>NW_025336346.1:2723078-3021027 GCF_004798865.1 Varanus komodoensis
GGGGGAAACCTATAGAGTCTAAGTGGAGCTATAGAGAGAAAATTCACCACATCCAGTGAGAAAATAGTTCCATCCCAAGAAGCCCCACCATTTTCCCATAGGCCCCCTGCTCTTTTCTTTCTTTGATGCCCTCCTTCTGGCTCAGTAGCACAGTTCACTGAATCTTCTGCTTCTCGTGTGAATAATTTCCCTTGACTGCATTAGTCTAAAATTGGGGAGGGAGCACATAGCTTTAACTCAGCACTGAAGACATGGAGCTTTTCTATGCAAGGTTGTTAATCTGCTGTATCTACTTTTAGTTTCATCACAGAACTGGGATCTGAGCACTGCACAAGGGGCATTTCCTTTCCTGCTTTCCAACTATATGATCTCTAGGTGGCACTGTGGTATTGGGACCATGCAAATACCTTGTTCTGTGTCAGCCAGTCATCTCTGACTTATGGCTATCTGCTTAGCTCTTGCAAATACACAAGAGAAAATGATGTTTTCTTTTGCATTAACAATTAACCACCACACTCTCCCTGCTGTAAAAAAGACCTCACTGAAAGTACTGATTAGGCAAAGAAATGAAGCTTCATGGTCACAACATTGTCCAAAGAACCAATAAACCATCCCTGGTGGGGAATGATAAGCACATGATACATGCCTGTTGTGAAAAGTCCCGGAGCTCATGGAGCACAGTTTCTGTGAGCTCAACTGTACCCAGCTCCCCTCCCCCCGCACATGCACCCAGCCCAAAAGGAGACCCCCTACTTGTTAAAACGCTGTTAAACCAGCTTAAGTACTCCCTAGATTTGGGAGCTGTAGCAAGCAACTGGGGTAGGAAGCCTTCCCCACTGGCAGCTGCTTGCTGCTGCGCCACCCTCAGAAAACTCTGGAAGCCGCTTAGACCAGGCCTGCCAACTCCCTTGATCTGCTTTTCTCTAAGCAGTGAACTACAGAGGCTCCCTGGGCTTCGGTCAGGCCAGCATCGACTCACTCATTTCCCATGTGGGTGTGCAAGATGTGGAGGACACTCAGGTCAGCCTTTTTTTTCTCTTTTCCCATTCTGTGCTAGGGTAGGTCTTGATAAGGGGAAAAAAATCACTGCATTATCAGTCTGTCCTACTTACAACAGGTGCTAATCTTTTATTTCTATTCATTTAATAGATTCATATACTAGCTGCCACACATGAAATCTCTCTTGGCAGTTTATAAGATCTTAAATGCATTGTGATATACATTAAAATACAATTAGCATACATAATAATTAAAATATTTCTATGAAACATTGGTAAACATATTAGAATTACAGCAACACCGTAATCAGGGAAGGCCTGAACAAAGAGATGGGTCTTCAATGGGTGCCTCCTGAATAGCAAAAGGGAGAGGTCTTTCCAACAGGGCCACTGCATGAGCTGGGCACCACCATGGAGAAGGACTGCCCTCAGGTTGTGGTAAGAGGCCAACCTGCTGGTCTCGGTGCAACCAGCAAGAGTGCCTCCGATGAGCTTAATGACTGCACAGATTCCCCTTTAAGTCAGGAGGAGAAGCCATTATCACCTTCCTGGTTCCTGGGAGGCACTTCTGGATTATATCATGAGCTACTGCTCATAGGGGGACCATTTCTTCTACCCATCCCCTTTTGCCCGCCATCACAGCTGTATGGATTCAGTCCTCCTGGCAGTGTCATCCCAGCCAGCCACGTGGATCACACAGGTCTTCCCAGTTGGCTGTGAGACAAGTTGCTTGTAGAGCAGATGCTGTAGTGAGAATCTAGAAACATAAACCAGACCTCTCCAGACTCTCATCAGCATTTCCTGCCAGTTTCCTTCAAGAATTCAATCCCTCTGTGTCTGGTTGCTGAACTTTGTGGGAGGCGATACTGGGAAACCATATGGGTGAGTGACTATGACAGACCAACCCTCCAGTTCTGAGAACTGGACAAAGTTCCTGCTTTGACTTTGAGACTACACATAACTTTTTCTTGGCTCTGCTCTCACAGCGGGCAGTGGAATTGGCCTTGCAGATGGAGCCTGTGGATCCAAACAGAATCGGTTTATGGGGTGGCTCTCATGGTGGCTTTATCTGTTGCCATTTGATTGGCCAGTACCCAGAGAGGTACAAAGCCTGTGCAGTCAGAAGCCCTGTGATCAACATGGCCACTCTGCTTGGGACCTCTGACATCCCTGACTGGTAAGGAACCAAAATTCCCCAACCTTTCCACCATGTCCAGTCCAAGACCCTGACTTATCCCAAATCCTCTTATTTGTCACAATCCTGTTCTGATAAATCTCTCTGCTTTTTTCCCGTTCCTCCACTGGGTCAGCTGACGCCATCCTGTCTCAGGTTACAAGTCGGTCTCTCATCCTCTCCTTCCAGGATTCACTCACCCTCCTCCTTTCTCTCTGACCTTTCCCTCCTCCACCGCTGCCATATTGCATGGTAACTTGCTAGAGGTCAGGAATTAGGTCATGAAGTAACAGACTCCACCATTCCCACAGGCGGTACACAGCTCTTGGCCTGCCCTACTGCTTTGAGCGGATTCCTACTGAAGAAGATCTGGCTGCCATGCTGCTCAGCTCCCCCATAACTCATGCTGCAAAGGTACAGCCCAGTGGGTGGAAGTGTCCACTGGTTGTGGCACTTGCAAATCTGCCAGTGCCTTGTGGGGGTGGGGGGCTCTATCAGTGTGCCATGTGCCGTGCTGTGTGACTTCCCACAATTCCACACCATCCCTGCATTCGTCGAGCTTCTACAATGGGAGCATACAATTTGTCAACTTGAGAATCTCCGTCTTTATGTTAACAAGAACAAGTTTCTAGCCTTTCTGGCTATCCTGGATGGGTTTGAGTGTGTGTGGGAGGTGCCGAGTAGTATTTCAGGTGAAAGCATTTGGCCTTAACAGCAATAGCAGTGTTCTTGACTCATTCAGCAAATACAAGAGGCTAAAATAGCAACTGTGTAGCTTACACGGTTTATGTAATTGCGGAATTCAGCTTTTCTTTTTTCGTGAAAACTGTAAGCAAATTTGGCTACTTGGCTCCAAGCAGCAGGCTGCCCCTGCCCTGTGCTACTTACACAGTCGCTGCTGCCTCTCCTACAGGTGCGAGCCCCATTGCTGCTGTGTGTGGGTGCCAGGGACCGACGAGTGTCTCCATACCAAGCTGTGGAATACTATCGCGTGCTGCGCGCCAGAGGCATCCCTGTGCGGTGAGTTCTTAGATATACAGGAGGCAGTCTTTTCACTCCTGTCTGAACAGAGTCCCGTGCAAAACATCTGTCCATCAAGCTTGCTAGCATTCATCCTCCAAGCTTTTCTCATTGCCTGAGCATGACTATTCTGGTTTGTCCTCAGTCATCGCCTTTATATTTGCTCCCAGAGCATCGCCTCTCCTCACCATGAAGACTGAGCATGGATAGTTGATTATACCGTTTTTGCCCTGTTTGCTCATTTGTTACTAGCCAAATGAAGTTTATTTTTGAAGAGAGCAGCAGCTTATCCAGCAGATGGTGCTGATGAATCATAATCTCTCATTTCATTCAAAAGAAACAAAAAATTTAGACTTGTACACTACTGTGCCTTATTACCCATTTGATAACTGACCACTCTTTTAAGCAGCTCTGTACAATTTTGTTTTTCTGTGGGATTATTTTTGTATGACTGCATAATGCAGTTTATTCCAAAATGAAACACCAGGAAATTAATGTAATACAAAACAAACTTAAAGTGGAGCAGCTACAGAAGAGGCAAGTACAGTATGAGAAAAGCCACAGTTTTGTCCCAGCTTAAGGGATATATGTCTACTTTGCAGGCTGAAAGAAGCTAACTGAGCTGGGTCCCAGGTGCACAGCACAATAATATCTATTTCAAATGGATAGAATTTTGGTGGATAATGAAGCAGCACATGCTAGAAGGGTGAAGTGAGGCTGGAGCACAATTTGAATGATTTTATAAAGGTCCCAAGTTAGACAGAAGGAACCCAGGTGAAAGCACTGTGAAGGGTAGCTGGGAAGGAAGAGGTAGCCATGAGCAGAAGAAAACAGTCAAGGATGGAGTAGGCTGAGCTAGTTTTTGTCAGGGCTTTTTTTGTCATAGAACGCACCGGAACGGCATTCTGGCACCTTTTTTTGACAGATTTTTCCAATGGATTTTTCCAAGTGATTTTGAATCGCCCCGTCGGGTGTAGCAGGTCAGTGGCAAAAATCATTAAAATCGTGCATGCGGCTGCTTGTCTGTCCACACTGATTGTGAGGGCACTGCTTGGCTTGGGATGCAGCTCGGCTTGGGATCGGTCGTGTGGTCGTGCGCTGAGTGCTTACTGCCAGCGGTGACCATTATGTTTGTGTGTGTGTAGAGTGACTGGCTACACACACATAAACAAAAGGTAAGTAAGTGCAAAAGGTAAATAAGTTCTTTATTTCAAAAACAGTTGGTGAATTGAATATATATTCTTTTAAATAAAATATTAACAAGACGTGAGTTCTGGCACTTTTTTTTTTTTTTTTTACAAAAAAAGCACTGGTTTTTGTTAAGTAAATGTCTGCACAGAGCCCAGTCTATAGAGTTGTGATGTCTGCACAAGCACTCAGACTGTTTCTTATTTTGGGATTTATCAATTGCATTATCTTGTTTATAGAAGCAATGTATAGATAAGTCCATACTTTGGAGTTTTCATCAGCCATAGCTTGTGACCCTTTTCTTCCGGTATTCTTCGTTGCCTGTACATCAGTTCAGAGCTTCCATAGTTTGGTGTCATAAACTGGCATTTCTAGCTGAAATTAGAAATGGTTGCACTGAGCTAAAGAAATAGTTCTGCTCTACTGAAAGAAACATAGTCAATCAAAGAGTCAGTGCCACTTGGAGGACGCTCGCTTTCATGGTGATGAGCTACAGGGGACCAAGCCAGATGCGACAGTTGCCCTGACATTCATGAATGTTAAAGAAAAATTAAATCACTGGCATGAGGTCACAAGCTGGAGTGGGGGCATGGCATGGGACGGGGTCTTCATCCTTTGGCCCTGCTGTCTCTCCATCAGAATCATCCTCCATGTCCCTACCTCCTATTACAGGTAGTAGGAGAGGTACTATTTTCCCCCAGTTTTTTCCAGTAGGAGGAAAGCTACCATTACCAGTTTCCCTCCCTTTGTGAATGGGAGGCACAGGAGGGAGTGATTACACCTGGACAGATGGCAAGGATGAAAGCCCAATTCCCAGCAAGCCGCAGATCCAGTCTGGGTCCGTTCCCACTGATCCCAGTCCTGCTAATTATTTAAAACAATACCAAGCACAGCAGAGTAAAATGCATGACCAGCATCACATCTGTTTTGGTCCCGAGAGGTTAAGAGCTTTTCAGCACAGGCATTTATTGTTCAAATCACTGACAGAAGTTTGTGGATCCTTCTTACAATATCATCCTCCTCTAGAGCCTGTCCCATATTTTGCAGCCATTTTCATGGGCATTTTTAGAGCAAGAAAAAGCAGCCTTTTCCTTATTGGTTACAGAAGCCTAGAGTAAATTCACAATTCTACTCTATACCATAGCACCATTTTGTGTTGTGTAATGGAATATATAGGAACATACAGAAGGGCAGCCTCTTGAAAAAGCCTTCTAATCCTACACCAAAGAAAAAAGAAGGAGTAAATGGAAATACAATGATAATAAGAAGCAATATTGGTAAAGTGCCAGGTTAAATACCTCATGTAGGGGAGCCTTAAGGCGTCCTTCTTGAAAGCACCCGCGCAGCTGCCTGCTTTAGTTTAGGGTTGACCAGTACCAGGATGGTAGCTTGAGCAGGGGCGTACACCATGAGCACCAATAATTCAAACAAGTCGCTTCCTTCAAAACCCACAATCAGAGGCAAGCTTTCTGCCACATAAAATAAAAGGTAAAGAATCAGGAGAAAGACCACTGTCCCAGCTGCCTTGATATGAGCTTCCGTTTGGTGGCTCTTAAAGCTGGATGCGGCACTTCTCATCCGGCAGATGTGTCGACACAGTGAGGCAACAATCAAGATGGAGCAAAGTGAAACCACAAGAAGGGGGCAGCCAGAACCAAGACTTAAGAGCAAAATTCTGTCCCTGGAAAAGTCTATCCCCATCTTGGCTTGAGTCATGTTTGCTGTGCAGGCTGTAGTATTGCTTTGGGATTGCACAGGAAGATGCAGGATTGAAAAGACGGAGAGAAAAAAGGAGACAACTAGGGATGCTGCAAGAAGATGGGGTATTAGCTGTGATATCCTCAGTTTGCACCAAAGAAAGGCGGAATACGTGCTGTTCACTATCTTGAGGCAATAAAAGACACAGAGCCAGGCCGTAAGCCAGAATCTGGAGTATAGGAGAAAGATAGCAACACGGAAAATTATTTGCAGTAGTAAGTAGCTCCTGTTGTTTAATTGATTGCCGATCAAAGACGCAGCCAGTAAAACTGTGATACAGAAATTGGATATACCCAAAATCATAAGCAGCTGTTCATTGGAAGAGAGGCTCCTGCGTTTAGTCCATTGAATGATTGCCACTGTAACTATAAAGCCATTAGAGATAAGGCCACAGAGGGCCAAGTCAGCTACCGCTATCAGAAAAGCAATTATCTGGAGAGAAGACATATTTGCTGATACTTGCAGAGCCTGCTGTACCCTTGCCTGACTGAAGGAGCTGAGCCGAGATGGAAAGTGCAGGTAGCAAACCTGTAGCAGCTTTTAATGGCTGGAGAACTGTGCTAATGGACTGTGCATCCAAGCATGCAAATGGATCGGGCTGTCATGTAACCAGATTTCCATACTTCTCCTGTCTGAAACAGTGGTGGTGATACTGACTTTATAGAAGTGCCTGCCTCATGACTTTGTAGGAATTGGGGGTGGTGTTCAGTTTGGGTGACTAAGTGACTATGTGAATAAGAATCCGACAAACGGTTAGCTGTCCCCTCTCTAGGTGAAAAGTGGCAGGAGTTGGCGATGAAACTCCTCATAAGCTTTCTGTAGGCTGTGCTGAGACAGTTCACCTGCTAGTTGCTCATCTCTCTGCCTCCCATCTTTGGTTGGGGCTCCAGCAGATAGATGTACACACAGAGAGAGCAGGCACCATTATTTCTTCTTCTAAACGAGATGCATAATTGTACAAAGTAACATCCAAAGCCAACATCAGCCAACCATGATAACGTAATTATCTTTGAGAACCTTTTAAACATGTCATTGTGCTTTGTTACATTTTACCAGAACATTTCTACATCCCACCTGAACTGTGCAAGCACAGCTTTTGGTGACCAGTTCTCGGATGTTTCATTGCACACACATTGCTTCAGCGCTGCATGGGCCCAGAGCACCACACGGAACAAGATTTTAGTATCAGGAGCTTCCTGGTGGAGGGCTCTTAATACTAATCATTAGAAGGCATTGTGCAGTTTTTCCTTTTCTTCTTATTTTTTTCCTGCAGTAAGAAAAAGGACCAAAGAAACAGTGGGAAATCATGAAGGGTTATGAGTGAAAAATGACATTATCTGAATCCCACATAAAATTTCATGAGTGAGGCAGGCTGATAGCATGCTAACAGCGCTGTCTGAAAAAGTAGAGCATGTCAAATACTTCGACTTCTTCTGTTGAGTTAAGCCAAAGGATCCAGGTTCTGTTCTGAGTAAAGGTTTTGACACTCAAGGTTACAGCTGCTCTTGATTTTTGAATTGTACCTTTGAGTGCACACCATGTTCAATAGAGCTTATTTTCAGTAAGTAATATTTTAGATTTTTGTTTATTATCTTAAAAAGCACACAGATGTTATTCACAGAAAGGGAAATGCAAACTGAAGTATACTTGATATAGCCCAGTGGTAACTATATCCATTCTCCATTTGCATCCTTGTGAACCTAGCTAAAGGTTAAACAAACATACAGCAGTATATTTTATGAGGTTCTCGAAAAGCCTCACTCTTGTGCTTCATTTGTTATCTGGAATATAGAGAGCAACCTTCATACAGGATAGGGGGAAAAATTAAAGCATTTAAGAATGAATTTGAGAATAAGAATTCTCAAAGAACTCTCATAAGAATTTGAGAGCCAGTGTGGTGTAGTGGTTAAGAGCGTGGGACTGGGACTCAGAGGATCTGGGTTCTAGTCCCCGCTCAGCCATGGAGCCAACAGGGTGACTCTGGGCCAGACACAGAATCTCAGCCCAACCTACCTCACAGGGTTGTTGTTGTGGGGATAAGATGGAGGAGGAGAATGATGTAAGCTGCCTTGAGCCCTTTGTAGGAAAAAGGCAGGATATAAATCGAAAAATAAAATAAATAATAATAATTAAATAAAGAATGAATGAAGGGCAATCAAGGTGCCTTTTGCAGTAAGGTGTTAATTTCTAATTAGGTGCCAACTTCTAGTATTTTCTGCTATAGCACTCATCTCAATAGCTTTTCTGTGTTTTTGTGTTCTGTTTGTTGAGCTGGACAGTCATGCAGTAGTTCTCAAGCGGTTTGCTAAAGGGATGCCCTTGGACACCATTTCTCCATTAATGTATTCCACAGTACAACCTTTAGAAATTGTTGCTTGCTTTGCTAACAGGCAAGTGCATGTTGACGTGGTGTGACCACAACTCAGATTGCTGGGCTATCAGAGGGCAGAGGAAGGACCTTCCTATTGACTCCAGCTTGCTGTGGCACAACAACCGCAACAAATGTAAGCCCAGTATTATGCTGGGTGGAAATCCATACCTTGCAGGGAATATCTCAGACAAGTCACCATGGCTTTTTTGTATGTCAGTGAAAAGGATAGTGCTAAGAAACTCTGCCTTTCATTCTGCCCTGATGAAAATGTGAGTGGGTGAGCAGCCAGGATGCAGAAACACGCATATGCCGGGAGCAGAAGATGAGCTTCAGAAACCTACCACTATCCCAGAGAGTGGAACGGCATAAAGGAGCAACATACAAATGTATAGTTTTAGGGGCGCTCTTTGCGAACAACTCACCACTGGTGGAAAGACTTTCCTAGGATATGTAACAATAATTTGTGTTGCTCCAGTTCTCTGTGGGGAAAGGTTCAGGTTGAGAGGATGATGACAGAGAAGCTGAGTTCTCATGACACAGTAACCTAACGTGGGTAAATAGACATAGTGAGTTGTCGTGATGCCTGAAATGATCCTTCTTCCTGCAGAGTGGCTTGAAGCCACCCTGACAATCCATGGCTTGTTCTGGGGTTTAGCTCAATGCGCTGGTGTGTTGTCTGAGCCCAGGAGCCTGACCCATCATGGGTTGCAGGAAGCAGCAAGTGAGCCACTCAGCAAAAGAGGCAAAAATATCTTTTGGTGATCTCACCCATGCCACTGATGCTCAAACAGCACCTTTGGACAATGGTCACTGGTTCATTGCCACTTTTTTGTAGGGAGGAGGTACAATTTCACTTGTAATTTCTAAACATTTTCCCTGTCTTTCTCTGGTGCGCTTCTGTAGTTGCCTGAAACATGGAGCCTAGCCCATCCCATGTCCTGATAAGTGCATATCTGCTCAGAGAAGGTTCCTCCCGCTCGTCCTCAGCAAAAATAAAGGTGCTGAGAATATATCTTGCCCATTCAAGTGTGTTCCTCTGGTTTTTCTATTGCCTTGCTTTTCAGTCTCCTCCACCCTTTTCATACTTCCCACTCCTTTTTCACAAGCTCTTCCTTTTGACAGGTGTCTTTTCTTTCAACCCATCTAGCAAATTCTGAGCATTTTTTGAACAAGAGAATATGCATTCATGAAATCTGTATATATTTCTCTGTACAAATATAATGCTCAGATTTGCTAGATATTTCTCAATCTCCAGTATCCAGAATGCCAAAATTATTTACAGGAAAAGATTTGTCCTCCAGTAGGCTTCCAGAGCGCAAGTGGGCAGAGGGCTTTGGGAGTGGAGCAGCCATGGTAGATTCCTTCACAGAAGGTGAGAGGTAGAGATAGTCCCAAGGTCTCTATAGAAAGGGAGATGGGACTGAAGGGAATCCTTGTCCACAGGAACTGGTAGACATTTTCTTGCTGATCTTTTGCAGCTTGCTGAGTTATCCGGAGGAGGGTCATGCCATCAGTGGCGTGGAGGCCAAAGCAGATGTCTTTATGAACTGTGCACAATGGATCATGCACTATCTTTCTATGGAAGCAAGCGCTGAAAGTCAGCAGCCAACTAAAAATGCAGACGTCTAAATCATTGACAAGCAAATGGTCTGTGGAAAGATCATGCTGCATGAAGATCACAGGAGAGATCCAGCCGTCGTAATATCCTGAGAGAAGTTTCCTTCCCCCGTCCTCACTTCTAGGCGTACAGGCAGGTTCTTGGGGCTTAGATGATCCTTCCCAGGAGTGTCACTGGACTATATTCCTGAGTCCCTGAAGAAGCAATCCTGTGGCCCCTAGACATTGACTGAGGGGTCCTAGGATGCTAAGGATTTCCCCCTCTGAGGGTAGAGACAGGGTCCCCTTGCGGCTGGTGGAAAAGGAGCTGTGCTGGCAGCCATCCCAAGTCTGGAGAAGCAATCTTTGAGAAGCCAAAGGGGACTCTTGTGATCAGGGAGGGGAGGAGCCTGGACACAGCAGGTTACGGGCTATCCTGAGCTATTTCAGACTCCTTCCTTCCCTTTCCAAAGCAAAAAACCTCATCTGTCAAAAAATTCAGGGTGGTAGGATGGGGAAGCGAAGATTGTTTCTGCCTGCGCTTCCATTCTGCATGGATGACTGAAAGCCTCCAAGTTTAGGAGCTTGGGATCTCTGAAGATGCAGCTGATCAGACCACACCCTAAGAGTGCAGATATTTCAAAAAACAAATGGCGTGGGATGCTCATCATCATCATATATACTAATAACAAGCTCATTTTCCTGGTCTGGAGCCTTATGTAACCTGAATGACACAAAAGAGGTGGAAGGCAGGCTTTCGGGGAATTTCCTGATTTGCAAAAGTAGAGATGGAAAGTGTATGTAGCAGGACTTTCAGATTAAAAAACAAGTGTTTGGAGCCAAACATAAAAGCATTCAACAGTAACAGGGCTCTCTAGTTATTTTTTCCCATATCTCCAAAGGTGATCAGGGTGTGTTTATTCTAGAATGCAGCAATAAAACATCAACCAGGCAGCCAAAACAGAAATTAATATCTGCTTAAGAAATTAGAATGTAGGAAGAGACTGTCAAAGTGTAGACAAAAGTGGGGTCGAAATACTATGTGTTAGGAACAGAACACAAAGCCATGTAAATGAGTGGAGCTCTTGTATGGGTCTACAGTGCTATTTTTTAAAGTTACAGTTTAATTTTGAATTCTGTTTGATAAGAATTAATCTGAAGTTGAAGCAGCATAATCTAAAGGATTTAGTCTTTAGAACGCACAATAGCTTTAGTAGTAGTTACTTTTACAGATTTTGAAAAAATACCATGAATTTCCGTATTCAAAACTGTGTCTCAGTGTGGGTCCTCACAGTTTGTATTTATTAAGCAGTTTGGTCCTCTAACTCACGGGGAGGCAACCTTTTGGATCTGTGGGCATATTTGAGAAACTGTCCCCGCCTGGCCATGGCAGGAAAAGTAACCATCCAGTGGCATTCATGGGAAATTAAGATGGCAGCAGCTGAAGGATCCCACTTTGCTTTTTAGCAATCCCAATTACCAGTAATGAAATATAAACATTAGAAAAAAAGGAGGGAAAAATGTAGTGGGCACTGAGGAAGCTTAATTGGGGCATATTGGTGGGAAAAGTGGTAGGAAAATGTGGAAGGATTCTGCTGGATGATATCTGGGCCCGCTGAAAAGAATATGTGGACAAAGCAGAGCAATTGGTGCTAAAGGCCTCAGCAGGAGGCATCCAAAATGTTGCCTTGCTTGAACTCCTAGATTACAAGGGAAACCTGTATTTACATAGAACAAGTCCATCCTATGCTAAAAGAACTTCTTACTTGGCAGTGTTTGTTTTTTCCAAGTTCTTTTCAAATTCAAGTATTTCAAGATACAGTTGCAGGATTTAAAAAACTTGTGGGGTCACAGAGTCACCAATGAGGAAAGAGATACACAGTTCTTAATATTTTTAAGATACATAATGGCTAGAAATGGTCATACTCATTTTAGCCTATTTTTCTATGTCAGATGTATAATTGTTTGATAGATCCAAATGAGTTCTGCCCCTCCGGATTTTGAAAAATATTTGATCTTGTAATTATATATTTTTAACTTGGGAGACGGACATGCTGCAAAGCAAAACACTGGTCAACAGCACCATCTTTATTTCCAAGAGTGCCTCTAGGGCTCGCGTGGCATTTCCAGCAAAAGTATTTATTGCTGAGCCTCATGAATCCTCACAGAATACAGCTTTTTGGAAGTCAGACCCCCTCTCTGCATTCTACTTTAAGAGAGCAATTGTATGGCCCCTGGACAAGCATCTTTGGGACCAAAGCATGTTTTTGATTCTGAATGGTTTAATCTTAGAAAGTGGAGTGCCCATGCCCCTTTGCAGATGATGGGGAGAGAAGCATGCTGGCTGACACTCCAAAGCTGGAAAATTGGCCTTGGAGAAGGGGAAAGGGGCCACACCAGTTGGCAGGAAGGGCAGGAGACGGGGAGGCCAGGACACAATTTATCTTGAGCGTGCTCCAGCCTCCTTGCTTATCCTTCCAAAGCACTGTTGCTAGATGGGCTGAAAAGCGGGGAAGGACCATTCCGGGGTGATGCTGAGGAGGAGGATGCAGCAGAGGGAGATGGGAGACATCAGGCTGTGCTGCCTCCAGCAAGTTCAGCTCAACTTCATTACTTTGTTGATCCAGTCAACATAGAGAGAAACACGAATGAAGGTGGATGGCTTGTCTTTGCGAGCACATACGCGGGACGGGGTGATCACGCCTTGTAGCACCCAGCAGTCATGAGTCAAGCAAGCCAAAGGGCCTCCAAAATCACCCTGCAGAAGCGAAGATGACAAAATCAGCTCAGGCAGGGCCTAATCTTGTCAAGCATCTCCACTCTCTCTTTCTGTGTGCATTTTCCCCTCCCAGTGCTCCTCTTGCTCCTCACAAACACTTTCTTTGTACATCCAGCCCCAGGCCTCACAAGCCATTTTACTGGTGCACTCAGAGCAGCTTTCAGCCCCCCAGGTTCCTGCCGTGCTCACCTCGCAGGCCCCCACACCCACACGCAGGGGTGCTGTACACAGCTCGCTCTCCTTCACGCGGCCTCGGAGTTCCACATTGCACTGCTGATTGCTCATGATCGGCAGCTTAGCCACATTGAGGACGTTTTCATTGCCAGCGCCTGTGTGGGGAAGTAGAGCCTTGATGTGATGCATCACTAGAACAGATGCAAAGTTTCGTTATGTGGCCACAGTGCTGGACCCTGTCAAGAAGGGCAACCTGTACAAAATCTGGGGCACACATAACTTGCACATCAAATATGTACAGACCTTTTCTGCTTCATTTGGGGAGTTTCAATAATGGAAGTTGCTACAAGGAAAGAAAACGGCAACAGCTGGAATCACTATAGAGCATCTACAGTGGAACAGCTGGTAACTGGATGGACATGTGCCAGACCCCAATCCCCTTTAGTTCATTACAGTGTATTAAATCTTGGGCAGACCTTGACAAGGATCTGGGAACTTCAGTTGGATGAAAAGAAAGCTTTAATTATGTCAGTCTTGTTATGCCACTGCTGCCATTTCAAACTGTTGGTTTTTATCTTTAAACCTTTTAATAGCTTGATGCTGGGATAGAATCAGAGAACAGTAGAGTTGGAAGGGGCCATGAAGGCCATCAGGTCCCACCTCCCACTGTTGCAGGACACCAGTTTACACCACCCCACTTAGATGAGTTTCCAGTTTCTCTTTGAATGTCTCCAGAGTGGGAGAGCCCACCAGCTCTCCAGGTAGCTGGTTCCAGTGCCAAATTGCTCTGACAGTGAGGAGTTTTTTTCTGATAACTAGCCTGTCGCAACTTGAGTTGATTATTCCATGTCCTACCTACCCAAACTTGGAGATCTTGTTTGGGGCCACTGTTCTGAGTGACCTTAGCAAGTGAACTGGGGAGCTTAATCAGAGATTACCTTCATAGTTGTGGCACCAATGAAGCAGAAAAGCCTCCTCTGGAGGCATGCATGGCACTTTCTCTATAATCATTTCAGCTCTAGTGAAGACCTTTTGGACTACCTAAAAACAGCTATGATTTTCCTATCCTCAATCATCGCTTGTGTGCTGAATATTTCCTACCTACTTTTATTCTTCTCTCTGTTTGAAAAAGCATGTTGTAAATTGCTATGCTAATCATATTTTTAGTTCTGTTTAGCATTTTATGTTGTGAGCCACCCAGAGAACAGACTGTTACTGGGCAGTCTTACATAGATCAAGCAAATAAACAAGTCTTCCCCATCGTCACTCCCTCATCCTTTCCCCAGAGTGTACCCCCGGTGTCACCCCATCCTGCGATTTCACATGGCGTGTGCTCAGGCACTATGTAGCGCTCAGGCGGGAGACAGATCAGTGCCACTCGCTGGTTCAGGATGGCTGGTCTGCAAAGAGAGAGAGAAGCTGCTAAACCACCCATTGGAGAATTAGGCTCATGGGGCCTGGGTCACGTAATAGCCACTGCACATTGCATTGACAGCCTCTCCCTGGCAGCCAGTTGTGTCCGGCTGCCATGATGCACAGGACTGATCTCTGAGCATGCCACTGCAATCGTTAATCCCATGGGCAGCCAGAGCAGCTGCTCCCAGCCTTCTGTAGGGAGCTAATCCAGGCAGGCTTCATGGTTGTGAGAACTGACCCAAGCAAGTCCTCCCGTTATTCATTCTGCAACTTGGAGCCTTGTAGTACATCAAGCTCAGCAGAAAGCTTTTTTCCCCCAGGAAAATTAATTCCATTCTCTCCCCTTATGCATGAGAAACTTTCTTTTAAAAACTGTACTAACAAGCCTTGCTTTGTCTCTAGCAACAGCTCTGAGGTTTTTTTATGTCCTTTCATCTTGATCATAGTTCTAGAGTTCTTGCAGTTTTGATGGCCAGAACAGGCATTTGCTTTGCTTCTAGAACTTGACACCTACTGTTACAGTGTGCATGGGTTCCTGAAGGCCTAAAAACCCAGAAGAAAATGGAGAATCGAAAAGCTTTATGGGACTGACCAGGACTGAGTTTTTTTACAGCAAAACTGAAAGGCCAGGAGTAGTTGGAGAATGGAACGTAACACATAAGATAAGCCCAGGCTGTACCATCCAGAGAGAGAATGGGATGCGAGGAGAGTGCCTGCGTCAAGGATAAAGACCAGCATGTTCTGTCAGCTCTGCTCAGAGGAGTTCACTGTTTGATCCAGATGAACTAAGCTGATAGAGTCAACTTTAAGCTATAAAATGACCAGGCTTTCCAGCTCCCAAGTGTGCCAGAACAGCGCTGAACTGGTCACCCGCAACCCTGCCACGATTGATCACCGCTGGAGAGGGTTTCAGGCCGTGAGTGAATACTGAGTGAACGTGAGTGTGAATGAGGCCTCTTGATAGTGTTGCTGATGATCGCTGAACTGATATTCCTATACTTCTGTATTCTTTATATCATAGAATAAATGTTACATGCATAGTGTTTAAAACCAGATCTGGCTGTTCAGTCTCTCTTTGATAGGGGCTTTCCCTGGAAACCTGATAGCCTCCTCTTTACTGAATCAAGGACCGCTTTAGCAGAGTCACATAAATTGGCATCACAAACAGGATGACAAACTCTCCACCTGTGCAGGTTTTTAAAGCATTGCACAAGCATTGTTTAAAATTCAGTTCCTGAGACAGGAAGAGATCCAAAGGGACAAAGGTGCATAGCCTTTCAGCAAGGGCATCCTGGGTTGGGTTTATAACACGAACCAGTCCTTGGACTAACAGGGAGCCAGGGAAAGGTTAATGCTGTAATGGTGACATGTTATAAATCCAGGTGCCAGCTCAGCAGGAATCTGGTGCCCAAGGTTTTGGAAGTCATCCTCCTCCCTTTATGATGTATTTTGGGGAGTTTTCAGAAATTATGGCCTCAAGCACACTGGTGATAACAGCCATGACTTTTGGCTGATACCTGGAGTAGATGGTGCGCCCCCAAGGACTGGGAGATGAGCAATCACCTCATGGGTCAGCTGACCAGTGTTGGTGGGGGCGGATAAAGGCTGGGGAAGAGCAAAGGGAGGCGCTCTGTTCCTCCTTGGGGATCCTTGCTGTGGCCTGTGCCAAAGAACGCCGTGAAGCTCTGCGCATCCTGCCTTTGTTGGAGATAAGAGTTTCTGTGTTTAGCTGAGGCTAGGATTAGCTTTGTTGTTTTCTAGTCCAAGTGGGCCAACAAGGCCCTGGAATTGGGGGTGCTTGACTCGCTGTGAAATGTACTATTGCTGCTCCCCAACTCCCCTCTCCCTTTCCCCATTTTACCCTATTTTATTTCTTTTAGTCTATAAGTTTTAGCATCCTCGGCCCCTATGTTTTATCCTTCTGATAAACCTGTTTTGTTCCCCAAGCTTGGGATGTCGTGTGCTGAATTCAGTATCTGGTCTGGGAATTGAGGCACCAGGGAAATTCTGGGCAGGATTTTGCCCAGCTGGCTGGGGAAATTGGGAATCCCTGACAGCTTTCTGTTACAGAGTTCTCACTTCTGGACCCAACTGTCCTTGATTATCTGTGAAAGCCCTTCTGTTGCCTTTGCCTTATTATAGAGAACGTATAATCCTGGTCCTCTTGCACGGGCAGCCTATGTGCTTCTGAGCCCAATTCAAGGTACTTGTTTTAATTTTTTTAGTTTAATAATTGGGACCCCAATACCTGATGGAATACTTCTCCAAACCTCAGTCTTCCTGGTCACTACAATATGTATCTGGGTTGCACATGCAATATACAATATGCACCTGCACCTCCAAGGCAGGCCTAGAAAGAGGCAGCAAGGAGGAAGGCCTTCTCAGTGGTGGCCCCCCATTTCTAAATAATCTTTCTAAAAGTCTGCCTGGAACCACCACTGTCAACTTTTCAGGCATTTAATGGCATATGAAAGGATATATATCAGATCCAGCATTTAAGGTTTTAGAAGTTCAAACTGCTTTAAATTTGTCTCCTGGGGATATAATTCATCATCATCAGAAGAGAATGGCATGGCTAGCTGAAAGCCACTGAAGTGAATGAATGTCATCCTTTTTTCTGGAACTCACCAGAAAAGAGGACTCTCAGGATTGAGCTTCCCAGATAACATCACAGCTGTAAGGTCCAAGGAAGGGAGCTGCCTCTTGGGCAGAGGGAAACATCTTCAACAGGTAAGAATACCGATGCATTTTGTCTTGGTTCTGGATCTCCTGCCCCACCTGCTAAACATTCCCATGGAGATAATCTATCACATCACACGACAGCAGCATGCTGCCATCCCCATCAACTTACCTTGCAGGATGGATTTCTCCAAGAATAGACCATAATATTGTCCTGGCCTATCTGGCATTTCCCGAGTCTCCCATGTGTTACCCATCCTCACTGTGCCCCACAGTATGCTCACTTAACGATGTTGGTGAGCATGATATTTAGCATTCCCTTTCCGAACCCAAAAGCTCCATTTTTTGGACATTCCAGAGTACGGATCATGGATTTCCACATTTGAAAGGGAGAATGGGAGAGGGTAGCCATGCAGGAGGACTTTTGATCCCCCTGCCTTACCATGTAAAACAGGGAAGTCACTTGCAGTCTGCATGGGACATGGAGTCCTCTCACCTTTGCAGTTTCAACATCACCAGAAAAGACTCTGAGGGCCCACAGACAATCTTCAGGATGGGGATGGCCTGTCTGTCCGGGTCATTAGGACCGGGGCTCTTAAAAAGCGTCCCAAGCCAAACTTCATAACCAGCTAGATCAGCGTCACTGCCAAGAAGAGGGGACATGGCTATCACAGGCCTTCCAGGATTTCCAGCCTCATCAGCAGTTTCTCAAACACCCTATTGTTTCCCTCACCTATGGAAGTGCCCTTGTGTGTGACAGATGGGCTAGGAGAAGGCTTAGGAGAAAGTGAGTTGCTACAACTGAATATTAAGCTAATCCTTCTCTGTCAGATCACTTACAAGTGGCAGGTGAAGATTAAGCGTAGCGAGCAGGTGGCCAGGCGTCTGCTCTAAGATCTCAGCAGAAGAAGTTTACACAAGCAGGTATTAATCCCAGAAAACAGCCCAAGGAGCCAGAAAAATAAGAGGAAGAGTGTTGCAAGTCAAGGAAGACTCTTTTGTGAGTAAACTTGGTTGTGGCAGAGGATTAGGGAATTGGGCCTGGCCTGAGGTAAAAGAAGCTATTGTATCAGCAAAAGTATCACTGGAGTTCTTAAGATCTGTCAGTAAGCAGTCTTTTGAAAACTCCTGAGTAAATGTTCCCTTGAGTACAATATATCTGTTTAATAAGTCAATGTGTTTATACTTCCAACCGTCTCTTGTGTTGGTGCCATCTCCCACCTAAGTTTTAATGTCAGGCTGCTAGGAGGTGTTTATAGTATTCTGAGAGAATTAATGGCAGCAGAAAAGAGTCAGTTGTCAGAACTCGAGTCATAGAAGTGAGAGTTTCTTAGACCCTGAAATATACACATTTCCTAAGAAAAGTGGGGTGGGGGAACCACAGGTGGAATTGCTCAGTGAATGAGCTGTTTTCCCATTAACACCAACAGAGGCTATATCAAACTATATTTAAATGAGCATTATTAAATTGTATTACATGCAGTTTGTAGCTTCCTTCCTGTCCTTGAAAGTGAACAGAAGTTTTGTCTGCATTTCCTAATACTGCCCTGAGACAGGAACAGTGCTTTGCACAGAGGCTGCAGGTTGGGCACTTCAATGAGTTCAGCTAATTCAGAGCAACAGCAGATTCATCACACATGGCATTGTGCCCCCTGCCCTTTCACCCAGGTAATTTCCACCCTGGATAAATGACTTGGACGAAGTGACCACCATCCTTTTTTTCCGCAAGGCAACTCTGCTTCCAACCAGCAGGGTGCTTCCTCAAACACGCTGGCATGAGGCCTAAGGCTTTGCCACACACAGTAATATAGACTAACCTTCCCCAGCCTGATGCCCACCGGATATACTGGATTATGATTCCCATCATGAGAATGATAGCCCACACATCTGGAAGGGCAGCAACTTGGGGAAGGCTGTTCCAGACTCTCCCAAGGGAAACAAACCAGAGACTTACCAAGAGGAGAAACAATGGCGTGTGCTGATGACCCACCGTTCTTTCACCAGTGAACCGCCGCAGAAGTGAACACCTTCCCTGGACACCAGAAAACGGCACAGTACATGGGAGCGAGAATCAGAGGTCTTGTACTGATCCCATGTCCCCTGCAGGGCCGCCACCCCTCATCCAACACTGCCTGCTCTACTGCGAGCACACCAGCCCTTCCTCCGCAGCCACACAGCAGCTGGTCCCCTTGGCACCCCACCTGCCTGGCCTCTGTGCTCTCACCCACGTTCAGGCTAGGAAAACACAGAAGATTTTGGGCCATGAAGATGAATAAATGGAGCTGGGACAAGTCACAAGGCTGGGATCTCTTCTTGAAGGATTAGAACAATCGAGTTGACAGTTTTCCCATCAGCACCTATTCCTGCTGGCCAGATTCTCTGGAATACTTTGCATGTACTCTACTTTGCATGGGTGCCTCTACCAAGCAAGGCAGTCATTTTCATAACCCCCGGCCTTAGAAACTCCCTTACCGTCCCCACCACTACTGCTCATGGCTGCCTCACCGATTGCGGATGCTGACGGTCCAAGGTGAGTTCCCAGGGCGCCCACCCACAACACGAGCCCGTGACTGCATTCTGTCATCCCTCTGGCCACACTGGTCAAAGATGATGTTCTCTGAAACCAGGACATTACAGCAAAGTCAAGTACAGTGTCTTCATGACAGTGACTAGGTTCAGACAACATAACCCCTTCTTGAAGGCTGAGTATGAGCTGAGTGGTGGCTGCCCATGGTTTGCTTTTGAACCCAGCTATGCTAACAAATGATGGTTTTTTTTTAACCATGAAAAGAACCCATGGTTTGTTGTTTAGCTGTGAACTATGGGTTGTTCACCATGTCTTATTACCTTGGCTGGGTTCAGATAACACAAGAACCAAGGGGTTTTTTTAACAACAAACCATGGTTCAAATGACAAGCCATTGTAAAGCCATACTTTAACTCTTGAATGTGGGCTGTAATGTTTTATAAATCCAGACATTGTGGTTTAAAAGTAAACATCCACTTCCAAAGGAGGTGATGGCAAGAGCTGAAGGCATGAATGAAAACTGTGATCAGTTTCCCCAACCCAGCTGCACTCCTTTCTCACCAAGAAAGGTTCCAGCACATCACAGTCACAGGCATCCTGCACAAAAGACTTACCTGGGTTCAGAAAGATGGATGGCTTCTTTTCACCAGCTGCAGAAATAAAATACGGGACAGATTGACTTATACAAGCCCACCACTCGATTTGTCGAGATCATACTTGAAGACTGACAGCTGAACTGACCCCATGAAAGCACCATCTGCATTGCTTATACACGCACACGCACACACGAGCCTTACACAATGCAAGTCACTGCTTGATGTTAGCAGCCATTAGATTAAAAGGCCCTGTGCACACCAGACCAAAGCTAAGCTGTGAGCAGCAACTCTTGGGATTTCTTGCTCAGGACAAGGCAGACCTGGACCCAGAAGGCTGGAGGAAGAGCAACTGGCTTCTCCACAGCCCTGCCTTCAGCAGGTGAAACAGCAAATGTTTTGACAGGGTGCTGAAAAAAGGTAAGCAACAGTTTGTCTGGCATTCTGGACTTCGGAGCTATTCATATTCATGTTTATCTCTACAGACACAAGGGCCAGAAATGTAATACTGAAGAAGTGTAACTTTCACTGTGTGAAGAAGGCACAACACTGAGAATGCCTTACTTCCTCTTGTCTTATGTACCTTTCCTTTTGCAAATTAGAGCACAAATATTTGGACTTCAATTGGAAAATAATGGTATAAACCAAGAGTGAAACTTTTGATCTTTTGGCACAATAGCTCCCATCATCACCCCAACCGTTGTCCACATGGCTGGTGCTGATGGGAACTGGAGTACAGTAATACCCAGACGGCTAGGCATCATCTATGCTGTGCCTATGGTAAACATTTATCTAGCAGTATATTCCATTGCACTGAGCTTTACATCTTTCCTGGCCCCTTTGAGAATAGCTGCTTGGTTGAGATGGAGTTTTGAATCTGAAAGATAGAGGTATGCCCTGAGTGCATGTACCAAATATGGTTCCAGTATCAAAATGCTCAAGGGAGTTACTGTGTTACAAATACACAAATGAATGGATGCAAAATAGAAACATCTAACAGATGCAAATTCATAGATGGCAAATTTGGCCACAGTCCTCACAGCAATGGCTAACAAGAGCAGAAGGAGAGCACAAAAGATCTTGGCAGATTGTTATGCTCAGCTCGGAGTGGCTCTCACAGCCAGGCTTTACTAAGCCCATCTTACCCAGATCCAAGAGAAAGAAACCTCCCGCTTTCAATTAGCTGTACATCTCTGCTAAAGACTCATTGCAATGCAGACCTATGGACTAATAAACCACCCAGGAACCTAACAATAAGAAGTTTCTAGAAACTATCTCACTGAAGAGTCCAGATGAAACTATTTCTAGGCAATCAGCAGACACAAAAACAGGAGATTCTTTTGCAATCTCCACCCAGGGAAGTGGGGGAAGGACTAAAGGAGATATATGCCATTTGGTTTGGGGTCTTCCTCTCTCAGTCCTGGTGCTGTCTCTGAATTTGTCCAATCTTATTCCCTGTACCTTTCCCGTGTTCAAATTATGGGCTTTGGGAAGGAAAGGGAGAAGCTCAGAAGGGGTGCACTACATAACTGGTTGCACAACTGCAGTTTTAGCAAACAGGTTGCAGGAAATGTGCTGAACGAAACCTGCAACCCAGCCATACCCCTCGAAGATCACACGGAAGGGGTGCACCAAGAAGCTGCCAAGAAGCCAAACACCAGAGAGCCTATTGAGATGCGTAGCCAGTCATTCCCATTCCCGGGGCATGAGGAGACCAGGTTTGCTGTACTCTCCATCATGGCCGCTGGTGCCAGTTTGGGCACTGTTTCTCCAGGCCTTGGGCCCTGAGTCAGGATGCCTGCAGCACTAGGTCACCACAGGGAGGCACCATCCGCCCACCACTGGTAGAGAGGTTGGAGAACGGTGGCACTGGAGTGCTGGGAGCAGCCAGCGTCCTGCTCCTGGCCTGCTCTGCCTCGTGGCAGAAGACACAGCGAGCCGAGCGGACGAAGCAGCTCACGTGACCACGAGCCCTGCCTTGGATACTCACCGCACGGCTCAATAGCACAGTAATCAAATGGGATGTTGGGATTCATGGTGTAACACCAGGGCCCATGGCTGTCATTGTCAGGGTTGCGGCAATAGTTCTCTTCAAGACGCACCGTTGGGAGCATGGTAGGGAAGTCTCTAGAAGAAAGGAAGGATGATGGTCCCGCCAGCACATCACCACTGGGCCAGCTCCCATTCCCTACACCCTCAGGGCCTTCCTGGAGATGCCCTTTTCATCTAACACATATGTGGATCCCTCTGGCATTTCCACTTGGCAGTATTGCATTTTTCCGATATTCACGGTTGCACAAATGTCTCACACACACCAATAGACCAGCATCTTTGACATCAACATGACAGGCAACAGAACCCCCTCCTGGCCTGCCACTTTGGACCAGCTGGCATGATCAACAGCCAGCAGCATGACCAAAAGAAGCAACAGCAGCCGGCCCGCTGCCCCTGTGAATTTCCAAGTTACAGTGGCTGCAGGAAGGCTGGTGAGTGGGGTGCCAGTGCACTCCTTATCCATTGGAGCTTTTATTCTGGAGTTTATAGGAATTCTCCATGATGCTGCACTTCATCCCCAGAACAGGTTCTCCATTATGGAACACCATAGATAGTTCCTGTAAGGTTCAGAATAAAAGTTGCAATGGATAAAGAGTCCCAGTAACATCAGAGTCTCCAGCCTTCCTTGCTATTATGCAGATCTGGGCAGGGTGGCTTGCTAATATGGCTAACAAGCTACCCCAGAACCCAAGAACAGTCCATGGGCTTGGGGTGGCTGGTTAACCACAGTAACAAGCCAGCCAGCCAGCCAATGTTTGCATAACGTGAGAAGCTATAGCAACTGCCCACCGTGGCTTGAACATTCACAGTGATGGCCAGCATTGCTCTCTGCAGCCGTGATGCCAGCCACCAATCATGTAAAACTGCCTTCACATTAATTTGGTAGGTTTCATTTTATTCTGCAGAGGCTCAAAACAGCCATGCGGTGCCACTCAAATGCAGCAGCACCTCCTTGTGGCTATTTTCAGAACATGCTCAAAGCTGACAAGACTCCCATCTCCTGCAACAGCGACCCACCATTTTGTGAGCCTTTCGTCTTCCATTGAATTCCCGGAAGGCTGCGTGCTCCTCCCTTCCCAGTACTAATGCCTGTTCTTCCCCCTTCCCTCTGAAGTGAGTGACTAGCTCTGTTGGTCTCTCAAGACTTTTCCCTCTGCAGCAAGACCTGTCCAGGTTTGTTACAAAGGGATGCAGAGCAGTGCTGTTGGCACCAGTTCTGTGCCAATACCACGCCAGCAACTTGACAGTAACGATGCCAGGATCGGTCTCTCGAGAGCCAAAGCACTTTACTCATGCTAGGCTCCCCCGAGCTGGATTTTTGTGTCATCAGTAAAGCCATGGTTCCTCCTAGTTATTCCTCAGAATCCATTACCCTCTCCTCCACCCCTGCACACACTTTTCACACATTTTCCCGGGCCTTCACAACTCGCATTAAATCCCCCCTCACCATGTGCTGTTCTGATTAAAACTGCACCCCACACCCACACTTGCCACTGATGTTTAAGAAACAAACCCAAACCCTCATGTGGTTTCTAGTGATGCATTTAGCATAATGTCTAATTCAGCCCTCACTGAATGGGTGAGATGGACAAGCGAGGACCATCAGCCGTGCGCGCACTCCCAACGCCCCTGTCAGTGCGTCAAGGGAGAGGGCCGTTCCATTCCTGGCTGGTTGCACTGATTCGCCCCGGCCTTTGCTGCTTCTTCACAACTGCTTGTCAGAGGTCCAACAGAGGGCCTGCTGCAAACACACACTCACTGGGGTTTGTGAGGTGACTGATCCTTCCACCTTTGGCAGCTGATTCCTTTCCGGGTCCTGCTAACAGTGCCTTGATATTCTTCTCCATTTCCATGGTAACAGTCTGTGGAGACAAAAGACCCACCTGAGCACCACTGCCTGCCCTACCTCATTCCCTCTCCAGGCCTAAGAAGGCCCTAACCTGAGCAGAAGTAGAATTAAAGAAGTGATATGGGTGTGCACTGACTTTGGGAGGAAGGCCTGCAGAAGACTGTGTGTTTTTGCTTGGAAGCAGTTAGGGTACCTGAGAAGCGAGGCATTCCATTGTGAGAGCTGCCTAAGAACTTTCTGCTGAGTGTGCCTGCACAGCTTCAGGAAACTCTTCCCATTGAACATGCAAAGATTGAGAAGGCAATCAGGTGCACAGGGTGAAGCTTACATGAAGTTACACATAGGCACATAGACATAGACTCATGCCTCTCTACCAATATTTCCCATCAAAATATCTCCAATGCTGGTGGGAAAAAATCCACTCCTGCAAGATTCCCATGACATCCCAGCTACGGAAGACCAGTCTCACCTTCTACCGCAACATCATCAACACAATGCTTGATTTGGAAGCAAAAGGCCCTCCGCACATTCGGTAGCGTGGTGAAGCACCAGGGGGCCTCTGAACCGTCAGGGTTCCGGCAGTAATTTTCCCTCAGGTCTCTAGAGAGAGCAAGACAGACTATCAGCCGCCTGGCATACCCAGCCTCACCAAGGAAGGAGCTCCCGGCTCAGGCGTCTGCTGCAGTGACGCCAGCCTAGGCTTGGGCAAACTGCAGGGCACCTCAACATCCCTGTGCCAGGGATGTTAAATGCCACCTCTTTTATGCTGCCACTGCAGCAGGGTACTGAGTGACCCAGAATCTGGCAATGCCATTTGTTTTGTCAAAAATGCTCTGAGCCGTATGGCAGGCATACCTCTGTAGCTTTGTCAGAGTTAGCCAGGTACTCATAACATACATCTTTGGCATCTTGGGAAGATTTTAGAAGAGGAAGCAGTGGGAAGATTGGTAGCTTCTGCCAGTACCTCTTAGTCATAATAACATTACATAGTCAGGGCACCATTGAGGTACATTCACACGGTCTGGCCCGCTTACTCAAGGTAAATAGAGCCGGGGGCTAAAAGTGTAGTGATTGGCTACAGGGCCCATAAGATCACCCAGGGATCCTGCTACCTGTTGATTTAAATTATATTTCCTGTCTGTAGGGGGAAAAAAACCCCTAGTCGCCTTTGGGAGGCCATGCCCCTTCCCCTTCCCCGCCCCCTTTTGCTCTCCAGCCAGCCACTCGGTGGCTTCCTGGCTCCTGCCATTTCCAGCCCCAGCTGAAAGGCTTCTCCTAAGGCTTGATCCTTCTCCTGGTGATGCTGTGTGCAAAGCTACACCTGCTGAGTGCCTGCTAAAGGCCCTGAGATTCTGTGAGGGCGTAGAACTCCCCCCTCAACAGTCTCACTGATGCAGCCTTCCCCAGCTGTAGCCCTCCAGTCATGTTGGATCACAGCCCCATAATTTTCAGCCAGCTTGTACTGTAGTCTGTTGTCATATTATTTCAGCAACAGCGACCCCCTGGCAGAGAAACTGCTCCCATGCCCACCGCTGTCCAGGCGAGGCACCCTTGCTGTCCAGCATTCCCAGGTGGTCCCCCTCTCCTTGCGTGCGTGCCTCTTCTCCCCAACTCTGTGCCTACTTGCACTCATATTTCTCCGGTAGGAAGTTGTGCTGGTGAGGCGTCTGCGAGTCCCAGCGCTGGCAGGGGCTGCCCGATGTTGTGAAGTTCACCTTGCCACGGTAGCCTTCTCCCTTCAGCCGGTAGCAGTTGGTTGTCGTAGAGGGCTGCTGAGTTTTCTCTGCCTCCTTCGCTTTCAGGGGTGCAGAAAGGAGAAACCGTCCAAACAGAATCAAAATCTCAGCCTAAATGTACCTGAGTCTCAGTGCAGTTTACACTGTGTATGACTGAGAAAGAGTATCATGGGCATCTAGTGGGTGGTGGTCTGAAGACAAATTAGGCTGCCTCCACGCCCTCAAACACTCCTGGCCAAGGCCTTCTAAATGCATTAACAACCATTTGGCCTCCACAAACGCTTCCAGATTCCCCTTCCAATTAACTGAGAGAGCAAAAATTCCCCGTGCCTTCCATTGCATTGGCTCTCAGCTGCAGCTGGTGTCTGGGGAGGCACTGCTGGGTTCCTGCCCAGACCCACAGCCCAGCCAAGAGCCTCCTTCTGCCCTCCTCGCTGCCGTCACTGTCTGGCCTCCTGAACATGCAAGCAGTGGCAAGAGGGCGGAGAGGCAGAGTAGCTTTTGTCACTCGCCTGGAGCTCCGGGCAGTCAGCAGGTGGCCCAGTTAAGGAGCAGCTGCGTTCAGCTGTGGAAGGCCATTGAGTGAATGAAGGTGTCAAAGTGGATCAAATTGCTTTTATCAGATGCGGAGGGAAAGCAGTAGTGGGAAAGAAAGGGCTGCTGGGCCCTCTCTCCGCTTTGCATCCCACCTGCAACCCGAGGCACTGCTGAACACCCCTACTCCAACCTGAGTCACCTTTACAGGCGGAATTGGCTAAGTGAAACAAGCCCAAAATCTCAGAACTGATATAGATCTTATGTCACCAACCACAAAAGGGATGCTGTCACCTCAGAGGGTGAGTCTCTAAGGAAAATGCAGCAGGTGAGGGCCTCCTGATGGGTTTTCCTTAGAAACTTACCTTTCCACTTGACCCCATCCTTGCCATGGTCAGAGCCAAACTGTCGCTGTTCTCAGGTGGAACCTGAAACTTCTTGCAGACTTACTGCATTTCTGGATCTGGCAAAACTCCCGCTGCTTGGCAGGATTGGTCGTGTAACACCAAGGGCGCTCAGAACCATCAGGATTGCGGCAATAGTTGTCAGCAAGGTCTTTATCAGGGTATCTTTAAAAACATGCAGTAAAAAGAAGCAAATTTTAAAGGGAACAAGATTTTCATGGCTTCCATTGTCACTTACTCTTGTGGCAAGCCTTAACTTGCTGCAGGGAGAAGGCTCTGTGCTTCTGCTTTCTTCATACAAAACAGCACTTATTCTAAGAACTTCGCTGAATTAGGCTGTTAGTCCACAGCCGGGTTTTGGTTTCACAACAGAACTAAAAGCCAAGCACTACACAGAGCATTGTCCTTCCTGCTTTTCTGTGACGTCACCTCTAGGTGTCAGCCTGCTATAGTAGAACGGCAGAAACACAAGAAAGGAAAGTGCACTTTTACTTTCTCAGTTAAATGCCATATTACCCCTGCTCTAAGAAATCTTGCTGAAAGTGATGGTCATTCTTATTACTACTACGTTTATATCCTGCTCTTTTCCCTCTTATAAAAAAGCCACTGTGGCTTACAGAGCCCTATTTTATCCTCACAATAACCACTCAGTGAGGAAGCTTAGGCTGAGAGTGAGTGACTGGCTCAAAGTCACCCAGTGAGTTTCATAGCCAAGTGGGGACTAGAACCCAGATCTTCCAGCTCCCCAGTCCTATACGCTCACTAAGCCATACTGGTTAAAGACAGAAACTAAGTGGCAGGTCCCGCTGCTGTCTGAAGAACCCACAAACAGTGGGGAATAACAAAGATACCGCGCGTGCCTCATGGAGAAAAGCCCTGGCAATGCCGATCCAGCTGGGCCCGCCACTGCTCCAGGAGTGGAATGACTCTTGTTCAGACAAATTCAGTTTGCATAACTGCAAACCATTTCATATCACTGAGCAGCAGAAGCAAACCGGGGGAGCACATGCCTTTTGGGAAGAAATGGAAGCCGGTGCTCCGAGAGGCTGCCACAATGGAGCGGGGCCGGCTGTAGGAAGCCATGCAAGGTGGCTGCTCCGTGATGCAGCAGAAAAATCCCGCCCCTTGAATTGTGCCTTCGCCCTCCAGCTCAGTTCATGCCCAGGCCACGTGCATGCAGCCCTCCAGTGGCTGCTGGAAGCTCAAGGATGGCATTCCTAGGTAGCCATTTGACCGACGCTCCCCCTGATTTTCAGCACAGTTCCAAAAATGCCAGGAAATGGTTCTGAATGGAAATCATGGGGTGTAAGTCAATGATATTGCATGACAAGTAGATGCCTCCAAATGGTTCACAGCACAATGAAGACTTCACACGGTTCAGGCTGAAAACAGCTACAAGCTGGTAAGAACCTGATGTCCGTTTGTGTGGATCAGATCGCTAGCGAGGGAGAGAAGCATAAGGAGCCACCCAAGAATGAGACCGATCTTCAGCCCGTCTGGTTCAGGACTGCCTGCACTGACCAGGGACCTTCTGCATGCAAGGTGGATGCTCTGCCACTCAGCCATGGCCCTTCCCAAGTGGGAAAGATGCGACAGGAGACTGGGGCAGCACGGACACTGACCACAACCCCCCAGCCAAAAACAATAGCTGAGCGGTTCCCTGGGAGGCTCTGCTCAGGCATGGGGCAGATTCCTGTGTCTGCCAGGAAGCCCCACAATAAAGAACATTCCGCAGCAGGTTACCCAAGGACTGGAATTCAGTACCTGTTTGGCTCGTAGGGATGCTTGTGCGGATGCTGCAGGTCCCAGCGCTGGCACTCCGTGCCCGACTCCGTGTGATCCACGAAGCCCTGGTAGTCCTCGCCGTTACATGACACGCATTTGGCTGCAAGGCAACGGCAGAGAGTCACCGTCTGTGATGGATGTGGAAGAAGCCTCAGCTAGCAGTGTGGCTCATCTGGGAAACAGCTGTGTGCAAGTGCACCCGACAACTGCAAAGCAGGCATGGTCATGCGGCAGATCGTAAGTAGGCAGCAGACAAAGCCAGGTGAGCTGAGAACGTTCTTTCTCTCGTGTGTGTGTGTGCACATGCACACGTCTGAGAGATGGACAACTCCAGACACGGAGCAAGCACAAGCAAGCATCGAACGCTGAGTAGACAGGAACAGGCAGAATGCAGTGGAAACCAGGCAATGTGCTGTTGTGAACAGCCCAGAGGGCTCTGGCTGTTGGATGGTACCTCAATGTAATGATGATGAGGAGGAGGAGGCAAGTGGAAACATGCTTGCAAGAGCCAATATGCATGCAGGGCCAGCTGCAACTGCATGAATTATTTGACGCCGCTGCCCAGGGTACTTGTGTCATGCAAAGCAATTGCTCAGCTGACTGCCTGCAGGTATCTCGACTCAACTGACACACCATTTTCACATTTCTGGAGACCACAGCTTTGGTACCGGACAGCAGGATCAGTAGTGTAGCACCAGGGACCGTTCTCATCCTCATCTGGATTCCGGCAGTAATTTTCTTCCAGTCCGGTATATATTGATGCAGCAAACCTTATGAGACAGATACAGAGGAAAGTAACAACCTCAGATAAAGGCTCCAAATGGAAGTTATCCTGCCAGCAATTGATGCAGCATACTCTGCAAAATCAGTCCTCCAATGACTTGACCAGCAGCCATGAATTCTGAAACCAGAAGCAATAGTGACAATTATCCCAGATCAGCATAAAGTAGCTTGCTTACTTCATGCTGGTGGAAATTAAGTTTAAATTTGCATCCTGCTTTTTAGCCTCCTGGGAAACTCCAAAGAATTTACCCTTTCATTTGGGAAATGTTTCATGTGCACATTGGCCGATGGTTGGGGGTGATTGTTTTCGGCCTTTTCTTTCCCTTCCCCAAGCCAGGAACTTAAGTGCTGAAGAGAAGGCCTCTAATCAAGGATGTCATAGGAACAGCAGAAGCTGCGCATGTGTAAAAGTCCATGCTCCAGCCATTTCCAGGCTGCGTCTACACCACAGTTACTGGTTTCACTTCTTCCTGCCTCTTTCCCATCCTTGTGTGCCTCTTGCGCTGCTGTTTATGCGTTAGCCGTTCCCATGGAAAGAATGCCTGATTAGGAATACAGAAATTCTCAGGTAGGCCCCTAAAAGGGTCAGGCAGACATGGGACACTCACATTCAAGAAGATCCTCTCTCTGGCTTACCGATCCTAGTAACAACTTTGCACAGAGCACTGCTCCTCGCAGCACCTCTCGGGACAGCGCAAGGAACACTGTGGGGACTGACAGCATGCTCCGGCGGGCGCTGAGCCAGGCACCAGTCTTGTGGTGCCTTGTGTGGCGGACTCCCCAGCAAGGGTGCCCAGGACTGTGGCTAGGGTATGTCTCGGGCTGGCTACCTCACAGCATTGCTGCAAGCTGCTTTGGGTGCTCAACAAAAGGAAAAGAGGCAGGATATAAATATAGCGACATCAATGACAGCACTTAATGCAAGATAAATAGTTACGATAGATAACATAATAAATTTTAGTAGGAAGCATTTACCTATCTCCTGGATCATATTCCAGGGAAAAAAGCCCAAAGTCAAGTCCAGCCGTAGAACCATACACATGATCCGTAGAAAAGTGATACCTACAGAAGAGTAGGGGCGTAATATCTTGTGCGGGAGACCCTGCCTGAGGCAGCACGGACAAGAGTCCTGCTTTCCCCAAATGTTCAACCTGCGACAACCCCCAAGCCACTCCCCCACCCAAAGCCCACCCTGTGTGTTAATGCGTTACTTTCTTTTTGGGATTTGTACACAATCTCCTAGTGACCAATTCTGAGCCTGCCTTACAGAAATGATCCTTACCTGTGATCGTGAGGATACCGCTTCTGCCAGTGCTGACAGGTTTTCCCCTTCTCAGTCGTGGACTGAGTCCCTCTGTAGTCTGCCCCATTGCCCCTGATGCACTCTCTCACATAACCTGTGGAGGGGAGAGGTGACAGCTGAGGCGAACGCGGGCAAAACTTAAGCACGAGGCATGGGGCACAGGAGTCTAGTGCGAGGCTAGGCGGGGGGACAAGGCAGGGTCCCACCCGGTCTTCCTGAGATTAAGAGAAGGAGAAGGTAGAATCTGCCAATCCTTTCATATAATTGGCTCAGGTACTATCTGAATCACCACAGGCTGCGTGTCTGCTGTGGAATCAGAGTAGAAAAGCACAGTAGCCTTTTCAAACCAGTCAGTCAACCCTGGCAAACATGGGGTTTATGAAAGGGTGTTCACAGGTCTTCTCTGCTTAACTATGAACTATTTTGACATCTCCTGTTTTAGGTTTCAGAGTGAAACCTGCCTCCCCCCAACATGCTGTGTTGAATGGACCCATGTGCTGCTCTATTAATCTGCAGCTCTTCTGGGCTGCTGAGAGGATTTCTTTGCCCTGGCATAGGAGCTGCTCCCAACCCACAAAAAAATACTTCCTACGGATTCAGAGCTGCCCAGGAAGTGGGGCAACAGGGCAGTTGGTCCCAGGCCTCAGGGAAGCATCAGCTCCCAGGCACACCAGCCTGCTGCAAAAATCCCTATATGCCACCCCAAAGCTTTGTGAACAGACACGGCTCTTTGTGGGACAGCCACCAACATGGCACCTGCCTCAGGCCCCACAGACGCTCTGGGTGGCTCCACTGCCCCCCCTCAGGTCACTGCTCTCACCACACTCCACCCAGTCCTTGGGCTGGAGTAGCTGCGCTTTCCGAGTCTCACAGCTGTTTCTCCAGGAGCCATCCCAGCAGACGGCACACAGCCCTCCTCAGGGATGAGGTCACGAAGATTTGGGTCGAGTCACTTCCTGAAGAGAGGCCATGTAGGGTCATGCCAGGACCCATGGGGCATTTTCGGATGTATCTTTTGACGCGTGGCAGCAGCAGTGGGGAGGGGCCAAGAGCAGGCTCAGGGCTGCTGGAGGGGGTGCCACTTTAACCCTGTCCTCAGTGCTGCTTCCCCGTCAAAATTACTCTCTCCTCTCAGCCCAGATGAGGAAAGGACGAGGATTTGCATCATCCCTGCCTTTTTTCCTCACTGTAGCTGCAAATGGGTAAACAGTGCAGAGGGAACAGGTTAACTGACAGCTCAGCACAGCTGCCAGAGCTAATCCCAACATACACTTCTGCTATAAGTGCTTTCTTTCAAACGTCGTTTGCTGTAATATACTGAGGGCCAAATTGTGATCGGTTCTCAAGCAAACTTGTTAAAAAGTCCTGTGGTACCTGAAAGGCAAGCTAATGTATCGTAGCATATGCTTTTGCACACTAGAGTTCACATCATCCATTGCATCTGCAGTTGGCAGATCCGTATTTTGTTATGACCAGAGATTCCTGGCAGCAGGTTGCTGAAGGGAAATGGTTAGCTACTGCCCCCAAATGGCCTTTGGCTGTTGCCCCATTAGCCAGGAAATAGCCCACTCTTCCTTGGGAGTCCTGAATGAAGCAGGTGCCATAACCGTCCCCTCCCCGAGAGGTGCATCTGAAAGAGCAAGAAAAGCACTGTGTATACAGATGAACAGGGATGCAGAGGCAGCTCTGGACTGGCAGACTGGAAGCATATGGTTGCTGAGGAGACCTGATGAGAAGGCAGATTTGCTAGCAGTAGGAATCCTTATGCCCTTTGCCTCCACCTACAGCCTACCTCAGCTGCCCTCCTCTGAGGCCTGAGGCTTTGCTCCTTGCTGCTCTCAGTCTAAGTTCAACAGCCCTCTGCATTTGATCAGTTCACCCTCTGCCAAGAGGAAGCTGGTCTTTCTATAGCAGTCTGCCCAGAAAGGAGTGGCAGAGACGATGGGGCATTGCCCACCCACTTTCGGCTCTGGCCCAAGGCACTACCACCATGCAGCCCCTGACAAATTTCGCATGAGAAAATGCAGCCCTCCAGAGGAAAAAAGTTGCTTGCCCTTATTCAGTTTGCATTTTTGTAAATGAAACCCCATATCAGAACTCTATATGCCTACAGAGAGTTATATTTCTAAAGGAAACCAAACTTGGGTAAGGTGGTACCCCTGGAACTACTCTCTGCCTGGGGCAAGGAGGAACACATGACTATGCATTACATACGTATGTAGATATATAGGCAGGCATACATAGGAACAGTGGGGCGAAAAGGCCATGAAATATGAGGCCCAGCTCAAGACGTTTCTACAGAAACCTCATGTGTGTGCATTGCTGATTCAGGGACAAGGCCCTGTCACGTGGCCAGCTCGATGCCAGGCGGCCTTCCACAGGTTCCTTCATGTGGGGCGCTTGGGCAACTGAGCACCTCATGCCGGCCTCTCCCTCACGCCTCCCCTGGCAGCCCCGCACCCCAGCAGGAATCCCTACAGAACTTCCACCCTACCATGCCAAGGGAGCCTAGCAATACCTTTATCAGTATTCCTCCCTTACTTGCTCTGCATCAGCATTTCCTTTCAGCTCTGTTGGACTACTACAACTCCCAGCATGCCTTGCCCCAGCCAGGCAGTGCCTTGGTTTTGTCAAATTCTCTTCCTTGCAGGGCCTGAGACGTCCTCTTACCTTTCTTCTGGTAGAGATCATAGTGGACATTCCTCTGCAACTGGGCGCCTGGCGAATGCTGGGTCAGCGACAGCAGCTGGCACCCTTGACTCCGCAGGTTGTAATTAAAAGCTCTGGAATGGAGGGGGAGGGGGAGGCATTAGAGAGATGCCTGAGAAAGCCTCACTTCTGGCCCACCTGCCTCAGGCCCATGCCTCACATACATTTTTTCTCTGGCTCCTACTTCCCAGCCTTGTTTGCCTCCTCCTGCTTCTGCTGGCTTCCCACACCTGACTGATTGTAATTAACATTTGCTCAGGAGTTGCAGTATCTTCCTAACGAGGTTATCCCCCTTTTGCCTAGGTGTGTTGAAGCTGAAAGGGATTCCCCCCCCCCCCCATTTATATCCTGCCTTTTTCCTACAAAGGACTCAAGGCAGCTTACATCATTCTCCTCCTCCATCTTATCTCCACAACAACAACCCTGTGAGGTAGGTTGGGCTGAGAGTCTGTGACTTGCCCAAAGTCACCCAGCTGGCTCCATGGCTGAGCGGGGACTAGAACCCAGGTCGTCTGAGTCCCAGTCCCACGCTCTTAACCTACACCACACTGGCTCTCTGATTGTCTGATTCCACCACACTGGATTGTCTGATTCAATCTAATTGCTGGCAGTGCAGTACAGCTAATGCCCCGTTTGAACATACGTTTTGGTAATTTCCAGTAGTTGCTTCTTTTTGGAAGGAGGTTATTACACAGATAAATTCTGTATTGGAACATACTGTATTACTCACTGATGTGTTTGTTCATTTTAAATTATTTACCTGTTTCATGGAAGAGGGAATGGTTTCTCTGTGTCCTTCGGACAGCTAAAAGATTGATATTACATATGACAAGGATAGGATAACACCCACTTCTTGTAATGCAACAGACTGAGGACTTACAGTATTTTTAATGTATGAATGGGTGGCTTAAAGATACCAACTTCAAAAGGATATTAGCACAATACTTGGATATTTTCTCAGCTTCTGCTGAAGCCTGGGTATAATTGCTAGAAAGTTTCATGCATTTCTTACAAATTCATGCATGTATAGTAACAAACTATGCGGATTTTTTAAAATGCAAATTTATGTGCTTGTGGGAAGTATTTTGGAACCCCTTCCACAGATACCACTAAAGGTGGGATCATGCTAAGAATCCTACCCTACAGAGCCGCTGGTGCTTAGCAAACAGCACCAGGCTAGACAATGCCCTGACCAGGGCAGGGCCTCCCTGTGTGCATCCCTGTATGATCCTGCAGCCGACCGTCGCAGCTCACGTGCCCACAGCTCTCCCCTTACCGACAGTCAAGCAATATTGCACATCTCCGTGCACACTCTGCTACTGCCATGGGTCGCTCTGAGTTCAGCTGGGACCCGTGGGTCAGCTGGATAGCTTTCAGCCTTTGGAAGTCATTAAGTGGAGAACGCTGGCCTGGAAAAAATATAGAAATATGAGTCAAGCTTATTCCCTGCAAAGGAACCAGAATCCAAACAGTACCAAACAACCGTGCATGCGTGCGTGCGTGCGTGTGTGTGCGCACGCGCGCACACACACACACACACACACACCAAGGCCACAATCCAAGGAACCACGTGGGAAGCTGTACTGTTGGTAGTGACTGGCAGGGATTCAGGTAGAAGGTTCTCCTGCCATGCCTGGAGGTTTCAGGGACCAAATCAGAGTTTGGTCAAATGTATCAAATGAGCAATCTGTGATGCCAAGGAAGCAGAGCACAGGGCTAGAGGTCAATGGGAGAGTCCACATCTTACATGAAAAAGGTTGTAGGTTCAGTCCCAAGTAAGGTCAGAAAAGATTTTTAATTGCATCCCTGCATTCTTATTTGCATCCCAGCAGTGTGCAGATGATGCTGAATTGAGTGGAATCATTATCTGATGCTGTAAAGCAGCTGCCTACATTCCTCTGCCCTTCAGACATGAACAGAGTACCCTCTGAGCATGTGCAAGCTTTGGGGCAAGTCAAAGGGAACTCTCTGGGCATCAACATGCAAAAGTAAATGAAAGTTTGACAAGCCAGAAGGAACCGAGTAAAGGAATCACTCTTAAAGTACCTTCAGCATTCCCGGTATCCACAGCCCAGGCATACAGTATGCTTCAGTGCACATGGCAGACTAGGACCAGCCGGACTCTCCCTAACTAGCTTCCCATAGTCTTCCAAAGGGGGAAAGATCTTGCCCACAGACTGGGTTGCAGCCTCACATGAGGCGTTGTCACTACAAAATGGCTGCCACAGAGGCATGGTGATTCCCAAATGTTAGGAGGTTCTACATATAAAAGAGCAGGGAGAATGAGAGAGAGAGAGGATTCCAGATTGGTGTTAAGGGTCCCCATGGCTGGGCACCTGCCAAGGGCCCACAGTCCAGGAGGGGCCCACTGGCAAGAGTCCCCGGAATTGATCCTCCCCTTGCCTTGGCAACTTGCTTGCTCCCTGGCCCAGACACCTTGTCCAGCAAGCAAGCTGCACCCCGGATGTGAGAGGACGAGGAGCAACAGCAGCTGGCAAGCGTGGTGGTCAAAGGGCAGGCTGAAAAGACAAGGGCCCACTGAGCTTGCCTTGCCCACAGAAGCATGGAGCTGGCCCTGGCAGGGTCTCCCAAACAGAGGAGTTTAAACATCCAAAGCAGGTGAGCAATTGCAGCCTGCTGCTGTGTTTTTTAAAAGAAGGAAGGGGGCGGGGGATAAAGGGGATGGGGTTCTTTATTTAATGCATTTTATTTGAGTTATTTCTTGCAGCCCTCCCAAAGCAGCAGATTTTAGTGCAATTATATAACTCTAGCTGCTTTTAAGGGAGAGCACAAACATCTCTCTCTCAAAAAAAAAAAAAAAAAGAGGTAAAACACATGGATCAAGTGAATCACGAAGAAGAGATGCCTTTGAATCGACTCTTCTGTTCAACTGAGACTGCATGCCAGGCTGTGCCTTTTTATTTTCATTTTTCCTGACAGAGCCCTCTATATGTGCTTAACGGCTGCAGGCCTGGCAGAGATGACTGGCACAGCTTTTTGCCAGCATGCTGCAAAGCGGGGACAGAGCATCAGCTGCTGAATTTCTGCCTTTCACGTGGCTGTTGCAGGCACAGACTCTCAGTCAAGCATAAGATGGCAACCGTCACTTGAGGAGCTGCAAAAAGCAAGGTTTGGACAAGTTTCCCTTGCATTTCACAGCTGCATGATAGGCAGTCAACAGGTTGAGCCTTTCTTAGCAGTAAGTCCCCAAGTTTCACCAACTGCCTATCTGTTGTGCATCTGTCAAAGGCTGTTGAGCATTAAGAAAATCAAAAGATATCTTGCATCACCTACTTGGAGAACCTGGGGCTTCTGCTGTGACTTTCCATGTGAACAGCATGTGCTCTAGTTCTGAGCTATGGTGCCTCCACTAAAAGGCTGCCAGAAGAGAAACAGCAACCATGTACTGGTAACATGAAATTGCTGCTCATTTGCTTATTTAGGGCTATCTGGGAACATGAGAGAACTGGACAGCAGGAGCATGTGACAATTTCCAGAGTACAGAAACTCATTGTGGGTGGCTGCCATGACATCCAAATCTAAGCTGTTTCCCCGAAGGTGCATTATCTAGGGGCAAATATAATTCTGATAACCCATGGCTGTCATGTTGTCTGAACCCAGGAGAGCGATTCCACTGCAGGCTGAGGGACCTGGAGACCAGGCTGCGAGCGAGAATGCCAAAGCCTCAGTGCAGGGACAGCCTCTCCGCCAAGGCCCAAGTGGCACTTTGTAGCCACTGCCCAGGCTTACCCTTAAAAGAGGGGAGCCATACAAGTGTGTACAGTAACGGTTAAAACAATCAGACTTACGCAGGTGCACAATTATCTGGCGCAGAATTGCTTGAATTGTGGAGTCTTGCCTGGCCGGTGTCCCAGCAAGGGCCTCCTGTCAAAATCCAGTGGGCAACATTCAGGGACACTGGCAAAGCAAGGCTGCATAGAAATTAATTTGGCAGCCACCAGTTGGGCAGCCAAGTGGGAAAGGGGGTTTGTCCTGAAATGGGTGGCAAAACCTTCTCCCTGCTAGTGGCTTTGTGATCCTTTAAAGTATTGCCCTGACAATTCTGAGTGCCCCCCACATTTTCAATAGTCTTGAGCCCCTGGGTTTTTGGAGAGGGGAAAGCTACATCTCGCCTGCTTTTCCTATGTCCCCCAAAGGCTGCCAGAGATCACTTTCTTTTCATAGCTGTCAAAAGTAAGTGCTTATGAAAAGACTCCCTCTACCTGCAGGCCTCCGTGAAGGAGGCTTTATTTATTTTTATTTATTTATTAAAACATTTTTATGCCGCCCCATTCGCCGAAGCCTCGGGGCAGCTTACAACAAAAAGATTAAAATAACATTTTAAAATATATACAATAAAATACAAATATATAATATAAAACATACACTATAAAACAAGCCGCCCTGGCCAAATAAAATTCAATAATATTAACATTTAAAATACTGCTTAAATAAAAAGGTCTTCGCCTGGCGCCGAAAAACAAATAACGACGGCGCCAGGCGGACCTCTCTGGGGAGCGCATTCCATAACTTAGGCGCCACCGCTGAGAAAGCCCTCCTCCGAGTAACCACCCTCCTAACTTCTTCCATGGAGGGCTCCCGGAGAAGGGCCTCTCCCGCCGATCTCAGGGGGCGGCTGGGCATATAAGGAGGCTTTAGGAGGCGGCAGTGGCCTAGGACCAAAGAGGAAGGACTCCCTTGGGGACAGATGCTGAAGGCACGAAGGGAGCAAGAATCCCCCACTCTCCCGAGGCACGGATGTGGGAGAAACGCGCCTCACCCAGGGGGACTTTCTCACCTGTGCTGAAGGTACACAGGAAGCCCAGGAGTAGCACAGCCACAGACTGCATGACTCTCTCTCCAGCAGCACCGGTCTTCCCAGCTTGGCCAGGCAGATATGCCAGCCGGGCTTTATGCACAGGAATATCCCAGCAGGAAGCAACGTGTGGCTTCTGACCCTGTTGGCCAAATATTTACCTAGTGCTCACGTGCGTTAGCAGTAACTCCATGGGAAAAGGAGGGAGAGCTCCAGGAGGCTTGAGGTCCCCTAGCACATCAAACGCATTTCTCTTGGCTAGGCACCCGCAAGCGGAACCTCTCCACTTTCCCCTGACTGTTCCTTTCTTCAAGCCATGAGCTGTCCCCTGCCCCAGGCCCCAGCCAGCCAGCACAAAAGAAACAAGGTTTAACCAAACAGTATGATGCAAGGTCAAGTTGGGCAATGCTCCACACCAGCTCAGGCTGGCCCTGGATCAAGATCCTTCCCCTACCAGTAAGTGACCTGACAGCTACTACCGCCCCACGTTCTTATAACCCCTTTCCAGCAGCACAGCCAGAGCAGAGAAGAAAGTTAGCCAAAGGCCAACTCAGGCTGAGATGCCATAAGAGAAAGGAGCAGGTAGCAGGGGCTGCAGATGCGAAGGCCAGGCAGCCTCACCCACCAACAGGCCTTGAAGACGAAGGAAAGCTACCATGTCTGCGCCTCCGACTGATTCCTTCAGGCCACAGTGCTGCCATCACCTCTTCACCAGGCAGGCATCTTGCTTGCTTATTTCTGCACAGACAGAGGATTCCAGCTGCACTTTAAAGGGGAACACATTTTATTCTAGCACAAGATTTCATGGACTAGAATTCACTTCATCACATGCAACAAACATAGATGAAGAGCTGCTTGCCTCAGGGTGCAATTTTGCGCGTGTATAGACAGAAAATATGCTACGGTTCTCGGCATTCACCAGTTCACAGTCTGGAAATGAATTCATTGATACTATATCATTTTAAGGAGTAGATGCCACAAACAGTTGTTTTGTTGAGTGTGTTTGCACACTTATTCACCACAAAAAATCAGTGCAAAATTAGATTTAGCATGATTACATGTTCTTCCTGAGATGCAGAAATTCAGCAGGTGTAGCTTCTCCGCAAGAGTAGTGTCACAGTGTGCATGGATTCCTGAAGACCGAAGACCCAGAAGAAAATGAAGAATGAAAAAGCATGATGGGACCAACCAGACTGAGAAAACTGAGAGGCCGGGAGTGGCTGGAGAATGGAACGTAACAGACAAGATAAGCCCAGGCTGTACCATCCAGAGAGAGAATGGGATGCGAGGAGAGTGCCTGCGTCAGGGATAAAGACCAGCACGTTCTGTGTGTCAGCCCTGCTCGGAGGAGTTCACTGTTCGATCCAGTTGGACTAAGCTGGTAGCATCAACTACAAGGTATAAAATGACTGGGCTTTCCAGCTCCTGTGCGTGCCAGAACAGCGCTGCTGCTGGTCACCCACAGTCCCGATGGATCACCGAGAGGGTCTATTGGCTGTATGAGTGTTGCATGAACGTGAGTGTGAATGAGGCCTCTTGATAGTGTTGCTGATGATCGCTGAACTTGTATTCCTATACTTCTGCATTCTTTATATCATAGAATAAATGTCACATGCATAGTGTTTAAAACCAGATCTGGCATTCAGTCTCTCTTTCAAAGGAGCTTTCCTTGGAAACCTGATAGTCTCCTCTTTACTGAATCAAGGACTGCTTTAGCACAGTCACAGTAGCAAAGGATACACCTGTTCAGTTCCTTTCAGTTATGGAGCAGTTAAAGACACAGTTATTTGTACGGTCACCCCAAGAGCACATTCAGCTGAGAGACAGTGTGGTGTAGTGGTTAAGAGCACAGGCATGGGACTCAGGTGTTCTGGGTTCGAGTTCAGCCATGGAGCAAACCGGGTGATTTTGGGCCAGCCGCAGACTCTCAGCACAACCTACTTCACAGGGTTTTGTTGTGGGGATATGACGGAGAGCAGCAGGAGGAGAGTGATATGAGCTGCTTTGACTTCTTTGCAAGAAAAAAGGCAGGATATAAATCTAATAAATAAATATTTTCTCAGAAATTCCACATACTTCAGTGAGACTTATACCCTAGTCAATGTAGTTAGGGCAACTGTGTGTAGACCTTATGCATGCATATTAGAAACTAAAACACACTAAGCTCAACAGAAGTTACCTTCACATAACTGGGCACAGAATTGCAGCTGCAAAGCCTTGCCTTCCTTGCAAAGATGAAGTTAAAATGGAACTTATCATTAAGACCACAGACTGGATGATGATACGCTTTGCTACTCTCCCACATAAATGTTGCCCTGTGGGCAGAAAACAAACACAGCCAACAATCTGCCTTGCTATTTTCCTATTTGTAGGGAAGTATGTTTTTGTTTTCGAAGCTGGGCTCTTACACCTGCTTTTCTGCCGTGGCTCAATCCATTCTTCTGTAATTCTTCAGAATGCATAGCCCAGGCAGCCGTATAGTTGAGTAGCACAACTACAAAAGTAGGAAAATAAATTTGTTTGATTTCAAAAATAATACTCCATTTTCTTGCTGTAAAAGCCCTCAGTAAAAATTCTCATTAAAACAGAAGCAAAACTGGAGGGTCACAGTGTCATCTAAAGAATCTGTAAACAACTAGAAGTGGTAAACAAGCACCCAGTAAATGCCTCATACAGAAAAGCTCCCAGAGGATGAGGTCGAGAAAAACAGAAAAGGAGCACCGGTATTTTAAACCAAATTCCTGCACTGAACAGAGGGTTGTACTGAATGGCCTAAAGGTCCCCTACCAATTCTATGATTCTGCTGTTTGGCTCTTGCATTTTATATTTGAAAGTACAGATTTTTGAGCCCTATATGATAACTAAAGTATGGTTTAATATATAAAGCCCTACACCAACCTTCCAGGCTGCTACAATCTTCAAGGGAGGGACTGTTGTCCATACAGAGTTGTACCAATTTCCATACTGGTCCTTTCACCAGCAGTACTTGCTTTGTGAGATACATTCCTCACTTTGGCGTGTTTCAGATGTTCATCAAAAAAGTATCTTTTTAGTCAGGGTCACTCAAGAAACGTACCATTTCTTTCCAGAGGGGTAGCTGTGTTTTTCTAGCATCAGTTTCCATAGGCACCGGCTACTTTATCAATGGAGTGTTTATTCTGGCCATTCTTAGGGTTCAAGACTGGTTAGGTTTGATCCGGAGTACTGTGTCCAGTTCTGGGCAGCACAGTTTAAGAAAGATACAGACAAGCTGGAAAGGGTCCAGAGGAGGGCAACAAGGATGATCCAGGGTCTGGGAACAAAGCCTTATGAGAATTGATTGAGAGAACTGGGTATGTTCAGCCTCAACAAGGGAAGGTTGAGCAGGGACATGATATCCCTCTATAAGTACCCCAAGGGCTGTCACAAAGAGGAAGGCCAGGATCTCTTCTTGATCATCCCAGAATGCAGGTCACAGAATAATGGGATCAAATTACAGCTAGCCAGATTCAGGCCAGATATCAAGAAAAAAATCATTCCTGTCAGAGCAGCAGGCAATGGAACCAAAGACCTATGGAGATTGTGTGTTCTCCCACACAGGAGGCATTCAAGCCATCTGAAGGGGATGGTTTAACTTGGAGTTGGGCACTGAGCACCTGGTAGCCTTTGACCCCTTCCAATTCTACTATTGTATGATTCTAAAACTGACTAGGGCATGCTGGGAGTTGTAGTCCTTTTTTCTGTCTAAACTTGCATAGATTTGCAACTTTGCACCTTTAGTTCAAATTTTCTCCCATGGGAGGATCACGGTATGGTGACAAATGTGCCTGTGGGCAAAAGCACGCCTCGGTTGCCAAGAGTAAAGCGAGTATTAACTTACTTTCTACCTTGATAACCCTTTGGGCATCTGTCCAGTATTCTACAATTAGTCCCTGTCATCACACCGTTTCTCCGCCAGAGGGCGACAATGTGCCTGACTCACAGGAGCCCCCAGAACCGTGAAAGCGAGAAGAACTCAAAATTCCGCCAAGCCACCGCAACTGAGGCCATGGGCTTCTGGGAATCGTAGTTCCCTTACCTACGGCTCGCCTTGATCCTTGGGACTACATGTCCCGGCAAGTCTCTGAGAGGACGGCGCGCAGAGCATCATGGGGCTCGTAGTCTCCCCGCCTCCCTGTCACAAAGCGCATGGGCATGGCAAAGCGGGCTCGTCGAGACTTCAGCTCCCAGAGAGCACATCGGTGGCGGCACCGGCACCCGCGTGGAGGGAGGGGGGTGAGGAGAGCGAGTGATTGATCGATCTAGGAAAGGAAGATGGTGGAGCAAGCGGCGTGGTCACTCCGTCAGGCAGCAACCGGCTCCGTCGATCCCCAGTGCAGAGACTCCGCCCGGCCCCAAGCCGCTTCCTGATAAACGCCCTGCTCGGCCTGGCCATGCCCCGAAAACGCCGGGGCGATGGAGTTCGTCGGGGCGGCAGAGGTGAGTGGGTCGGTCGGTCGGTCGTTATAGCACCGCGGTTGCTCGCCCGCCCGCCCAGTTCCTGCCTTCCTTTCCTGCCTGCCTGGTTCCTTCCTCCTTCGGATGGAAGCGGGACGGGGGACTAAGCCTCCTGCAGCAGGAGGAGAGAGTGGGAGGAATCCGGAATCTTCCCCGTGAGTTCAGCTGAGGTTTTGCGCTCTCCGGGATCCCAGCAGCTGTTGCGCTGGCGGTGACGCCCGAGGCTGAAGTGCCGCCGCGCGTCCAGGCGGAGAGTGACGCGCTTGCACTAAAGGGCAGATCCCCTTCCTCCTCCGCCGCTGGAGTCTGCCTCTCCAGCTGATCGTTCCCCGAGCCGGAGTCGCTCGAGTCGAGAAGCCTGTGTGCGCCCCTTGGTGATTCGGAAGTAGTGGAGTTGGTTGCGGGAAAGGACTCATTGGACAAACTTCCCCTCACCCCACGTGGCGCGCGCTCTCTCATCCTGATAAGTGCAAAAGTGAGAATCGCCGGGTTAGATAAAGGCGCGTGCTTCACAACGGTGACGCTTGACTCGATAGAGATCCTAAGTGGTTCCAAGGATCTCCGAGGACATCCACCATCTGTCCCGTGGCTCTAGTTTGGAATGGTTTCATCCTCCAAACGCACCACACACCCCCTTTTTTTAAAAGACACCCATCCTTTAAAAACTTCTGATGTCTTCATTCTTCAAGTGCAAAACACATCTGAAGACAGCCCCTTCCACCTCCTGCTGCGTTTGGCGAAGAGGTCAAAAGGCTGTTGGGAGGTGGCATAAAAGGCGCGGGCAGAATGTTGTTCTCGAAGATCGCCTATTTCTTTTTCTTTCTTGTATGTGCCTCCGTCAGTATGCAGGGCACAGCACGTGCATGTCATGTGGTGATGAGCTGTGTTCAGATTTCCTATGAAATCTCTGGGAAACCACAACAGGGGAGGACACTGGTCTCCAGGCCTTGCTTGTGGCTGTTTGCTGTCCACTTTGGGAAACAGGATGTCGGACTTGATGGACCTTTGTGTGATCTGGCTGCACCGCTTTTAAGAGTTGAGCGATGAAATAAGCTATAGTTAAGTCTGCCCAAATAAGGAAAAGCTAGAAAACAAGCATTATGGGATGGCAGCAATGCTGTGACTCTTTAACTTCTTTGTATATGCTCAGATATATGAAATCCTTCTTTGTATATGCTCAGAGTTCCCTTCTGAAGTCTCTCCCTCTTCCTCTTTCTAAGCATTTCCTGCTGCAAATACAGATTTTTCTGATTAGTTGGTGAGCTGAATTAAGTTTTTTGATGTCTTAGGGCAGATAATAAGATCAAGTTGATGGGAATGCAAAAGGGCCTTCCCTTAGGACAGGGGAATTGTTAGGTACCTAAATCCAGAGCTCTGGCTCACAACCCAAAAATGCCCAAAGTTTCATATGCTAATTTATATGAGTAGATATATGTGCATAATTAGAAACAATTTCCACAATCTAAATTTCATAGAAGACAAGCTAATACAGCTCTTGCTTACTTTTGGGAGCAAACTGTGCAGTTTCCCAAACTGTGCTTGCTTCAAACTTACTCTGTAAATGCTCACACTTTTTGCTTGGTCTTTCAGGGTCAAATCCAGATGAGGAAGTGCCTGGGACCAGCAAAGAGCTGTCTAGCACTTCAAAGGTTTAATGAATCACTGCAAACTAAACATGGCGCGCTGGCAAGGGAAAGCATAGGAATGTATTGGAGGCTGTAATAACCCATGTTCTGAGGCTGCAAGTTCACATCATTACTGGGGAGTAACACCCATTAAACAAAGTGACTGCTGAATAAATCCTTGTTTGCTGCCCCTTCCCACCCACTTCACCAGTAAGTGCAACGGAACTGAACAGAGGCCTCAGGAAGACATGGCTGTGGTGTTCTTGGTCACTGGACCAGGCGAGGAATCAAAGGTGGCTTCTCATTTTCTTTCAAAAATTTGATTTTGATAGTTTCTGGGATTCCACAACAGCTGTTCTGTTTTTTTGTTTTACAGTTCTGAGGTTCTATCGCCTTGAAATCCTACAATGTACTCTAACTGTTGCAGTTTAAATTTCTAGCAGCCTCGTCATGCAACCCTTAAAGTACTAAAATGCATGGTTAATGCATGCATTGATAAATGCACACCTTTATTAAGTCCAACCAAAGATCTTAATCAAGCTATAGTTGTGGATTTGGGATTTTTACTTGTCTTTGGTTGGTTGTTTTTTAAACTATCACTGTTATCAATTCTCAGATTCTCAGATTTTTCTTTCGATCCAAATGTTGGAACAAATCTTCAGGGTGGATAAGGAAGGTTGCAGCTCTGAACACCTTTATAAATAGTAAGTCTCTAATCATATATTAGATCATATATGAAAGTTGGGCCATAGGAAGGCTGAGCACCGAAGAATTGAGGCCTTTGAATTGTGGTGCTGGCGGAGACTCCTGCGAGTCCCTTGGACCGCAAGGTGATCAAACCGGTCAGTCCTAGAGGAGATCAACCCTGACTGCTCTTTAGAAGGCCAGATCCTGAAGATGAAACTCAAATGCTTTGGCCACCTAATGAGAAGGAAGGACTCCCTGGAGAAGAGCCTAATGCTGGGAACAATAGATGGCAAAAGAAGAAGGGGATGGCAGAGGATGAGGTGGCTGGATGGAGTCACTGAAGCAGTTGGTGTGAGCTTGGATGGACTCTGGGGGATGGTGGAGCACAGGAAGGCCTGGAGGAATGTTGTCCACGGGGTCGCGATGGGTCAGACACGACTTCGCGACTAACAACAACAAAATCATATATATGCTTACCTGGCAGTAAATCCCCTTAAATTCAGTGTTACTTCTGAGAAAAGAGTTCTGAATTACACTGTCAGTTTGTTGCAGTCCTGACCATATCTGCCTGTCTCTCTGAACCCCAAGCTGTTTCCCTACTCCAGATAATTTTCTGTACCATCTCAGGTACCTTTCTCCACCTGCAGCTCTCTCTAAACATGTCCAGGGTTGGTTCCAAGACTTTTTGCTGCTTGAGGCAGAAGCTCATCCCAGTCAGGATGCATAATAGTACTCAAGGCTGTCAAATGATTTTGGCCCCTGAGGCGGAAAACCTTACAGGTACCTTTCCCCTTCCTTGCCATGGAAAATACAATAATGAATTATAAATAAAAAATAATACAGTGCTTTTTCATGACATCCTGAATCAACTGTCTGAAGCAGCTACTGAGACTGTAATGTGTGTGTGTGTGTTTAAAGAACCCTGTCTCTGAAGGACATAAAGGAATATATGGTCAGGAAGGGGAGCATTTGATTTTAGGAAAACTCCTACAGTGTTTTGTTGCCTTATTTGTTTGTTCTGCTTCATATCTAGGCAGATTCCAGAGTGTTGAATAATTAAAAGATAGAACGGGGAAATAATAAAAACAGTAACATTAAAAACAAGGTAACATTAAAACTCTGGCTAATCAGGTGCAACGGCTTCCCTGACCAAAGTTGCCCATAGTGGGCATCAAAACAGCAGTATCGGAGCCGGCCTGGTCTCTGGAAACAGGGAGCTCTCCTCCTGGTAGGCTCCAGTGTCATGCCGTGGGTCCATGTCGAACCAGTGGGAGCATGTCCTCTGATGACCTCGGTGACTGGGCAGGTAGCTAAGGGGGAAGAGGCTTTCTCAGTTATTTCGGTCCCAAGTTGTTCAGAGCTGTGTATAGTAACTGTGTAAGATTATATAAATCTCCCAAAGAAACATCTTGACTAATGGGTGGTATAGAAAATAAATAAATGAATGAATGAATGAATGAATGAATGAATGAATGAATGAATGAATGTAGGGCCTCCAACCTGACTTGGTAACAAATAGATGAGAACTAAGATGCGGAAAGTGAGAATTAAACCTTCTAACTTTCAAATCCTTGCTGTTAAATGTTTTACTTAGGAGTAAATATATTTATCAAACGGCTTGCGTAATGACAAATATTTCACTGCTATTGGGTGCTCTGAAGTAGTTTCCAATCTGCTGCTATGCATGAAACTTGAATGACTTAGAGTGTATTTCTTCTCGATAACTGTGGAAAAAACTGCTCTTGTCGAGAGAAATCCAGAGTGAGAACGAGATCAGTAAAGCAAGAACTGTGGGATGAATAGTGAACCAATGCTTTAAGCAATGTAGATGCTTATTCCCAAAGATATGAAAGCTTGGGGTGGGAGAAAGGGGAAACTGGAAAGATGCTGGGGGAAGGGGAACCATTTTTCCACATTATTCAGAAATTCCCAAGGGAAAAAAGTTTTATTTTTAATTTTCCAGTTGCTTTCTCCATCCCATTTTTTCTGCCTTTCTTCCCCTGGTCATCACATGCCCAAGAACTTTCAAAATGGAAGGAGAACATACAGGTATGAAAGACATGAGTGCCTTAATCTTCATTTGTTAGTTTCTCAAACCTCTGAGATACCTGAATTGACACTGTCACTCGTAGCTTAACCCTGTTAAATAAATATTCCCTGCTTTGGAAGGCGACAGTGTGCCGTCATGGAACAGTGTGGCTTTGAGTCATACAAAACAAACTTGGCATGCACTACTGCATTAAAAAAAGTGACAAAATTCTTCTGCAATGTGTGAAAGTAAAAAAAGAAAGAAAGCTTGTGGTGACCTTTATGGGTGTACTAGACAAATCTGCCAAGCTCCCCCAAAAAATGTGCATATGCAACTGCTCCAGTGCTTTTGTCTTCACTTTTGGATGCCAGTGCTGGGCTGAGCACCTGCTTTCTCACCCGTGTGTAGGGGAATGCTCCAGCAGGGCTGCCGAAAGCTTTGCTGGCCCTGCGCGGCCCGTGTTTCAGTTTGTGGTGTGTGGCGGTGGCATCATCCAGAAAGAGCGGTGTTCTCTCCGCAAGTGGAGGTGAGGCTGTGTATGGACACAGGGCACAGAAACTGGGTGAGACCTTCCCATATGAGCAGCATCAACACTGAATAGCTTAGGTAAGCAAAGTTCTTTTTAGAGCACTATTTTGGAGGCAAAATGAGTTCTCTGTTGCCTGCAGCTTTTAAAAAAAATTTCTAGAAACCTCCCTTGGACACATAATAAACAGACATTTGTGCCTTAGGAGTATTTAGGGTCTACAGAATTATGCACAGTATGGAGAATGTGGATAGGGAGACATTGTTCTTCCTCTCTGGTAGTGCTAGAACTCAGGGTCACCCTGTGAGGCTGATTGGTGGGAGATTCTGTGTTGCAAACAGGAAGCACATCTTCACACAACGTGGAGTTAAATGGTGGAACTTGGTGACCGTCATTGCATTCTGTGGAAGTAATTTGGACCGTTTTTAAAGAGAACGGGACACAATCATGAGAAGGCCGTTGATCACTGCTGGTGCTGAGAGTCATTTGCTGCCTTCAGTATCAGAGGCAGTATGCTGTGCACACCCGTTGCTGGGGAGCATGGGAGGCAGGGCATCATTGATGCGTTCATGTGCTCTGTGTGGATTCCCCGTAGGCAGCTGGTTGGGCACTGTGGGAGCACAGTGCTGGTGTGGAGTATTTGAGGGTGTGGTCTTTACCACCCCTTTGCTTTTTGTTATTTTTTATTATATTTATATCCTGCCTTTTTCCCTTTCAAGGGATTCACAGATCTCCTCCTCCCACTGTCATCCTCACAACAGCAACCCTGTGAGGTAGGTTGGGCTGAGAGTTGGTGACTGGCCTAAAGTTGCCCAGTGGCGACCTGGCTGAGCAGGAACTGGAACCCAGATCTCCCCAGTCTGGGTGCTGCACTCTTAAACACACCACCACCCTGGCTCTTTGTTAAGCCTTTGCCATATGCAAAGCCTAAGCTTATTTCCCAAGGTTTTCTCTCTTAACCTGATAAGACGGCTCTGCTATTCTAGGCAAGAAGTGATAAGGAAAGAGACTGCTGGAGAGAGCACTCCCGCATGGGCCAAGGCTGTGCTAGCCTGTTGAGGTGAAACAGTCAGGGAAGCTCCTTGGTTTGTCAGAAAAAATCCTGAAGCCCGGCCTGTGTTGGCACCAACCCAAACATTCCAAAATAGGGAGCAGGTTCCTAAGCTGTCCAACTCTTTGTGGGGACGGCACGGCTGTTCAGTGCAAGGGAGGGGAAGACGCTGGCGTGAGGGGAAAGCAGCCCTTTTCGGTTAGCCAGTCTTGAAACAGAAAACAGGAGGAGAATGCGGACTTCTTGCACAATGCTGTACCAGGTGTGATGCAGGCCTCACTGAGGTCTACCTTGACGTGTTCAGCACATGCACACACACACCCCTACACAGACACACACACAGAGCTTGTCTCTCTTCACAGCTGTACAGAACGCAATGTCCCAATCTTCTGGCATGTGGCTAGTAGACCACTTGCAAGCACTCAGAAACAAACATGACCCCTGAACTAGTTTGCTGTGTTCAAGTTCACACATGCGCCCCACTTGCCTTCCTGTGGCCAATCGCCCTCGTAAATGGATCGTGAGGGAAACGCCTCGCCCTGTGGGGTTTTGGGGGCTGGAATGCCAGGTCACCGCCTGGTGCCGAACAGCCCCTGCTGGGCCTGAGGCAGAGAGCTCCTGGCAACCTCCCTTTGTGCCGCGTGCTTTGCTGTGGGGCCCAGCTGTGCACTCAACAATATGCGTTCATCCGGCTCGGCTCCAGTCAGCTCGTGGGCTCGTGCCACCACTGCCGTCCGCTCCTTCCTAGGGCAGGAAGCCAGAAGCCTGTTAACCCTTTAGCAGCAGTCACTTGGTGCCCACTGCTCGGCGAGAGCTGGCTGCTGGTTTGGGTGATGTGTAGCGTCTAGTATCCTAGCTATGTTGGACTCGAGGCTGTTGCTAGGAGTCAGGCATTAAATGGCCTTTTGTTCTCTCTCTCTCTCGTTTTGCCATACCCGCCTGTCCAGTCTTTTCCTCCTTTCTGACCTTTCCTCTTGAGTTTGCCACTGCTCTGCTCCTTCATAGGAGCAGGAGAATGGGTTCTGTGTGTCCCTTCTGCTGCCGAGAACATGTGCTGGCTTTTGGATAGCACAACACTTTCTGTCTGGTGGGACAGCCCTTGTACAAAACTCTAATCAACAACAACACGTCTGGATTCTTCAAAGCTGTGCGATCAGCCATTGTCTGCCAGATGCACCAATTCCCTTTTTTCCAGTACAGCTGTTCCTTTCCCTGCCATCCTGTGAAGGGTGCTGTTTAAGGCAAAAGCTTGCACATTCTTGATAGGACAGGCACAGCTTAGTGACAATGGATGAATCCCTGCAGTGTGTCACCCGATCTCACCCATTCTGTCTGCGTATAGCAGGGGAAGGGTGGCTGCCCCTTGGCAGCCTTCCCAGGCAGCCTCCCCGCTTGCTTCTGCTTGGGGTTAGCTAAGGAGAAACTCTGTCTTGCCTCCTCAGGCAGCTGAACATGCCAAAGCTGCCTCAGTGGGTGGTTCTTGGGAGTTTTTGTGCCTCTCAGGGTCAGGAGTTGTTGGAAGTGACTGTTGTGGCAGGTGTGAACTTTCAAATTGGGAACCCGAACCCGCCTGGTTTGACAGCTAGATAGCCAAAAGTATGTCATTATCAGCTGAGCCCATGGAGACCCAGCTTGGTCCACTTTGTATAGCTGCAGGCATTACGTTTTATGGATTTCCACTCCTCTTCACCTGTCTTTCAGTTGTGGGAGCGCTTGTTTGTTTTTACATGCTGAGGCATTATCTTCTCTTCACTCTGGCATTGGACCAAGACAGTTTTCCCCAGCCATGCATCCTCTGGATGTTTTGGGCTACAAGGCCAATTTTCCCTGCCAGCACAATTCATCTCCCTGCGCAGGGCTAGCTCAATTCCAGAGGTGTGGGATGGAGGTTAAGCAAGGCTGTGCAGTGGCCACCTTGCTATTTTAGCACTTTAAAAGAAACATGGCGCCATCGCTGAGCTCAGCAGGGGCATTTTCTTCCCCTGTTTGTCTGCAAAAAAAGTGTAGTGATGCTGACACCTTCCCCAGCCTGGTGCCTTCCTGAGTAACCGCTTCCATCATCCCAGTTCAGCACGACGAACAGCCGTGGACTGGCTTCTTCATTTGTCAGTTCAGGCAAGTGGAATGCATTGAAACAAATTAATATTTGAGGCTACAGTTTTCTTATTCTGGGAATCTAGACGAATCTTTTTGCTACAAAATCAAAGGTACCGGTTCTGAAGAACACTTGCACATGGACAAACACATGTGTGCACATTACCAGTTCCTGAGTCGGAGACCTGGTTTGGATGACACGGCAATGCACCATGATTTGTTATCACAGGCGAGCTGGTATGCCGTAAGAACACAGCCTCGGTCACTGAGGGTAGGTGGTGGTTGCTCCCCCAAACAACCCACCCTGAGAACCCACAAGCTGCCTTGTCTTCTGCAACAAGATGATACAGCCCACCGTGGGGGAGCCCCACAGCCAGTGGGCTGCTTGGAAGAACAGCAAACATCCATCACAACTCTTGAGAGCTGGGCTGGGAGAGCCCAGAGTGGCCAAGTGCTGCTTGGCGCCCGCTGCCAGGAGCTTTGCCTGCCGGCCAAAAAATCACCCTCGCTGGTGGCCCAAGGGTAGCGCTTCCAGCGCCCAGCAAGGAACTGCTCTGTGGCACTGCTCAGTCCTCAGGTCGCACGGTGGAGTGGGCCAGGCACGCCTGCCTCCGACCTGAAGGTAGACCTCTCAGGTGAGACACACAGGCTGGGGAGCCCTTGGTGGCACCAGTAAGTGGACCGGGCACCAGGAGGAGCAGGAGCCCACTCCTTCCGACCCTTCTTCTTGGTCCCCTGAGCACAAGCGGGGCTCGTACAGTGGGGTCAGCTCCCAGCCTTGGCGGGGGCAACATACAGGGGGCTGTTCTCTGCAAGGGGAAGCAGGCAGCCTCCTGCAAGTGGTCCCAGCTGAGGCACTTTGCGCCTCGGGGCACAAGATGCGCTTGTGCAGCGGGGCTCTCTGGCAGCTGCAGTGAGCTCGAATCTGCTTGCAGTTGTGGCTGTTGGAGAGAGAATGGAGAGAGGAGGATCGTTCTTTTTCCTTGCACAGTCTGGGCGACACCCCCTGGAGAAACATCCCCCCCCCCGGGGGAAGGAGGGGGAGCAAAGCAGCAGAGTATCCATGAGAAGTCACGTCCTCTCTGGGGCTCAGGTGTGGCTCATGTGCACAACCACCAACCCACTGTGGCTTGTTCCCTGGGTGGGTTATCATGACATGCAGACTCAGCCCCTTCAGTGCTTCGGAATAGGTAGGTCTGTGAGGCTTTTGATCTTGAGCTTGTATGGGATAAAATTCCTACAAAGGTACTGGCTACCCCAAGCTGAGTGTTGGAACTAGGATACTATCAGTGTAACTGTGCGACTGCTTGTATCTTGTAAATGACTGGTCCAAATGGCTTTGTTTCCTTGAAACAGGCTTGCAAAAGTCTGTGCTATTGAAGCAGTTTCGACACCAACTGATATGGTCTCATAGGAAAAATATATTGATTCTCGCTTCTTGAGCATTGACTTTGCTGGAGCCAGACCAGCTATTACGAAACTCATTATTTTAGTAAATATGCATGCTCTGTTTATTCAGAATGACTGATTCTCTTAGCCCAACAGTATTGCTGTAGTTCAAGCCCAGGTTTGAAAACTGGCTTGCAGATGGGGACATGTTTGTACTGCTTCTTGAACTACAACAAATGCTTTTTCCAACTGCTGATCAAAAGGTATTGTAACATCCACCTCTGTGTAGTGAACTCGGGAGTATCCTGAACAGGTACCTGTTCAGTACCTGTGATTGTGTAGGACAAGCCCCTCTCACAGTTTGGAAGAATTGTGACCCTCAGTCGAACTGACAAGAAAGAGTGAGGGGTTAAGAGTTGCAAATCTCAACAAGGGCTTCACGCCAAGCGTGTGACCTCCACCTTACTGTTGGTTAAAGTGGGATCAGACGTTGAACACCTATGCGTACACCTCCTTAATGCAGTTTTGTTCTGCGTGGGTTGAATGTTCCCTTTTAATGTTTGTGGCTACAGTACCCTGTGTGTTGTTGGGTTCCTGTAATGTTATTATGACCTTTGACTAAAACAAAAATCTGCAAAAATGAAGCTGTATGCTCTGTTTGTATTTTTAATGCTTACTCCATTAATCTCCACTTTCTTAAGATTTTAGTGATCTAAATGACCCCCCCCCCATCCTTACATATAATTCAGCCATTTCTGCTTATTTCACCCTGAATGAAATGAATAATTACTATGAATTTAACTAGGTGTCTTTAAGTACTCAGTAAAGTCCTGGCCCCTTACAGTCAGAAGTGCAGCTGCTGCCTTCTCCCTTTTATCTTCTGGTCCAGGCCTGGAATAGTTAGCAGTAGGGTGTGCCTAAGCTGATAGCGCTACTTTAACTTCGCTCGCGTCAGTAGCAGGCTCATTGCTGTCCCGTGCCAGCAAAGGCATCCAGGGATGTGAAGAGAGAAGATAGCTTTAGGTGAGTGAAAAGCGGGCTTTCCCCTTCCTTCTCCTGGTTGACTGCAGTCTCCAGCTCTGGAGCTTTCCTGGCTTAGCTGATGGTTAAATGTTCTGTGCTCTGTCAGCCTTTGCTAGACACAGTCACTGTCAGGTGAGGTGTGTAAGAGTGAGGTCAGAGAGGCATGACAGGTCATAATGAGGATGCTGTTGTTGTTGCTGCTGTTGTCCAGAAGGGAAGTACACACAAAAGTTAGCAGGTCGGGGGGATGCAGATCATCCTTTCGCAGGCAGTAGCACCCATGTAACCCTCGGTAGGCTCTCTGTATGAGCCCGTGCAGCCAGGCTTTCCGGTGGTGAGCTGGCTCATCCCCAGGCTTGCTTGGATGCCTGTACTATCCCGCAAGGAGTGCTTTTAGGTGTGCAGCGGATTAATGATGAATGGTCACCTGTTGGGTTCTGAGTGCTGCCCTGCTGAATCATGGGGTGACATTGCTTCTCTTCTGCTTCGACGTGCTTCGGGTGGACTGGTAGCTCTTCTCACTCTTTGATGTAGCATGAGCAACTAGCTTGTCAGGTTATGATGTGTACACCACAATAAATTACTTCTTCCTAAATAGTCACCTGTAGCCCCTGTTAGTCACACCTGCAGAGAATAGAACCCTGTTGCATAGTCTACATTCTCCAGGTAGGTAAACATGCAGTTCAGCGTGGTTCTTTGTTCAGCTGGTCGTGAAGCTGCCTCTCAGCTTTTTCATCTCTTCCTTTAGGAACGCGCAGCAACACCAAGATGGAGACCCCGGCCAGTGACGATGAGGCTGCCAGTGAAGTGCTGAGCCACTACAGCAGTGCCAGTGAGAGTACCAGTGTAGTGGAGGAAGTGCCAGGTGAGTGTGGGCGCAGGTGGGTGACAAAAACTCTGGGATTCTGTGTATTAGGCAAAACTTCTGTTCTTCGAACCACAGAGCTTCGCTTGCGCACCTGTGAAGTCTGGACCCTCCACATGACATAGTTTTGTTCACAGCACGTGTTTTTTTGGTGTGCTTTTGGCAGAACTTCGATATGTTGAGAAGGGAGAACTAGCACTCCTGAAAACAAATGGGTTCGTAAGACCCTAAGAAGAGCTGTGCTGGATCAGACCAAGGTCCATCCAGTCTGGCATTCAGTTCACATGGTGGCTAGACAGCTGCCCCCATGAAAGCCCTGAGCAGGACATGAGCGCAGCAGCAGGGTGGAGGAGAGGATGACTGTAAAGGTTTTAGCAAAAACTGCCACCACGTGTTTAGGCTTGTAAGAATCTCCTCCAGGCAACCAGACAGGGAAGATTTACAAAAGTCAGTTCTTTGTGGTTACAGATGACTAATAAGGATATTCATTAGCCATTCACAAGGCTGGCTATAAAAACACAGCCTTGATACGTGCTGGCAGTACATGTCTTGGAGTTAAAACCAGGGTTCTTAGGATGCAGTGGAAAACATCATGTTGAATGCTGGGGCTACTGAAAGATGCACTTCCAGAGGCTTGGTTTTGCTTTATGTTTTTATTTATTAGTTTTATATTTCACCTTTTTTTCTTACAAAGAACTCAAAGCAGCTTACATCATTCTCCTGCTGCATGACATTTTGCCACCAACCTGGTCCTTAAAGTGGCATTCAGCCAAACAGTTAAAAACATAAACCATTTTAATGCTATTATTATCCTGTAATACCAACAGCAACACCTAGAACAATTTGCAGGTGCCAAAAGCCTGTTAGAAAAAAATGTTTTGGCTAAAATGCCAACTGACATGCTTCGGATGAAGAACCTTTTTGCAGCTCTGCCTGTGCTGTTCCGCTCAGACTCGCATCTCTTGTTCTGCTTGCTTTAGGAGTGTGCAAGATCCAGAGACTGTCAGCCTGGCTGGTCTGACTGGGCGCTGATGCTTTCTTTTCTGCTTTGTGCAGGAGGTGAGGCAGTGGATGAGCAGGCGCAGCAAGAGGATGTAGAAGATAAACTGAAAGAGTACATCGACAATGTGATGGACAAGAGGTGAGGTGTGCATGCAGTTTGGAGGTTAATTTTGCCAAATTTTGCCAAAGCAGAGCTTATAGAAGCATTTTGCCAAAGCAGAGCTTATAGAAGCTTATACACGCCAACTTAGTGTGATGCCTGAATTAACAAACTATGGTTTGTTATCAGCTTGAAGTGGTTTGTGAACTCTAAGCTGTTCTGGGTTGACGAGGGTGTGCACATGTTCTGACTGTGCAGTTGTGTACTCGCCACTATTTCCCTTCCACTTGATGCTGATGCCATCTGGCGCTCGATGCTCCTGTAAAGCCGTGGAAGTGAGGGAAGAGGCCTTGGTGTCTTCTCAAGCCCGGATCTAGGAAGAAGTGGCGGGGGAGGCAAGAATGCATTGCTGTCGTTCAGTCTTCCTGCTCAGCAGTGACCACCACACCACCGCGTTTGCTGCTGTGGTGTCTGGCATGGCCTTCTGACTCCGCTGCCAGAGGCCAGTGCATTCAGTGCCCAGGCTTCTGAGCAAGTGGAAAGGAAAGTGAGCGAGCAAGCAGCTCTTGCTCCTATGGAGGCTGAGCTGAACCTGAGCGTCCTTGATTCTGCTGACCTCTCTGCCTCTGGAAGGCAGTGGCGTCCTGGGAGAGTCTGGCTGCGTTATGTTGGCATTGCTCACAAGGTAACATAATGAATTGCAGTGACTCTGATCTCCTGAGCTGAGGGATGCCTTCTTCCCAGATAGTCCATTCCACGTCACGCAGGGCCGCTGAGTATCCTCAGTCCTTATCAGAGCCTTGTTGTCCCCTTGCCATTATAGTTTGCAAGCCTCAGTGTTTCATCATGCACACTGATACTTTCCGCTGGCGCATAGTTCATTTTAGCTTCTCAAGGCCCAGTGCTTGGAGAACTGCGTTCCATGATATAGTTCTCTCCAAGTCTTTCTGGCAGCACCAGACTGCCAGCCAGGATAGGCTGGATGCGGCTCCTGGGAGAAGAGCTTGCCGGATGTGCACACAATGCTTGGCACCGCTCCTTGCGATGAAGTATGAATTACTGCTGCCCTTCAGGCCACGGAGCCGCGTATTCAGAGGGAGCCTGGTGGTTTGGGATGTTGCTTTTAAAAGTCACACCCTTCGTAAGCCTATCGCTTTCCAGTGGCTTTCACTTGTTCCCCCTCTGTTTAGCTCACAAGTCCTGGAGTACCCCGAGATAGTGTGGCCCATAGAAATGCTCACACCCTTGCAGATCCTTGTCTCCCTGCCTCTGTATCCATACTACTTCCTTGCGTGGGTTCAGAAATCCAGCACATGGTAAAATTCAGATGTGTGTGCTGAAGTCTCATGTATCTTTGGGATGAATTGTGTAATACGTGAGTGCACTGCCATGTCTATGTGCCACTGCAAGCTGCAGTTAGACTTGATTTTCTGTTTCTACATTGCCCCCCACACTCAAAAAAGTGTGTGTGTTGTGGATTACAGAGCATGTGCAGTGTACTTATTCACTTCATAATGAAAAGTTCAGTTTTTATATAGGAAAAGGGCAGTTCTAGGCACATACTTGCCGAGAACTCAGACCGATGAGTTATGAGTAAGGCATTGCAGTGGCAGGAAAGGCTTAATTGCCCTGCACAGCTTTTTGGCCTAGTCTGCGACACCCCTTTTTGTATCTTTACTGCCCAGTGATGTCCTTGGTCACTTACAGTCTACAGTCTCAATTCAGTCCTGCATTTTTGGAAAGAAGTAACCTCAATTGATGTAACTTATTCTGAATTAGTTTTTTTTAAATAAGCATGGATTCTTGGGTGGCAAGGGAAGATTTTCTAGGCATTGTTCCTGGGCTGCCCCTTGTTGTGACCCCACGTGTCCTCTCAACCCCTTCCCAGTGCCAAGATCCGGCAGGTTGCTCTAGAGAACCTGCGGCTAGCCTTCTCCTCCAAGATGCTCTTTGACTTCCTCTTGGAACGCAGGCTCACTGTCACTGACTCTTTAGAGAAGTGCCTGAAGAAAGGTGAGTGTCTTGGGGGGTCTTGGGACAGTCTTGGGGACTGACCTGCTTTTATGATGCTTGGAACTTGACCTGCCCTAATCAACACTTGCTGAAATATTGTGCGTTTTAATGGGAGAATGTAGCACTTGCTAAAATCTCTCCCTTTGAAATCAGCCAGAAGTGATTGAAAGCAATAGGAGCAGATAATGGTAACAGTTTCAACTTTGAAAATATGATACTTTTTGATTAACACGGTATCATCCTTTGAAATTTGTCACTTTTGTTATGGCTTGTCCAAAGCGTGCCAGTAAACTTTGCCCCAGGCTTCCTGACTTCCTGGAAACTGGAGCTTTTGTGTCTTTCTTGGCGCTACAGCTATCAGAGAATTGGGAATGCTGGCAGGTTGGATTGCTTTTTTAAAACTCAGTGTGAAGCGAAATGGTGCTACAGCTTTTTCCCACAAATATCCTTTTTAAAAACCCCTGCTTAATAATTCTAAGTAAGAATGAAATAAAATGGGAAGCAAAATGAGGCATGTTAGATAGCACAAGCTTTGTTGGCCTTCCTTCCTCCATCTTTGCTGGACTGGTGGTCTTTTCTGGCATCTCCAGTGTTACCTAGGAAGGAAGTAGAGATGGATTCCTGGATGTTTCTTTAGTCCCTTCCATGCCTCTGTGATGTGATCTTGATGTCACCTTTGAAACAGCCTTTACTGCCCGTGCGTAGCCACTTGTCTTAAAACCACCTTAAAATATTGCCCCAGATGGCACTGTCCCAATGTTGAAAGCGCATCTCGCACTCGAGGTGCCCACCATCCCAGACCTCTTTATCACCCCCCGTGTTTGGTCTTGTATGTGTCTGGCATCATTTGCACATTTTGTACCTGAAAAGAGGCCAACGCTGTCTCTCCCTTCTCTCAGGGAAAGGGGAGGAACAGTCCCTGGCTGCTACAGTTCTTACACTATTGTGCCTTCAGATGGGCTCAGGGCCCGAGGGGGAGGAGGTCTTCCGCAGCCTGAAGCCCCTCCTCGTCACCATCCTGACGGACGCCTCGGCGAGCCCGGTTGCTCGGCAAAGCGTGAGTAGCCCCTTTTCCTTCTGCCTTGAGTGCCTCGGGGAAGGGAGGCGTTACCTGGGTCTGTGGAAAAGTATCCAGGACTTTTGACAGGACAACGTTGACCTTCTCTTCCTCCCTCCCTGCCAACAGTGCGCCACAGCCCTGGGGATGTGCTGCTATATCGCTGCTGCAGACATGGAGGTGATGTATGCTAGAGCTGGAGCCTTTTCAGTGCATGAATTTGAGTTTGCTTTGCAAGATGGTCATTCAGATCAGTTAAAATCATTCATGTTAACACACCCGCCGTCTGCCTAATGGTGATAGATGATCTGGCTGACCTTATTCCACAAATTGATACATAATACCCAACCATTTCTGGAAGTCTGGATGGAATTCATTCTTCCCTTTGGGAACAAAGTATAAATTGCCATTTTCTTCATCACCATGATAGCCCATGTCGTCTTTATACACTATATCAGAAACGGGATGTATGCTGTTTTCCCGGCTTTGGCTGAAAGGATCCTTGTAGCTACTGACGTATAATTCACTGCCCCCAAAGTCTCTAGAGTTCTGATCTTCAGTATCTGCCAGTAGTGTTGTTGCTGGAATTAACTGTAGCTCATAGCCTGTAATTTCTATGATGCTATGCATTCTCTTCTTCCAATATTCCTTACTCAGATTACAATGCAGCCACAGGCTCCGCTACCATTATGCATCTACTGCCTAATCCGCTGCCGAAAATATCCTTAGTATCCTGGCTGCTATATAATTCCACACGCTTACTATTTTATAAAGCTTTTCTCTTGAAGCTACCTTTGATGCAATCCACAAATCTTTGAACACAATACCAGAGTTACTCTAAAGTCATTATTTCAAATTCTCTGTCCTACCGTTGTTTAATTATCATAAGAAATTTCTTTACTGGGCTTAGCTAAATAATTTATATGAATTTACTGTTTATTTCATTTTTAAATGCTGCTCTTTCTCATGGCAGTTTACATGGAGGGTGCCTATTTTATGCCACAACAGCCCTGCAGGGTAGACTAGGTTAAGAAATACAGGTTGGGTCAAGATACAATTGAATGGAATTTAAACCTGGGTCTGCCTGGTCCAAATTCAATGTTGTAACCACTACACTACACTTATTCTGGTTAGACTATCAGACTAGATCAGCTTTCTTTCTCATACTGATCCTTGGAGCCTGCCAGGTATAGATTAGCCGGGAGTTAACATGGTGGACAATGCCACAGTTTGAAATCTTTTTGGATGCATTTTGTGCTGTGAGGCAAACACTGGCATGTGTTTGCAAGCCCATCCATTTTGTACTGAGAAACAGCCCTCTGGCCACTCGCATAGTCCACTCTGTGAGGAGGAACAAGGGCTGAGAGTAACATGAGAAATGCCTCCTTCCAGACAGAGTTAACTAACAACATGCATGGGGCTCAGGGAAGTTTAACTGCACCTGGGAAGGCAGAAACTCTCCGGTTCAGTAGCCAGCAGGACCTGGGAGCAAATGCCATCCTGAGCCCCAGCAGAATTTGCTGAGCTGGTTAACTAGCAGCTCTTTTTGTTCCTATTCCTTAAAATTACATTCTCTAAAATGACTATTTAAGAATTGCATGTATAGCCTGCACTTTTCCTCTTGCAAGGAAGCCAAGGCAGTTCACACGACCCTCTTCCTCTCCATTTTGTCCTCACAACAGTGACCTTTCAAGGTGGGTTAGACTGAGAGTCTGTGACTGGCCCAAAGCTACCCAGGGAGCATCATGGCTGAGTGGGGCTTAGAACCCAGATCGCCCAGGCACCCAGCCCAAGACTTTAACCCCCACAACACACCGGCTCTTGCTGGCTTTTGTTGCTCATGTGAGAACCGACTGATGCCTGTCTCCTTTCCAGGACCTGGTCTCTTGCCTTGGGTGCTTGGAGGGAATCTTTGGCCCTTCCTGCAGCAACGATACCAGCTTAGTGCCCTCCCATCACAGTCCTCTACTCCAGACCTTGCATTGCAATGCACTCCAGTCGTGGTCCCTGCTCCTCACCATCTGCCCAGGCACCCAGATCAAGAAGATCCTGGACAAGTGAGTGACCCATCTTGTCAGGCAGCATTTCTTCTGACGGAGAAAGCCCTCCTTTTGCCTTATTCAGTTCTAGCTCTCAGCAGAACATGTCGAAAACTTGGAGGTAACGGTTGAATGAAGAGAGGTCACAATTGCCCGTGTTAAGTTTATCTGCCTGGCTATGAGGAATTGGGGCTGCGTGCTGAGAAAAGGGTAGGGGCACAACTTCCCCACAAAATGGAATTGCTGGTTGGTGGTGATGGCTTATTCCTTTACTTTGCCAGACATCAACTAAGGACAGGTGCCTAAGATCTGCTTTTTTCCCTGTTCCTCCCAAAACCGTTTTCCTGTTGAGTCTGTAAGCCTAAACCTAAGTCACTAAGCCTGGCTCATTATTGATATTTGTAAGTTGAAGTGCAAAGTAATGATACTGTAATAAATAAATCGCGCTTCTTTCTTCCACAGTCATTTACCTAAGTTGCCTCTGATGCTGTCCAGTGATAATGTCAACCTTCGGATTGTGGCGGGTGAAACAATTGCACTTCTGTTTGAATTGGCCCGAGACATGGAGGTACACGACTGCTCTTCTCGTTCTTGCATGTGTGTCCTTGTGTGTGAATGGCCAGTGTCTAATCATCAGAGAACCTTTGTGTTCTCAGGCGGTGTGTCAGCAGGTGCAGAGGGGGAGGAAACAACATGGGGGAAAGGCCATGTCCTGTTGGTAGGCTTCCCAGGGGCACCTGGTTGTCCACTGTAGGACCTGAATGCTGGCCTAGGTGAACACCTGGTCTTACTCAGCAGGAATGATGCTGTAGACCCTTTTCCAACAATTCAGAAGGATACTCTGTGAAGAACTTGAAGCCTGCTTTGGAGTCATTGTTAACCAGCTCTAAGTTACATCCAGTATTCCCAACTAGTTTCCTTAATAATATGGAAGGAGACGATCCCTTGAAGTCATTCCTGGGGTCTTCCCTGGCTTGGTGCTGCTCCAAGACCGACCTTAGATGGCTTAGTCTTGAGTAAAATGGTGCCACACCTAAATTTGGGTATTGGCACTCCATCCTTCCCCAACCAGCCATCCTCCTGATGCTCTGGACTACAACTCCCAACATTCTTGACTGGCTGGGGCTGATGGGACTTGATGTCAAAAATATCTGGGGAGCACATGGCTGAGCATGGGAGCTGCATGCTGTCAGTAGCTGTGCCAGATCAGTGGACTGGGCACATGGGGTGCTGCCCCTTTATAGTTACCGAGTAGGAAGGAGGAAGACCCCAGGTGGAGTGGGGGGAGTGTGGGGAGAGTGGAAGATGGATATGCGTCACTCAGAGTCTCTTGGATAGACCGTGGCCTGCAAGCTGAAGCTTCCATTTGGCATCTGATCTCATCTTTGTCCCAGGAGGATTTCTATTACGAAGACACGGACCTGCTGTGCACAAAACTGAAAGCTCTGGCCACAGACAGCAACAAGTACCGAGCCAAGACAGACCGGCGCAAGCAGCGCTCCATCTTTCGTGACGTGCTGCATTTCATTGAGGTGCCTTGCCAGGCTCTCGCCATTCTCATGTCGTGGTCTGTAGGGGGTCTTTTCCATTCAGCATCAGTGCAGCCCTTAATCCCCCAGAAAGCAAAGGCACGGGGACTTGACCCTACTACAGACACTCACATTCCCATAATCACACTGACCTGTGAAGCACAAGCTATGATTACTCACTAGGGAGGAAAAGCGCAGAGTTTGATGCCTTGCCTTGTTTTTCAGGTTGCTTCCCATGTCCCCAGGCTATGGCCTTGCATTCGAACTAGGTTCCAGAGTCCAGCTCAGATTCAAGCTCTGGACTTCCTGGAAATCTGGAGGGCTTCCCCTCACCTCCGGAACCGAGCAGAGTTCCTCATGCCTGTGCCCCCTCGATACCGAAAGCAACAGCAGCCAGCACTGTTTGGGGCAGCTCTGTGAGCTGCTGCTCAAGGCACTGCACTGAGGAAGCAGTATAACGGGGTGCCCAGTTGGCGTCTTAGCGGAGACGCCGTGCACAGGTGCTCGCGTAGAATCGGAAATGCCCCAAGGGGGTTATCCGGCCGTGCCCTTAGTGCCTGCAAAGTGCCAGTCACACCTTGCCTTCCCTGAGGGTGCGCAGTGCCAAGCGTTTCTCTTCAGTTATGAGGGATCTGAGGGTGCGGGTGGCATGAGCGCCTGTTCTCTGCAGAGTCCCCCAGTATGTTTTCCCCTGCTCCAGAACGGGGAGTGCCATGAGGAGACCATCAAGTTTGGACTGGAATGTATGTATGTGGACAGCTGGGCAAGGAGGAGAACATACAACGCCTTCAAAGAGGCACTTGGCTCCGGGGTCAGGCACCATCTGCAGGTGAGCACAGTGGGGCAGGGATCTCTGCTGGGGGCGTTTGCCACCGAGGGAAGAAATCGGGGTGGGGGCACAGTTGTGTGGGGTCTAACTGTGGGGAGCTGCTCTGGTGTTTTTCTTCTAGCTCCAAGCTGTTCTGTCTTTTCATCCCTAGAACAACGAGCTGCTGCGGGAAATATTTGAGCTGGGCCCTCCACTTGTGCTGGACCCTGCGGCTATTAAAGCCAGCAAGATCTCACGTTTTGAGAAGGTACATCAGCCGTGTTGCCACCTGCTGCCATGCTGGGTTTTGTCAGGCTGGGGGTCTCTCTGAGAGCAGTCTGTTGTGCACCTTTTCCCCACCAAGGGCATCCAAGCACAGGCACCTGGAAGCGCTGCTAGGAAGCAGCTGGGGCCCACCCTCAGTCCAAAGGCTGAAATGCAAGTCTCCAGGCCCCACAAGGCCAGCAGGGGAAGGGTTCCGCCTTCTCACCGTCTTGTGAATGTCCCGGGGGCATGTGGCTGGTTGCTGTGGCTAATATACACTGCTGCCTCAGAGCACCTGAACCCAGTCTGGTGTCCTCCAGGTGTGCTGGACCACAACTTCCATTGCTCCTATCCCGAGAATGGTGGAAGCTGCAGTCGGATCCATCTGGAGGGCACACGGTTGGGAAGGCTGGCTCTGCCATGCCTCTTGGCCTGACCTAGCAGGGTTTTTCCAGTGCTCTTGCTTTGCTGTGTTTTCCATGGCAAAGACAGAGCTAATGATAGTCAGTCTCCCACCTGAGTGTGGCAGCCATCGTCCCGTGTGTATACACAGACATTACTCCAACGGGGTCTAACAGAATTAAATCCTTAGTTTCACTGTGCCCCTTGTGTTCTTAAATTTCTCAGTCTGAAATCTCCTTAGCTAATTTTCTATTTGTCTCCCACCTCTCTCTTTTTCTCTTCACCCTCACCAGCACCTGTACAACTCAGCTGCCTTCAAGGCCCGGACAAAAGCAAGGAGCCGCGTTCGAGATAAGCGTGCCGACATCCTTTGACGGGGGCTGCTTTCCTCCTGCCTTCCCTACAAGCCAATGAACTACAGACCTGGACCACTGTGAACGCTGCGGGGGGAGGAAGAGCCTGGGCTGAGGGGCTCCCATGCCCTGGCTCATTCAGGAACCAGGCTTGTGCCATGGCCCCTCAGCCCTCCCCCCTTGCCTGGAGGCTTTTATATATGTACAGAACGATATTTAAATGTCTTGGATCTTTGAATCATGGTGGGATGGCAATGGGCAGGTGCCATTTTTATTTTTTTAACCAAAAATCTAGATGAGGTTGGGTAGTGGGGAGATTTATCCCCTCCACCACTGGTTTTTTAAGCCAGTGACTTTTTTAGCCTCCTTTCCCTGTCTTCATTGCTGAATGCCTTCTGCAGTTGCTCTTGCGGTGCGTGTGGTGAGCGCAGGACTGGATCTTCTCGGCTGGGGACTTTCTTGGCAATGAACTCAGCATGAGGGGTTGGTTCAGTGTGACTGCAGTGTCCACAGTGAAGGCAAGGAAGGGAGTGGCTTGAGGTTGGGTGCCTTGGGGTTCTGCCCCTCCTGTGTGGAAGGTGTTTTTGCCTTGGATGGATGAAATGTACTCCAGAGATCAGTATAGTTCATTAAAAGGTTGGACTGAGAGAAGGGGGTTCTACCACTTCTCTGCTCATGCAGCTGCCTATTCTTCATCGTTCGCCCAGCGAGCTTCGTGACTGCCCAGGCAGGCGCTGCTTTGGGTCCGGAGAGGGCCACCAAAGCTGCATGGAGGCTGGGGGCCCTTTGCGGCCTCGGCTCCCACCCTGTTGTCCAAGCTGCAAGGCAGGTGCATCGAACAGACTCGCTTGCTCCTTGGATAGGACTCGTCCCTGGAGAAGATGCTGTCTTCTGAGCGGTGCTGCAAAGTGGTCCAGTGCAGCTGTGCATCACGCTTGCTCCAGCCCCTGCCAGGGCACCGAGGTGCCGCTCCATCTGCACAGTGCTCTGCCGCTGAAGCCAACGGCAAGTCTCTTTCCCCTTGGCTTCTCCTCCTTCCCAGCCAATTGGCTGCTTGCTCCCGCACGCCCCTTGCCACCGACAACGGGTTTCCCTCCTCCAATTCCCGCCTCCAGGAGCCCAGCTAAGAGCAGCTGGCCCACCGCCAAAGCAGGCATCAAGGCAAGAGGGAGCCCCGCGGCAGGAGGAAGCCTCACTTGGGGTGATCGGGGGTCGCCTTGCAGTGAAGAATCCATTGCAGCCCCTCTCTGGTGCCCTGGGCACGACTGCCCCTCATGGCTCGCTCTCATTTTTTTACTGTTTTGCTGTTCATGCTTGTGGCTGCTTCCCCCCACCCCTTTCTGGAGAGCAGCCCTGCTTGGATGGCTGAAAAAGAAAGCCGACCAAAGCCATACCTCAGTGCAAAGAAAGATCCTTCTGTTGGTCCCATAATCATGGGTACCCTGTTGCCTCCTCTTCTGGTGGCTGCCATTTTTGCTAGCTCTCCCCTTAAATGTTGGCCAAGCCTGGCTGCAGTGCAGCCTGGAGCATCTTTTCTCTAGCTAAAGGCTACTTCTTAGCAAACTCTGCAAATGCTGTAAGGATCCTTCAGTGAGAGAAGCACAGCCTGGCAGCAGAAACTTGAGGGTTTTATTTTGTGCTGTCAGGCACTTCTGCATAGGTGCTCCATTGGCAAACCATTAAATAATCATAGAGTGAAGCAGAGCGAAAAAACAGAGAAGATGGAGGTGATGTCTTTTAAAATGCTGTGGAGGAAGGAAAGGAAGAGTGGCTGAGATGCTGCCCTTGGTGGGAGGCTGCTGAGCAGACCCCCCCCCACCCCCAATTGCTTTACTCCTCGGTAGGACATCTGCCTGCCTGCCTGCCCCCTCTCCGCCTGAGGCAGCCTCAAGGTCTCCAGCTTTTGCTTCCAATAAGACACACGAACCTCACAAGACCCACCCGTGATTCAAAAGAGCTTTTTTTTTAAGCTTCTGGGATCACACAGTCCAAACCAGCACAGGTCAGTGTCCAAAAGGTGCCAAGCAGTGAGTTGGTGTCCCCTCTTCTGTCGCACTGGAATTGAGCGCCCCCAAAAGGAGGCTGTGGGTGAGCAGTGCAACTCAGGTTTGAGCCCCGGGCTCGCTGGCGTTGAGCTGCCTCCAGAGCTGTACGCTCACAGCTCTCATCTGCCGGATGGCCTCTTCTTGGGACTCCAGCCACTGGCTGAGGACACGGAGTGACTCGCGCTGCAGGACTGTGGAAGAGAAAGGGAGATGGCATGGCTGTGTTGATCGCTTACTGAGCCCCTCTGTTCTGCAGGTATTTTCAACAGTGACACATTCTGTGCAGCTGTGCCCAGGAACCTTCAACCTGTGTGCTATCGCTGGTTCAGCGTACTGGTTGCACTGTTGCGCTTTGTGCTGGTCTCACTGGTGTTGGCCCCAGCTAGCATACACAGTGAGCAAGGGCAGTGGGCGCTTGCTGGTGGGCATGCGAGGAGACCTGCCTGCAGTCCAAGTAGCACACTCGGGGCCTGTGCAGCTGTGAGTGCCCGCCGCTTTCAAAGCCCCAGCCCTTTTGGGCAGTGCGTCCGTGGGCAGAGGAGCGGCCACTCGCTGCCACGGAGCTGTCCTGTGCTTCCGGGCTCCTGCATTCCCCTTTCGGAGGGAAACTCTCCACCTAAAGATCATCCCTGACAATCGTGTCGTCCTTGGGTGCTGGACAGAGTGCAGGGGGCAGTAGACGTGCATGTTGCCTTAACAAAAGCAAACGGGAGTCCTCCCCGTTGCTCCACCACTTGCAAAGCACTCGAGGCGTTTTACTGGTGGGCAGCCTCCACTGGTGTCATTCCACAAGCTGCAAGAGCGCTGGTGGAGCTCTGCTGAAACTTCCCGTTGCACAAGCAGTTGGACAAGAGCAATGCACAGAAGTCAGTTGCACAGTAGATTGCGCAAATGGGCTTCACAGAGTCACTGGAGTTGGATTCTTTTATATACAGTTCAGAACTTAGTCTCAGCTGCTGCTATAATTTGCAGAGTGACACAGCTGGATACTGCCCAGGGTATTTAGGAAACCTGCTATGAGAGCCATGGGTGGAGTGGAGCACAATGCTTTGGTATGATTCTGATGGCAAAAGGCCACTTGCGAGGGGCTGGAAGTCTACATAATACAGCCCTTTCATTGTTCTCCCCTTATTTCCAGTGGTGGTTGAAAGAGGGCTTGGAAAAGCCAGCTGTTGCATTGTGTTGATCAGGTGTGCACATTGCCTAGATGCTGCTTTTTAGAGTTTCCCGTGCGGTTGGGTCCTTGAGTCTTACATGGCATCGCTACAAAATCTAGGCCAATGACTTTCCCAGCAAACTGAGTATGGGAAAGCAAGGCTGGTCCTCTATGGATCCAGCCAAAGCTGCACATTTGAAAGAGGGTGCATAGGAACTCCAATGCCAAACAGAGTAATTAAGAAAGGATTTATGGTGGATAGACACTCTTGGAATTGGTTATTAATTTTAGTGCTACTGATAGATGTCTCACTCTTCTTCCAAAGTCCTCTGAGAGGCTTAACCATACTTATAAAAATACAATAGACAGCTTGACCCAAATGCTGAACCAAAACTGGTCACTGTCAACAGCTCCACCAGCAGCTGTCGTTCCTGCCCACGGGGCACTAAATGTTAGCCGGGGGTGGGGGGAGGCTAGCCTGGCTGCTCCTGTTCCCTGTCCCCGCTCCGAAATTTCCTTCCTACAGTTTGGAAGGGCTGCATGTTAGTAGGATGGTGTACAGTGCGAGCTGCTCTTTTAAACTCTCTGTATGTTAGTGATGGATGTCCAAGCAACTAAACCATTCAGCAGCACAGTCTGACACTGTGGCACGTTCCCCGTCATACAGCCTCCAAGCTGGGACCTTTTGGACCTTAACATGCTTGGGTCCCACAGTGCCATTCTCATCGCTTGCCCTCCAGTGGCTATGCTGCCCCCTGATTCTCTGCTGCTCAAGCGGAACCCACTGGAGCCAAACCTACCGCTCAGATAGACCGCCAGCGTGGCCAGGCCAAGGCTGGCCACTACCAGCACGCCGAGGAGAGCGAAGAAGCCTGTGGGGCAGCACGTGGGGCTGAAGCAGGGGCAGCAGAAGAAATCGGGGGCAATGTGCAAATTCTGGACTGGCAGGAAGGAGGGGTCCTCTTCATTCGGGAAGAAGAAATGCTTGGAGGAAGCACTGTGCGGAGTCCAGGGGGTGTTAGGCTGAGATTGGCTGCTCCCTGAAAAAAGAAAGGAGAAACACAGGAGCTGGGGGGATAGAACAGCTGCTACTGTTGAGTATTTTTGTCTTTTTACTCCTTGAAGGTGCCCATGATGACAAACAATAACACTTTTCCTCATTTCCATGTTATCCTCACAGCAGCCCTGCAGTGTGGGTTAGGCTAAGAGTAAGTGATTGGTCCAAGGTCATCTCGTAAGCTTCACGGCCAAGTGGGGACTAGAGCTCTGCTCTCCTGCATCCCAGCCCTCTGGCGAGCCACTGCAGCAAACTGGCTCTGGCATGGCCAGCCCATGCACCGTCCCAGGCGGGCTCCGCCCACGGGGTCCTATTTTCACGGTGAAAAGCCATTGCTGTACTTTTCGGAAGTGCTGCGTGCACAGTGCACGCCAGGTGGGCTTGGCTTCCCTGGGCATGGCAGCTGGATGCTGCCCCGGATCCGGTTAGGATGCTGTGGAGGACATACTGTACCTTCCGAAGCCTTGAAGCCCTCCGGTCTGCCGGATGCGTAGTGCAAGTCGCTAATGGATTCCACTGCATGCAGGTTGATTTCTGCCCTGTCAGTGTCGCAGGGCTCAACAAGCTCCCTATCCGAGGAAGTGGCCTCCTTCACCATAGCGCCTGCACAAAAAGAACAGGTGCAGGAGATGAGAGGGGGTGCTGCTGCTCAAAGAGGAAAGTGGACCGTTCTGGTTTCATTCGGTCAGTCCCTCTGGAAACCTGTGTTCAGGTGCTCCTGGCAATGTTTCTAAAGTAAGGAATGCCAATTCCTGTGTTAACCAAAACAGAAGGAAGCAGTTCCAGGAGAGAACCTTACTTTGCATTAGAACAGGAGTGGGCAAGATGTAGGCTGTGGGCCACACATGGCCCAATATGGCTATTGCTGGCATTGCTGCCCTTGAAATCCCAGTGGTTCTCCAGGGAAACAAGGACAAAATTGCCACGTCTGCAAAGAAGCAGGACATGGGGATGCTCCCCCCCCCCCCCGTATCTGCCCTGCCTTTGGAGTGGGGCTCCTGACAGCTCATCCAACAGGTCTGTTTTCCTAGGAAAGTCATCTGCACAGTTCCCATCAGGATGGGGTTAGCTAGCACACCAGCTGCTCCTTCCAATGGTGGAGAACTGTGGGCTCTGCTTTGTTTCCAGGGGCATAATCCTTGTAAGTTACCGAGCCCTGGTAAGAACACGATGGGTCTCCCCAGAGCTTAGAGAACCACAGAGCAGGTGGACTTGAACACCCAGTGCTGGTCAACAGGTTGGCCAGCTTGCTAACTACAGCAGCCTTGTCAACAAGCCTCCGGGCAAACCCCTACAGCAACCAGTCTGCTGAGGGCTGACTAGGATTGCTGGAGAGCTGTGCTCACTGGGCAGAAGAGTTCCCCTCCCTCAGCAGCCTGTGTTGTACCCAGCAGGGTCTGTGCTGGCTACAAAGGGGCAGCAATGCCACCACCGCTCCCCTGAAACGCCATTCACTTGCCTGCACTGCATCGAAAGCCCTTGCCTACATGTGAGCGTGGCACGGTGGTGTGAGTGCTGGACTGGGGACCTGGGAGAACCTGGTTCTAGTCCCCACTCAGCCAGAAGCTCCCCAGGTGACGTGGGGCTAGCCACTGCCTCGCAGACTAACCTGCCTCCCAGGGAGGTAGCTATGTAAGCTGCCTTGTGTTCCTTGCAAGAGCAAGAAATGCAGGATATAAATGCAAAGTAATACACTATTATAATAACTAATAATAATAGTGCAATTAGCAGCTGCTTGCGGCTACCAGGCTGGCCATGCAAATCCAGTGTTTCTTTTTTGAGAGCGAGTGAGTGAGTGAGCACTTTCTCACCCACCAAGGAAGGACGCAGGGTCTAATTATAAAGGCTAACACCATCAAATCAGTGGCATTTCAAGAAGGGCAGATAAGCAAGGAGTGTGAGAGAGGTTCCTATCTGTAAAAAACAGTCTTTCCCAATAAGGAGCTTTGCCTTCCTTGCAATATGATTTTGTTCTGTACCTCCAAGTGGCAACAATGAGGATCTAAACTGAAGGTTTGAAAAGTGCATTCATGGCCATATAGCAGAAGTCCAAAGCCTACTGGGCTTCTTCCTTGCATCTGATCTAACTGCATGATGTAGCAAGAAGTGTTTATTGCCACTATTTATATCCTATATTTCAAGATAACAAATTCTTCCAAGGCAGCTTATAAGTATACATACATTTAACAGAAAAATATCAGAATCTGGTCAGGTTTTTAGGATCTCCCCAAAGGGCAGGTGGTGGTAGGTGGTCCAGGTAGTGGTGTGGGAGAGGACAGTACAGGTCCAGGAGCTCTGGGCTTGCTTCACCTGACTCCTTTGTGCTCCTTGCAGGTGTTCTTTTTCACATACAGAGCCATCGATGCATAATAGGAATCTCACTAGGTTACTTGTGGAGATGATGCAAAAGCACTTAACAGTGGTAAAGTGGGAAGTGTCTAGGTGCCGAGGCTCATCACAGCAGTCCCCACTGCTGCTCTACCTAGGAGGGCTAAAAATGCAGGCAGCAGTATTGTCCATACCAGCAAATCAGTCTGAAGTGCTTCCATCTGCTGGGAGCAATTTCATCTTCTGTAAAATGGATCGATCTTAATTGTCCATTTAAGACTAAGCTGCCACAAAATATTTCATATCATAACATAGTAAATTATGAATGAGTGGCAGATTGCATCAGCACCCTAAGTAATAAAAAATTGTCACTGTTGATTGTGCGACGTGTCAGACTAAAAAGGAACTGACATTTATTCTATCCGTGCAGCAAATGGGATAGGACTGGAAAACTGTTCCTTCTCCTGGAAGATGCTTTCCTTGGTATGAGGTAGCATTCAACATTTGGTTCTTCAGGCAGCGGTTCAACCAGAAAGGGATTTAGCTGTTATAATGATGATTTTGTTTGCAGTGCAAGCCAGTTGTAGTGTCAGTGACAGCAGCTCCCATTCCTACTTTCCAAAGCTGCAGATGGTGCCCCAGTGGGGATGGATTGGCTGGGAAAGACCTGGACAACAGGTACTTGAGGCCTCCCAGGCCATCTCCCATCACCAGTCCCTTAGGACAAGTGGAGCCCCTGGCTTTAATCCTTTGGATTGTGCCATAAGAACAAAAAGGTTACTCCTGCTGTATGCCGCCTTTGCCCATTTAAACTTCATAACAGCAGCTCAGTTCTTCCATGGCCTGGGTGGAATCCTGGGCAGTGTCTCTGGGTAAAATAAGCCTGACTATATCACCGATGGCCACTTCCTACGGCATGACTGGGCATATAACACAGCAGCCCCGTTCTCAAGCCACAGGAGCTGCAAGGTGTGTATACAAAAATGCATATGAAAAATACGCATGGTGGATACATATATTTGGGGAAATGCACATGTATTTTCATGTGAAAGAATCAACACAAAGACTCAACCTGGAGCAAGCTTCAAAGTGGAAATCAGAGAAGCTTAATGGAATCACATGTGCTCAACTGCATATCCCTGGTTACCTTCCCTGGAAGCAGAAATGGCAAACTGAGGCTGTCATAGTTTGGATACAGCATGAGGGGTAAGGCTCCCTGCAGACAATTGTGCGAGGGAAAGTCAAAGGTGGAAGAAGAAAAGGAAGACCAAAGTAAGAGATGATTGACTCCATAAGGACAGCACAACCTTGAGTTTAGGAGAGCTGAACTGGGCTGTCAAGGACATGACATTTTGAAGGACTTTCATTCAAAGGGTTGCCATAAATCAGAGAAAACTTGATGGCACACAACAACACCTGTTGTTGCTCCTTCTGCTTCCCTTTTTTGCAGCTATTCATCACACTTAGTGAACAGGATTACATGTTTGCATTAACTTTAAGTATCTTTTTTCATATTTACTGGATCTTCTTTTCTTGCTTTTCCATCTTGTCAAGATCTTAAAAGTGACATACCAAAGCAAAACTGCAGGAGGCAAAGCTTTGGAAACAGGGTCATGGAGAAAGCTACAGCTGCCTACCGTGCAGTCATTAAACCAGGGGTGTCCAAACTTTTTGCAAGGCGGGCCAGATTTGGTGAGGTGAAACTGTGTGGGGGCCAACCATTCAGCCTGACATTCTTTGAACCATTAACATTAAATGCAAATGGACTATTTTATGAAAGACTAAACAAATAACTTAATTGCACTAATGTGAAGGGTGATACTGAGATCTCAACGGCATAGAAATGTTCTAATAATAATAATAATAATAATAATAATAATAATAATAATAATATAGGCCAAGTCTGGCTCAAAAACAGTGGTTTTGATGCGCAAGATGTCACGCAGGTGAAAGTCACTTAGTCTCGTCCTCACGCGGTTCTTGTTAATGTTCATAACCGAGAATGTCTTCTCGCACAAGTATGTCGAACCAAACAAGCTCAGCATTTTCTTAGCAAATGTTCAAATCTCTTGGAACCTGTCTTTATCCAGCTGGCAATAAAAGTTGACAAGAGGGAGCTGTTGGTGCCGACTGTGACACTCGGCGTCACACTGCAGCTCAATGAGCTCCAGCTGCAGGTGGTCTGGAGCGTCATCAGGGTCCACAGAGAAAGGAGATGAAAAAAGCATGATCTCCTTTTCAATAGCTGCAAAATCCCGAAAGCGCTGTTGAAACTCCTCAGCCAGAGATGAGATGTCTGCTTCATGCCTCCTTATCTGCGCACTCATATTGTTCTGTGGAAAACTCATCATTATTTCCTGCAGCGATGGGAAATGTGTGGTACTGGGCTGCGCTTGTGACAGGTGCCTTTGGAAAAGTAGCAGCTTGGTCCCAAAGGCTTTGATATGTGAATACAGTTGGCTTACCACTGCATTTTGCCCCTGAAGGCTTGTGTTCAGCACGTTCAGATGTCGTGTTATGTCAACTAAAAATCCAAAATCAGCCAGCCAAACAGGATCAGATAGCTCTGGCATCGGTTGTCCCTTTTATAGGGTTTGCCAAGAATTGTCCGATTTCCTCCCTAAGAGAGTAGAAGCACTGCAGTGCAGACCCCTGACTGAGCCATCTTACCTCATTGTGATACACAACATCTCCATATTCAGCCTGGATGTTGAGTAGAAACTGTTGAAACTGGTGGTGGCACAGGGCTTTGGAGCGAATATAATTAATAGCCTTCATCACCGGTTTCATAACATGATCATATTTCAGATGTTTGGCACAGAGAACTTGTTGGTGAATAATACAGTGGAGTTTTATAGCTTTGCCTCCTTCTTCGCTGACTTTGTTACAGACTAGGGTTGATAATCCACTTCGTTCACCAGCCATGGCAGGTGCACCATCCGTAGTAATCCCAGTGACTTTATTCCACGGTAGTTTCATGTCATCTACGGCAGAACAAACAGAAACAAATAAAGCTGTTACTCTTGTTTGGTCCTTAAGACTCTGGAGGTCAAGTAGCTCTTCACTCACGTTCATGTCATTGTCCACTCCTCTCAAAAAAAATCAATAACTGAGCGGTGTCAGATCCGTCCGTGCTTTCGTCGCAGGCTAACGAAATAAAGTCAAACTCCACTCCTTTTGCCTCTAACTGTCTCTTAATATCAGATGAAACGTCTTCAATTCTCCGTACCACAGTGTTATGAGCCAGGCAAGCATTGGCAAACTCTTGCTTCTTCTCAGGACAAATTTTCTCCACCATTTTCATCACGCAGTCTTTAATAAATTCATCCTCAGTAAAAGGTTTGCAGTGCTTGGCAATTAGCGTTGCCACCTCGTAGCTCGCCTTTGTGGCATTTTCATTTGACTCACGGGCTCTTGTGAAAAAGCGCTGCTGTGCTGTTAAAGCAGCTTCCAGTTCCTTCAATTTTTCGCCACGTTCGTTCCCAGTTAGCTTGTTGTAGTTAGCATGTTTCATCTGGTAGTGCCTCTTGATACTGAATTCCTTGAAAACAGCCACAGTATCTTGGCAAATTAGGCAGACACAGTTGTTTCGTATTTCAGTGAAAAAATACTCCAATTTCCACTTGTCCTGGAAGCGGCGGCCCTCGCTGTCAACTTTCCTATTTTTAGTTACAGTCGCCATTTTAGAAATGGGCACACGAGCCTTGTGTCACAAGGGTCATGCGGCGAGACTGCTGACTCAGGTCTACTGCCATCTTCTGGTGAAATAGAACCACCAGCCTTGAAGGAGCAGGAGGCAGCAGGGGACAGCAGCGGGAACCGCTGTGCGGTGAAGGGAAAAACGCCGGCCGGCAGGGATGAGTGACAGGCTGAGCCGGCAGGGAGAAGAGGCTGCGGGCAGCTCGAAATTTGAAAACGGTCCACAATTGGCCCCCGGGCCAGACTTTGGACATGCCTGCATTAAAGGAACAAAACCCTGAGATAAGCATTCCCACCAGCACCACCAAGCTGGGAACCTGCCACCTGGGAAGGGTATTTCACAATAAGTGCCATGCTACCAGCTAGATCTTGGCTCATATTTACACACAGTTAGGAATCATACTCTTCAAGGACATGGAGAGCATAAAGAACTGTTCAGGTTTTTGTATTTTGCACATTTTTATATGAGTCAAAAGGGTGAAAGAGGAATACTGCATTGCATGCAAGTCTGTAGAAGGGACATGCCAAGTTAATTCAAATAAACACAGAATAAGTATAGAACTGTCAGAAGAGTGCCATAAAAATGTTTCGGTAGTGTGGATAAAAATAGTCCATTTAACAAATGCCTTGTGTGAGGACAATATTATTACACCATGATAATTGTTTTAACACCTGTGAATGGGAATAATACATCAAGTTAAGGAGTGAAGAAACAAAACCAAGCAAAAAATAATTGAATATGCCTTCAATATGAGAAGTTAATGGTATAAATGGCTACTGTAATCAATGAGAGTCATTAGGAAAATTGAACTTGGGGAATTAAATGGGTGATCCCATGAAATCCTTGATGCATGGGACTAAGCACATGGAAGGGTGCAGGACCGAAACTTCTGCCCCAGTGTCCTTGCACTGAAAAAGAGATCTGCAAAGGGGCTCTGACCCTTGTCCCCTTGAACATGGGTGGGTAAGCCTTGCAGGCCATGGTGTGCGGCCCCACAGCTGTCCGAGCAAATGCGTATCTATGCACTCAGGCACACATTTTTTTGACATAGATACGGGAGAGTGCAATGCTGCAAGATAATGCAAAAGGGCCATTTCTGAGTGGGGCTTTGGTTGCGTCTGAGGGCTTTTCCACACCAGCTGCTTAGGCGGTTTCTGCCTAATCTAACTAAGCAGTGTTTGTTGCCTGCGGTTTTGCAGCCTACAAGCAACCTGGAGAGAAGACACTAGTCGGTACCACAGGGTTCAGTCCTGGAACCAGTACTCTCCAACATCTCTATGAATGATCTTGATCAGGAAATCCAGGGAAAGATAATTGTATTTGCAGACAATACCAAACTGGGTGGAATAGCTAGACAAGCTTGAACTCTGTGCAGAAAACAGCAGAATGACATTCAACAGAGAAAAATGCCAAGTTTTTCACCTAGGTAAAATAAAATTCAGCTGAACTGATACAAGATGGCGATTACTTGGCTCAATAGCACTGGGTGTGAAAGAGACCTTGGAGTTGTTGTATGCAACAAGCTAAACATGAGCCAGCAGTGTGATGTAGCCACAATAAAGGCAAACACTATTTTGGGATGCATAAATAGAGGTATCACTTCCACAAATAGATAAGTACTCACTCCCTAGCACTCTGCATTTGTTAGACCTCACCTGGAATACAGCGTTCAGTTTTTGGCATCCAGTTTTTAAAAGGATGATGATCATCTGGAGAGTTCAGAGGAGGCAACAAAGATAATACAAGGCCTGGAAAATAAGTCTTACGATGAAAGGCTGAAAGAACTGGGCCTATTCAGCCTTGAGAAAAGAAGACTAGGCGGTGACAGAGTAGCACTCTGCAGGTACCTCCAAGGCTGTCACAAATAAGGAAGATGCCTCCTCTCACTCATCCCAGATTGTAGGACACGGAACAATGAACTTAAGCTACCGTCACCAAGTCCATGCTGGACACAAGGAAGAACTTCCTCACGGTCACAGCAATATCACAGCGGAACCAGCTGCCAAGAGAGGCTGTGTGCTGTTTCATACTTAGAGACATTCAAAAAGCAATTAGACTGGGATGGAGTAACTGGCATCCGGCCCTAGGAGGGACTTGGCCTTGGCCTTCTTGGCTTCTTCTGACCCAACCGTTCTTTGAATCCACACCAAGCCCCCTTTTCTTGGTGGCCACAAGGGGATTCTGTAGCCACCTATAGGAAGGGGAAGGGGTCTATAGCAGAATGCATCTGGGTGCCTTTTCCTTGTCATTCTCCTTGCCACTGCCTCCTACCCCCCCACCCCCCAATATGCACACACCACAGTACCTTTTCTGTCACTTGTCAGCAATCCTTTAATTTAGAAATATGGAGCAAACCACTCTCCCGTGTCCAGTAGCTTCCTGCTCAGCTTCTCAATGAATATGGCTATTTGTTGGGGTGCCTGCCTGCGCGGATCTCAAAGCAACCAAAATAGAGACCCCTTTCCCTGTTTAGCAAAAGGAAAGCTACATTCCCCCCACCACTAACATCACAAAGCTGTCTCAAACTATTTTAAAAAGTATTGTTTATAATCCTTGCGCAAGACTATGTTTCTGGTATACCACTAACATACAGATATATTTATTTTAAAAACAATGGCAAAGTGAAGCAGGAAATCTTGGTACTGCTTTCCAGAAGTAAAGCAGCACAGCAAAGAAGTAATTTAGGGCATGATCCTATGTTATGCTGGCTGAGGCATGCTGAGAGGTTTCTTTCTGTCTAAACATGCAAAGGATTGTGGCCTGGGTGGCTTCTAATTTTGTTCAGAAAAGCTGGAAGGAGATCATCCCATTTTCCTTGGTAAGGGACTGAGTGGATCCATCTCCTACTAGGCAGCACATACCTGCCATGTACAAAGAAAACCTCTCCATGCCCACCCCCAGCCTCCATCACCACGGTTGCAAAGCTGTCTCACACAGTGTAAAACTCTTTTGTTCATATGTACAAGCAGTCCCTGAGTTACAAACACTGGAGTTATGAATAACCTATACAGCCTATTATTTTTGGAAATTACTGTGGAAAATCATCATCACCATAGAGAGAGAGGATGTGAAAGGGGAGAGAGGGAGGCCTCCAAAGCATCACCATAGAGAGAGAGGACATGAAAGGGGAGAGAGGGAGGCCTCCAAAGCATGCCTTCCTGCCCTTTCCATCTGGAGAGGGAAACCTCTCTGTCATTTCCTTGCTGCACAGAGGCAGCACTGGTCAGTTGGGGGGGAGAGGTAGAAATATTCGAGGTACTTCCACTTTTGCCAGGGGTCCTGCACCCCTAACCCCCATAAACATGGAGAGCCAACTATATATGATCTGACTTACATACAAATTCAATTTAAATAAATTTCCATTTTACAAATTTTGCTTGTAATCCAGGGACTGCCTGTTTGGCAGCCAACTGCCTTTTAGGATGGGGTAGCCACATTTCTAGGTGGGGCATTTCTGGAGGGAGGCACAAAGCTCCAACCAAGCCATACACACTCCACAAGTGGAGAGGATGTGAGGGTCAGGCCAGGAGAAGGCTGAACTTTCCTTCCACTCCTCCCCTATGCAGAGAGCAGGTTAACTTATGTAATAGGCTATGTCGAATCAATGGATCAAGTCAATGAGAAAGTTAGTATGAACATCAGAAATTAAACGACTGCTGTATTTTTACTGTAGACAAAGGGATTATGATGATGATGATTTATTTTCTCTATTACCCTACAGGGAAAGCTCTCTAGGTGGCTTACAACAGTACATAAAACAGTACAATAAATAGAATAAAAAGGTCACTATGTCTTACCAAAAGAAATGTTTAAAAAAAGACTGCTAAAAACAGACAGTGAAGAATAACCCCATTAATGAAAACACTCTTGGAATGGGCAATTCACTCAAGCCCCTGGATAACCAAGTTCATCCTCAAAAGCCTTGGCATGAAGGGCTGTTGTAACCCGGTGCCGAAAAGATGACAAGGGTGGTACCAGGCAGCCTGCGATGGGGAGTCAATCTATGGACGCAAAAAGGTGTAAAATACACAAATAGTTTGTGCTAGAACTAAGAAGGGAAAAACCAGTGCGGAACTTGTTTTCTCAAGCAGTCAATTTTTACATAGCTCAGCAACACCTGCAGCGAAAAACGGGCCTAGAAACAGAGGTGGGGCATAGTCTAGGGCAACCGCAGCCAGATCCTGCAGAGAGAGCAGTACTGCGAACACTGCACCACTTTCTTCTGCCACAAGCCCTGGAACGGCCTCAGGCCGAGCTGCACACGTGGGAAAATCAGAAATGAGGGCCCAGTTAGGCCTAATGAGGCAGAACGGTCAGTTAGTTAGCCAACCGCAGTGAGAGCCTCAGTGCTTCTGGTCCTCTAGGGCTGTGTTCATCCCTGGGCATTAAGTGCTCAAACGAAGAAAAAGCTGCTGTGATTGTGCGTATGGTGAGTGCTTTAAAAGAGTAAAGGACCCCTTAGGATAGATATTTCTGCAGATCACTTTAAGCTGTCGCTTTTATTTCCTTTTTAACTAACCCTGCTGTACTCCTCATAGTCAGTGCAAAATAAACAAGACCACACTTCTTACCTCAGACAGTCAAACTTGCTTCTGAAACTAAAAAGCAAAGGAAAGTCCAAGGTGTGAAGTATAATTTTTGACCATAATCCAAAGTCTTAATATTAACTCTTCAAGGGTCATGGTACTGTGCAGGCTGTCTTTTCAGGAGCACTTAAGTAATTATAGGGTGACTGGGATCACAAAACATCCACCCTTGGACAGGAAAGTCTTGAGTGAGCAGATTCTGGGGGGCTGTCCCAGATGAAGCATTTGCTACGCACTCACCCAGCCTTATTCAGTGAATTTTTCTGAAGGTCCTATTCTTAAATTGCTCCTGTTCTTAAAACAAGTTGTCATTCTTTAAATAGAGGCATTGTCTGTCATGCCTCAAATTATAAAGGAAAAATAATCCCTGGAGGGCAAGGTGCAACTCTACAGGACGCGTTGCACCCATTTGCCTCACCTTGGCTTTGACAAGTCTGTTCTTTGGGAATATCACTAACAGACTGACAAGGAAGAAGGAAAAAAGCAGAGCACACCACAAAATTAAGCAGGCAATTTCAGTATGGCTGCTAATCACATAATCTTTGAATAACTCAGCAAAAGAAGTAACCAGGTGACTTCCAGTGCTGTTTTGAAGAGCTTGAAAGGAACTGTGGGACGTGACTCTCCAAAAGGAAAGACCTGGCAAGCAATAAGGAAAGGCTGTTCATCCTCCACATGTCACATGCCTTCCCCAGGCACAACATCTCTCTCCATCTTTCCATTCCCCATTTTCTTGGCCACATTGTCAAAGAGAGTGTGCATACAGACCTTGCCAGACAAATCTGCTTTCATTTTTTGACTGGGTAACCTTCATGGTGGATGGTGAGAATGCTGTGGACTTAATATTTCTTGACTTCAGCCAAGCTTCTGACAAAGTGCACCATGATATCCTGATTAGCAAACTAGCTAAAACTGGGCTAGATGAAACAACTACCCGGTGGATCTACAGTTGTCTATGGAATCAGACTCAAACAATTTTCAGCAATGGCACCATCTCAAACTAGGGGAGAGGTAACAAGTGGGGCACCACAGGATTTAGTCCTGGGCCCAGTGCTCTTCAAAATTTGTATTAATGCTTTGAATGAGGAAATCCAGGGAACGATTATCAGATCTGCAGATGACACAGAAATGTGTGGGATAGCTAATGCCCTGGAACAGAAACAAGATTCAAGATGATCTTGATAGGTTAGAGCACTGAGCTGGAAACAGCAGAAGGAACAAAGGGACAAATGTCAAGTTCTGCACCTGGGAAAAAGAAACCAAGTGCATCATTACAAGGTGGGGATTACCTGGCTCAACAGTACTGCAAGTGAGAAGGATCTTGGGATTTTTGTAGGTCAAAAGCTGAATATGAGTCAAGAATATGATGTGGCTGCAAAAAGGCAAATGCTATTTTGGGTTGCATTAATAGGGGTATCACTACGTAATCATGTGAAGTACTAGTTTCCCTTTACTCAGCACTGGTTAGGCCTCATCTGGAATACTGCATCCAGCACAGTTTAAGAAAGATGCAGACAAGCTGGAAAGGGATCAGAGGAGGGCAAGAAGGATGATCCAGGGACTGGGAACAAAGCTCAGTGAGGAGACAGGGAAAGAGCTGAGCATGTTTAGCCTGTGGAAGAGACGTCTGAGAGGAGATACAATAGCACTCTACAAGTACTTGAAAGGCTGTCACAAAGAGGAAGGCCAGGATCTCTTTTCAATCATCCCAGAGTGCAGGACACAGAATAATGGGCTCAAGTTACAGGAAGCCTGATTCCAACTGTTACAGCAGTACGAGAGTGGAAGCAATTAACTACAGGCTCTCCCACACTAGAGGCAGTCAGGATGCAACTGGACAGACATCTGAGAGGGATGGTTTACATTGGAGTCCTGCACTGATGGCCTTCCTGACCCCTTCCAGCTCTACTATTCTACGATTTTATGATTCTGCGATTCACTCCTTAATAGGTTTAAAAACTCAAGAGACTTTTTGGGGAAATTATGCATGGATTACAAAGGATGGTGTTGCTTGGCTCACCCATGAAATGTGAGTGAATGAGCCATGGTGATTCCTTCGAAAAGCCTGGAAATGCATAGACATGTAATACATGAATAAATACTGGTGGCAAGAGCTTTAAGCTAAAAGAGGCTGTTGGTTTGGCCCTCCCCTTTTTCCTTCACTCCTGCCCCTTTTGCCTTTGGTCCAGCCCAGCAGTGGAAAAGCTTTTCCAGTATGAAATTCAGCCCATGGACTGAAGGGAGTTCAACATCTTGCCTTAAAAGGCGTACATAGCATGTATCTAACTAGGCAGTCAGCTCCACAGGCAGGGCGATGTCTCTCTGGCTGGAGACCACAGCCATTGTGCCAACAGCTAAACTAGCCTTTGCCCTCAGAAGGAAGCATGCTGCAATGATTCTTCTCCTGCTTCGAGGCTATCCACGTGACTCTGAATGCTCCTGCCCCATTTTGTTTTTCACAGGGGGAAGGTGGGGCTGAGGGGACATAAAGTGGGCACTGGGTGTCCTGGATAAACCTGGCTGTGGATGCAGGCAGCCTGGGCTCCCCCACACCCCCCACTAGGTAATCCCACTCATCCACCTTCTAGAGTATGGGGTGGGGCTGTGAGCAAGACTGGAGTCCTGCTTGCAACAGCAAATGGGGAAAAGGTGGGTAAATGGGATAGTAGAAGGGATGAGGAGGAAAGGGCCAAAGTTCAGTGGCACAATGCCTCTTTTGCCCATGAAAGATCCAAAATTCAATCCCCCAGCATGTCCAGATAGGGCAAGGAAAATCTCCTGCCTGAAGCCCTGGACAGCCACCGCTGCCAGTCCATGTCACCAGCAATGGGTGAGATGGAGGAAGAGTCTAACACTGCACAGGGCAGCTTCTTTTGCTCCCATGAAGCCTGGGACTGTGCTGTCCCACAGCTGCTGAGCCAGTGGTCGCCATCTCTGAGGCAGGAGTTGTGGCAACCCTGGCCTGGCCTGGCCTGGCCGCACATGTCTTGGACTGAAAAAGTAGGAGCAACTCGGCCATACTGAGGATGTCAATAAACGTGTGTGTAGTGATGGTGGGGTATTAACTAACACTCTTCCACATAGAATCAGTTCCTTGCCTATGCTCACCTCAGGCTCCCCTTGGCCAAGATTTTGACTCTTTGAATTACTCTGCCCCGAAGTTCTGCTTTCTGAACTTCTCCGGTCTATTCCAGCTACAGCCACAACCCAGCACAGAAGCTCTCTTGAAGGTGTCTGAAGGTCACTCAGGTCCGTAAGGAGCCACATGTTCACTTGAGCGAGGATCCTCTCTGCCCCGCTCTGCCTGACGTTGTGTCTAGAGTAGCTCAGCTCCTCTCTCCTTCAGGCCACCATCCTCGCAGCTCACTGTGCCAGCACAGGACCTGGACCCCGTCTTTTGCTCACGGTGACCTGGCTGAGGCCCAGCGTCAGAGAAAGTAAGCTACTCTGGGCTTGCATTCACCCTGCAGCTGAGCGCTCCCCAGGAGGGGCAGCATCTTTACAACTGGAAGCTTGCCCTTTTTCTGCCATACTCTGATTACATGTCCTCTGCAACCCGGCCCCCCAAACGGACCATACCTTCTGCAATCTCGCTGGACATCCCAATAGCCAGACTCCGCTTCCTTGGGCTGTTCCGGAGGCAACTCAAGGGGAAAAAAATCTGTCTGGAAGAAGTTATGAGGGGCCTATGCAGATCCCTTGGGAGCGGTTGGGGAAGTAAACACAGGCTTCTGCCTGTCACATCAGCTGCTCAGGCTTAAAATAGGACTAAAGGGAGCCTAAGGAGGAGCTATAGATAGAGACAAAACAGAGGATCTGGAAAAGAGTCAGCAGGGACTATTTAAGGGTGGAACTGAGAGGGCAAGCTTGGGAGGGGCGGGGGAGGCAGAACGGGACACAACTGTTGCCGCAGAGACCAGCGTGCTAAATACAGCAAAGGTGAGATTGGGATAGAGAAGGGTATATGATGGAGGAGGACAATATTGTAGCATTTTGGGTGGAAAGTCAGTAGAAGTTGAAACTGTGGTGATATCAGATAACAGTGAATATCTAAGCTGCAATTTAAATCTCCAGAGTCTTTCCCAGATGTATATAAAGGTGATAAGCAATTGTAGCTGTGTGGAGAGCTGGTCCCAGCTATTCACTTCAGAGGACTGAGCAGGTTTGTTGACGGATGCTGGGCACTTGCTTTCTTCTTTTAGTATCAGTGCTAAAAAGGAAATAGCATTGCTATATTGTCCCAAGGGCAATATGGAGCTGGACTGCAGTCTTTCCATTATCAGGACTTGGTCCAGACATACAGTAGGCGGGTGCAAGCAGGCTGATGGAAGTAGACTTTCCAACTCCCATTTCCCCACTGCTTCTCTCCAGTCGACTGCAAACCTACAGAGAGAGTTGGGAGACCCTGATCAATGGGGTGTGCCTCGAGGGAGGGGGAAATCTCTTTAATTTTGGTGAAGGCATTTTCCATAAATGGAATGCTTCCATCTTTGGAAGGCAACTCCTGGATCCTACCCTCACTTCTTTGGGATCCAGACAAGTTGGGATGTTGAGGAGCCTCTCCCCACAAACACAACCCTCCTAAAAGAGCCAGTGAAAATATGTAATTATTGACTTCTTGAACTATTCCTTCAGGAAAGGACATCTCACAAAAAGAAGAGAATCAAAAGATGAAGCAAGGTGCAGATTGCCTCACAGAGAGCCAACTTTACATATGTCCTTGTCTGTTTTTGCACAAGTTACCAAGTTAGACCCCAGAGAAGTGATCTCGAGAAGACTTTTCCCCTTGTTTCCAATGGACAAGTGCAGAACAATTGTCCAGAAATCCACAGGCATTAGAGTTGGAGCCCTCCATCTACCAAAAGTTCATATTCTGCTCTTTGATCTTACTGTGCATATTTTGTCAGTTGGCCATGATATTTATCTGATACTGAGTATTTGCTTGACATTGAATAAATATTGATATGCAACTAATATTAAATGGACAGGAATGCAGAGCAATTTACAACTAGAAGAACACAACCAGAGCTGGGGAATTACTTGCTCTCACAGCATGGCAGTAGGCCTTTCTTCCAGTTAATGAGCCACATACCACATGCAGCTGAGCCCAGCTTGTCACATGCAAACATTCAGTCCAGTATTTCAGACATAATCAAGCAGAAAATGAGCTTTTAAACTAATGATTATTACAATCAAGGTGCACTTGCTCAATCTTAATTATAAAAAAAATAAAAACAGAGTTAAATTCTAAAAACATTTTAACAAGTCAAGGACAAGATATCAATTTAAAAATACAATTCTGAATTTTCTTGACATTTAATTCCGTACTCCACCCACCACAACTTGGCTCATAATGTATACATTTCATACAAGGATACACTAATTCTCCTGTCCACCCCCAGGAATAAGCCCCACTGAACTCTATGGAACTTACTTTCTAGTAGACATGCATAGCATCGCACCATAAGAATTAGAACAGAGACAAGGCAGGAGACAAAACCCATCCTTTTTATGTTTAGCATTTTAAAAAACACAAAGAATTGTTCCCAAGATCATTTTATTTTAGTCAAATTACATTCTTTTTTAACCCATTCATTTATCATACTGTTGTTATATCTTAATCTGGAACGTGGTGCTTTAACTGTTTGGGTACTGGATAGAAAAGCAAATTAGCAGTGAGAGGTTGTTGTTAATCTTTTGAAGAACTGCAGCAACTATTAGTAGGCTGTCAGGCTTTTGCTTTGGAGGAAACATCAAAGCCCTTCTCTAGGGGCTGATGTCACAATGACTGCTGATGATTTGTCAGTTTGACATCCAATCTTTTAATGTTCTTATTGCTACATTTATTGCTGAACAGAATTAGCTGGAACAGCTGCTGGTGGGGGACATGTTCCTACTGCTTGTGGGCTTCAGGAAGAATTTGATGGACCATCATTTAAAAAGGAAGATGGACTCTATGGCTCCTTGGTCTGGTCCACCAGAGCTCCTCTTCTCTCGATCTTGTTTGTATCAAAAAATGTAAGAATTGCTGTGTTGGATCCAACCAAAGGTGAAGATAGTGCAGCATTGGGAGCATAGTACAAAACCTCACACAGAAACAAACCACTGAGCCATTTAGGACTGACTTGCAAGGTCTCCCCAGGGCCTACTTCAAGAGAAGGTGCCAGAGGCTGCACCTTCAGCCTCTTGCATGTTCCTAGATAGAATCCTGGATACATTCTTAACAACCAGGAAGCTGTGGGGAGCATCAAAAGTGGTGTATTTATTCCATCACATCATAGAGCAACCTTCCCAAGCTTGGTGCCCTTCCAGATGTGCTGTAGTACTAAAATTCCCACCAACCCCAGCCATGCTAAGTAGAAAAATAGTGCTTTTGCTTACACCCTGCATAAGCCGCAATATTTTCTTAGGGAAGATGACCATTTTGGTGGTCATGTCTCCATCTTTTTTAAAGATTAAGAAGACTGCAACCACATTTAGATTGAGGGTTGGGAAACAGTGCTCCATGTCTAACAAATTTTATTTTAAATTAAGTTAGACTTTCTCCCCCACCCATCTGCTGAAATAGTGCAAGTAGGGAAGAAGATGGTCACTCTTGTCTGAGAATGTCATGGGCACTATCCTGTAGGTGTTCAAAGTTCCTTCTGTACCTTCCATACTGCTAGCAAGCATGAGGTATGGCCTGGTAGGAAATAGCCTGTTTTAAGCTATAAAATATTCCAGTTTGGTCTGGGAAAATGTGATGCCCCCACAATGGCAGCACAGCTGAGATTAAAAGAATCTGAAACTTTCATAACACTCGTTCAACCAAATGTGCTAAAAATAGTTCAGGAAACATCTAAGAACCTAGCATGGAGATGTCTTCAGAATGGGGCATTTTAACCTGTTTTCCCATAGGCACTGGCTACCTCTCTTTTAGAAGGCAGGAAGAATAATGCAGTGAGCACAGAAGTGATGCGGCACTCCAGGCATCCACCACCACCAAGTTGCCATATTCCCTGGGTGGGAGGCACATAGGAGGTTGCCTGATGCAGAACGAGATGGTCTATCTAGCCCAGTATTATTGACCCTACTGGCAATGGCTCACCAGGCTCCCAGGATGGAGCTCTTCCTGCCCTACCTGGAGATGCTGGGGATTGCACTTGGGTCCCTCTGCAGGCACAGCAGCTGTTCCACTGCAGAGCCATACTGGCTCAGCAGGAAAGACAAACCCGCTGAGAAAATCTCCCCGCATCTCCTCTGCCATGTCACAAGCAGATTCTGAATACCTTTATCACGGAAGCGCACAAGCTATACTCAGTGCCACAACTGTACGATTGTTAGGGTCGGCAAGTGTCTCTTTATCATACCTGATGGATTTCATCATGGGGTTCTGACAAGGTTTTATCTCCTTACTACAGAACCCTACTGCTCCATTTAACTCTAACATTTGGGGAACATGGGAAGCCACCTTCTCCCAGGACTGAGTATGTGTCCATCCATCCTGGTATTTGTCAGCTCTGATTGACCATGTGTTTGTCTGCTCTCCAGCTTTGCCAGCTACCTGATCCAGCTACCTGAGGGATGCTGGGGATCGAACCTAAGCATGGCTGAGGCACTGAGCTAAGGCTCCTCCCGGGCATGTGTGTCTCTAGAGAAGCCTTTGAGGATATTATCTGATAATAGTGATTATTTTATCTGTTATCTGTTACTGGACTGCAAAACAGAAAGTGTTGTGTGTGCTTGCTGACATCTGGATGTCATTCTGGAAACCTGACAATGGAAGGGTCACCCAGGCAAGGAGCCTTCTCTTTCTAGAAGAGAATCCGTCAAGACTGGCCTTGCTTAAAGGGCTGGATTTGTGGGGAGGGGTTCTGGAGTTCTGTCTTTTTCTCATAAATGGGAGGACAGTTGCTTGACTTTGTGCCGATCCTGTTGTCATGCAGTGCGCCATAGAGATCATAATACCACGCAGCCTTATTACACTCTGGTCCCTTGATGGATTCCATCCATGCTGGCCTCTCGCACCAGGTACCAGCCCAGCCAGGATAGCAGACACACTGGAACTGCTCCCACACAGACACGTCTGGGTCTAGAAAAGCTGTTTCCCACAGTTGTGGGTCCAGGTGAAGGAAGGCTCCCAGCTCGCCAGGGTCCCATCTCACGCAGCGTCCATTCCCATGGCACAACTGGTGGCTGCACATGCGTGCTGCTCTGGTCACGTTGATGACGTACGGCCCCAGCTTGGTGGTGATGTAATGGCGCAGGCTCCTGCAGCTCTCCTACAGGAGAGAAGGTCAGAATTTAGAACATTAAGCATGAAGAAGGGCCTGGCTGGGTCAGAACAAAGGGCCAACTAGCCAAGTATTGTGTTAGCACAGTTGCCATCAAAATGCTTTTGGGGAGCCCACAAACAGGACAAAAGGCAACGGTACCCTCCCAGTACTCAGTTTTCCGGTGCCTGGTATACAGCAGTGTTTAATAGTGCAACAAAGGCTGGCCAATGTACAGGGCCCCACAGCCTGTGGACCATGAAATGACCATCTAGAGAATAGTAGGTGATCAGGGTGTCCAGGTAGCAGAAGCACATTCCATTTTAATCCGATAGACATGGAGAAACTAAGATTTAAATATGCAAAAAATACATAGTTTTAAAATGTTGAGGGTATTTTTTAAAATTGTTATATTCAGGATTGCCAAACACTGCAGTGTGGTTGTAAAGCATGGAATGGCAGTTTGTGGAAGGAAAAAAAAAGTTAATTGTGCAAATTACAAGGCTTGTGAAGTAATGTGCAAGGCTGTCTAAAAGTACCTTCATAAGACAGGACTAAAATGGCCCGGCCGAACCACTGGGCACACGGCCTCTGATGCTGGAGAGGCTGGCTTCATCTTATAACAAGTAGCTATTTACAGTCTTGTGTTCCACAAACATGTCAAATCCCTTTTTAAAGTTGTCCAAATTAGTGGCCATTGCTACATGCAGTGCGTGAAAAAGGACTTCCTTTTACTTGCCCTGACTCTCCCAGCTAAACCTGGTTGAGTGAGGCCAGGTTCCAATATTAAGACATAGGAAGAAAACCTTTCCTCCATTTTCTCTACACTAGGTACCTACCATGTCCTTCCCGATTTATCATTTTGCTAAATGCTAAGCACAATCCTAAGCATGTTTCGACATAAAAAAGTCTTACAACTTGCAGCATTGTCAAGCTAACCATAAGTTTTTCTGTCAAAAGATATATAGGGATTCACTTTAAACTATTAGAACATCTGGGATCTAACAGACATTGTGGACAAAGGGCATATCTGGTTTCTGCCAAAAGCACCCTCGCACATTTGGGACCACGAGAAATAATACAGAGATACTCACAGGTGAATGGGAATAGGAGAGATCACCCCAGAGCACAACCCCAGAAGCTCCCAGTGCTGCACTCTCTCCAATTGTGTACACCAAATCAGACTGAATGAAGAAATTAAACACAAGCATCTTTACAATACGCCATCTCAGTACATCAGATACACAAATGGTCATTTCTGCTCTGGCATTAAGCTGATGCTCAGTTGGTTTTCTGGCTATGTACCAGGAGTGGTTTTTCAAGAGCTGAAAGCCTGTGTGTGATAGAGTCACTGTCGCTCCTGCTCTATCCATCCAGTTTTTCCATCCCACTAAGTTTTCTGATCAAGAAAGTGTTAAACAAATGTGCTTGCAGGTTTTTCTTCCTTTGTTTTCACTTTTTGCAGGACCCCACATTTTGGTGGCGTTAGAGTGGCAAAATTGTGTGTTTTTTGCTACTGCACTGCACCATCGAACTTCTGTGGCAAATCTGGCAGTAGAGGGAGGGGTGCTGTCCCCAGGGGGCTCTGAGAGGGCAGTGCAGCCCTGACCCCTGGAAGTTGCCCATCCCCTTTTCAGTGCTTCATGTCCGAGAGACTTGTTTGATAGGAGCCCTTGGGAGATGCGTTAAGATGAATGGCTTTACTTTATTTATTTATTAATTTTTCGATTTATATCCTGCCTTTTTCCTACAAAGGGCTCAAGGCAGCGTACATCATTCTCCTCCTGCATCTTATCCCCACAACAACAACCCTGTGAGGTGGGTTGGGCTGAGAGTCTGCGACTGGCCCAAAGTCACCCAGTTGGTTCCATGGCTGAGCAGGGACTAGAACCCATGTCGTCTGAGCCCCAGTCCCACACTCTTAACCACTGCACCACACTGGCTCTCACTCTAGGCAAAGATGGCCCTACAGCACTGTGTTGGGATGTCTGAGAAACTAGCTGCCTCTGATGACCTGCTAGGGTACAAGAAGGATATTTATCTGGCCTGCCATCTTTCATTATCACCATACCAAGCCAGCCCACTCTGAAGTTGCTTCCCTATTAGGACCCTTTGGCACTGTTGAGATTCCTTTTTTGCATGCTTCATCTTTTACTTAGTTGTACTGCTGTATTTCTCATAAAACTCTGGCAACGTCTAACACCATGGGCAAGATCCTAGTATATGGTTGCACGTAGTTTCCCATTCAACAACCATCCTACTTCCCCCTGCAATGGTTCCTTTAATTAATACCTTTTAATTACTTTTTCCTATAAAAGTGGCTAATTAATTGCTTCACAGCTTGCTCCCCATTCATAAATAGGTCTCAATTACAATTGACCCTCCACATGCATGGGGGTTGGGGGTGCAGGACCCCTGCGAAAATGGAAAAACTGCATATATTTTTAGGGCCCCTGCCAAACCTGAATTCTTAATACTGTTGGCCATACATGCACTGGATTGCTTCTCTCTCTTTCTTTGGTCTGATTCAGCAGGGTTCCTCTTCTTCACTTATTGCATTCTTATGCTCTTATTCCCCGCCCACCCTTTCATTCACGGTGCCTCCTCTTTGCACCAAGGAAACGCCAAAGCAAATTCCCTCCCTGGATGGGCAGGGCAAGAAGGCATGCTTTGCAGGCCCTCCCTCTCTTCCCCCTTTGCTTCCTCATTCTATGGTGAGGACAGTTTTCCACAGTAGGCCGCAAAACTCACCCCAAAATCCCATTTATAGTAATTATTGATGGCAAACTTGCAAATAATCAAATCTGTGAAAGTTGAGGTTCAACTGTAATCAGTTCCTGCAACAGCACTCCCTTTATTTATAATAGTGCAAATGTGACATTGGACTCGAGTTCAATGCCTTGATTCGGCCTAATCTTGAGCTAAGTGAGGTCAGGTCTGGTTGAAATCTTGATGGGTGACTTAATGTTGTGAACCACGGGGAAAGCTTCAGCTATGGGCCCTATAGAGGAGATGATGATGATGATGATGATGGATTCATGAATAACCATAGCCGATAATTTCTCCTCAGCCTAGTCTTTCTCACGGGGTTATGATAAAATCTGTCCACCTCCTACTCTGAGTTCCTTGGAGAAAAGACTCTCTCTGTCTCTGTCTCTCTCTCTCTGGGCGCGTGTGCATGAAGCAAAAGCAAATATTCCCTGCAGAAGACAGTGTGCAGCCAGGTAACAGATTTAACTTAATCACCTGTTCCACAGAAAAACTTCTGGACCTGTAGTATACCATTAGCCCTTCCAACATATCTCAGTCCTTACCTCACTTAGGTACCTTGAGGAATGCCTGTAGGAGACTCTGGAATATGCTATCACAGGGAGAGGCTGCTTCAGGCCAAACTGGGCCACCCGCAATGCCTCCCTGAGGCGGTGGTGAATGTAATGCTGGCGGAGAGATAATGGGAGCTTTGGTGGCAAGTATATGCTGGGATAGAGTGCCGAGGAAGCCTTCCAGAGCCACATGAGCTGATCATTTGACTTGACCTCTGTGGGACTGCAATGTCCAGTATAGTTTTCTTCTTTCTCCCAGTTGTCATTGAAGCAATCAGGGAACCGGTAGAACCCCCAGGACCCCTGTGGCCTCAGCTGCCTCCCCAGGCGCAGTGTGCTTTCCATGAGCCCCCGAGCTGCTTCTTCAAACTCTAGCTCAGCCAAGAGAGCTTGTTCCTCGGGGAATAGACCAGGAAATCTTTCCCGCACCCACTGTTCAGAGGCCTCCCTGTACACCTTCTTGGGGCCCCAATTCTGCCTCCAGAGAGGGCGCCACTCCTCCCAGTCAACCACTGCTAGGCCTCGGAAGTCGTGGTGCAAGAGTTCAGTTATTTCTTTTGAGGCCTTTTCTAGGTGTTCCTTCAAGTGGACCTTCTGGGGTATTCCGGCATTATGCCACTCACCCTCTGGGGAAATGTAAGGGTAGAGTCCAAACTTATTTTTATAAAAAATAGTCATGTTCTGACCACGAAACAGATTGCCTTTGTTCTCTACAATGCTGAAGTCTTCAAGAGGTAGGGGGATCTCAAAACGCTCTTGACATCTGGCTGTGGGCAAGTTCCACACCACAACAAACGGCTCATGTTGGATAATGGGACTGGCAGTCGCTCGCTCCCAGCTGAGCCCTCTCACAGGTTGGGTGGCCCCAAGACAAAAGGCAATGCAGATCCAGATGGTTTGGTCGAGGGTCATGGTGGATGTAATAAGCCAACGTCTCTTCTCAGGCCCCTCCTGCTTGGTTTACAAATGCATGCCCTGGCAACAAGAAAGGAAAGGTCAGCTTCAGATGGCCACAGTCCATTTCCCTGGCCTACCCCTTTTTTCTAAGCACCAACCATTTGGTGGGTCCCTGAGTCCTGGGCAGTGTTTCTCCCATTCTGAAAGGCCTCTGCTAAGGCAGTTATTGAGAGGAGAATGAGAACAAAAAATGGCAGTATTGTTGGTGCTGCCCCTTTGCACCCCCCGGGCCTTCAGCCCCACCTGCCACTGGAATACAGTCCAAAGAAGTGCTCCAAAATGCAATTAGGCCCTCAGGCAAAAGAGGCACAACATCTTTGTCAGCCAAAGACTGGACAGACCCAGGCTCTAGTCCATGGGTCCTCAAACTAAGGCCCAGATCTGGCCCGCCATGCCTATTTATTCGGCCTGCCATGCCCATTTGGACCCGCCGCGCGTGCGCCCACATCCACGTGAGCACCCGCCACCGCCCACCTCGCCCTGCATGCGGGGAGGCAGCAGTTTGTTCGCTCGGAGAAAATGATCTCCAAGCGAGCAAGCCGCTGCCTCGTGTGCCTGCCTCACGGCGCATGCCCGCCCGCACCTCGCCTCGCTGGGCGCACACGTCCGCCTGCGCCTCGCCTCAGCGCGCTCGCCCGCATGCGCAGCCCCTGCCCGTGCACTCTGCCGGCCCCACCTTTCCAGCCCGTGCCCAGCACCAGCAGCTTTCAACTGGCCCCCTGGTGGAAAAGTTTGAGGACCCCTGCTCTAGCCTAATCCCTTACCAAGGACACATGACCTAGGGATCAACTCGGCTTTGAATCCACGTCCACCTTGTTCCTTGGCCTACCTGCCTTATTTCACAGGGTTGCCACGGTGATAAACTGGAGTGGGATGGGTGGATTGAGAAACCATGGACGTTCCCTTAGGTGAAGGATAGGTGAAGTATAAAATGTTATTAATCAGTTCTCTTACTGAACTGGTTAAATTTATTAAATGATGCTAAACCAAGCACTCATCACACTGCCCAGTCATTTGTTTCCAAGCTGTTTCTTTGACCTAGGGATCTGGATCTAGGATGAATTCAAAATTACTTTTGTACAGGGATGGTAACCTGCGGCCTTCAGCCCAACTTCCAAAGCCTGCTGCAAGAGAGCAAGTCAGCCAGTCCTCTTGCCAGAGTGATCTACTCTCCTGCTGCAGCCTGGAGAGTCTGGGAATCAGACTGGGAAATATCCAACATCCTGCTCAGTGCAGGAATCCAGTTAAATCAAACCTGGCAGATGGCTGGCTAGTCACTGCTTGAATACAATGGAAAGCACACTGCCCCTCTAGACAGTTGACTCCATTATCCAACTATAAGGAGATGTTTCCTTACTCAGTTGGGGTTCAATTAAAATCTTGTGCCTTCAGCCCCTTATTTTGAGGACCTGCAGGCTTGGAAGCCAGATTAATGGTATCAGAAAAAGAAAGAAGGAAAAGGGGCCCCTGCCCACTGTTGGCTGCCCTCCCCCACTCACTGGCAGCTTCACCAACAGGGACATGTGGTTATGGCCTTTAACAGAAAAATCATTCCCTAAGCAGGCTCTGGGGTAGATATTTTGGGAAGACAAGTTTTAAGGGAGAAAACCACAGAGAGAGGTGGACAGGACTTCAAGAGGCAGGAAGCTGTCCAGGAAAGACCTTGTTGCACCAGATGATATTTAAAGTTGCCTCTTTTGTGAGTAAGAGCTGTTTGGATTACAGGGATACTGGAAGAGATGGCTCAATGGCTGCCAGGTATTTTTCCGCAATGGAGAAGCCCAAAACTCAGACGGGACTATTTCCATTTGTTGGTTTGGATTTGTTTGCTCTGTGTCAATTCCCCTTGGCTCTGTTTTCCATTTCAGCACTGCAGCCTGAAAGAATATCAAGCCTAGCGAACTACTGGCTCTTTCAGGCTCTGGCTTTACTCCCAGTTGCCAAAGGCCTCCGAACAGGGCTTTTGACTCAGCAGGCAAGCACGCCCTGAAGCCAACAGGCCAACATCAATATCACACATGCCTGTGCTGTGATCCCCTCCCCTCTGTCAGGGAGGCAGGATGTTGGGATACAAGTCAAACTAATTACCACACTGGAGAATTCATTGGCTGAGATTTTTCATAATCTTTGGGCTCTGCACAGCAGCTCAGAATTAGCTTAACATTTCCTGAACCAGCATGGAAAACCTCAACCGTAGCTTCTCTCAGTATTACAGTATTTCCTGCCAGTCGAACAGATATGGCAATACATCCTTTCTTCCGGCTTCTAACACTTTTATCTAAATTCTTGTGCACCTTCAAGAAGTATCAATATTTCCCTCCCATTCTCTGCCTGTGGGTGTGAGGCTACTGACTCCCTCATTGAAGCAAAGATCTTTGCAAATCTACCCACAAAGTTAAGTTTCCAGAGCAGGTAACTGGACATGCATGTAAACTAATGGTTGTTAGCTTTGGGGGTAGCTGGCAGAAACAGCCTAACTGCTTAAGAGAAGGCCTTGGCAAACCAAAATTAAACAATATGGTAAAGTTTAAAATATCATAGTATCCTGTCTTGTAAAAGCTTTACTTTATGATGTTAATTTCTAAACTGAAAGATGCTACAGTGTAATCCTGCCTAAAATACTTTTGCTTTGCCTTGAATCCATTTAAATCAGAGTTAGATGGAAGCTGGTTTTGTTTACTTAGTAATGGGAGAACACCACTCTGTACATGCCTGGAGGCACACTCTTCTATTTTTTATTTGTCAAAGCTAAGTTTTGGCACTAAAAATAATTTGCTTTAGGGTTCATTATTACGTTGCATTTAAGCTCTGCCCTTTTTCCTCTTGGGAGGAACTCAAGGCAAAGCTCCATTTTATCCTCACAACAACCCTGTGAGGTAGGTTAGGCTGTTCTAACAAATCCTGACTGGTCAGCCCTGCAATTCTCCATGCTGCACTGTCTGCTCCATCCTCTTTTACACAGCCTGCCTCAGGATGGCTGCCAGTGAGCCACATGCCCAGCAAGATGGATAAAGGAACTCCTCTGCTACCACAGATGAGCACCACAACAGTCCAGAAGTAGCATGCAGAGTCTTCCCCCATGAGACAGGTGATCAGGAGTCAAATGATGCTCATCATCACCTCACAGCCTCTTTCCAGTTCCTGGTTTTGGATGCGGTAGCCAGATCCTGTGTGCTTCACAAGGGCCCACCCTGCAGCAGGCACTACTTGGTTGACAAGCTCCATCAGCCTGCAAATCAGTACCAGAAATGTGAGCAAGGCAATCCCAGAAAGAAAGCCCTCTGGGACACGTGCAGCCCTAGGTTAATTGCCTTTAAATGCCTTATCTCTGATCAGCATGTGGTTAATTTTAACCACAGCCTGCTGCCCGGTCCCTTTCAATGCTGTACAGCAAGCAGGTGCACAGCTCAACCAGCCTCACACTAGCAAATAGGCTTACAGCAGCTGGAATATACCAAAGAACAAAAGTTCAGAGTCACACTATAGGTTAACATGATCATGGATGCTCCACACAAGCTTGGCCACATTTGGCCAAGAACTGCCACAAATCAGAACCAGATTCGGCATTAACAAAATTGTTAACAGTATCTTACTTTTCCATGAAGAAGCAGCTTTTATAGATAGCTCCTTGCATGCATTGTTTTGCTGTTGATGTGATTTATGGTGCTGAAGCAGCTCTGCCAGGAAGTTGAAAGTGCATTTGTCATATTCTGTAGTCAGATTTCCATCCAAAAGGAAGAGGTCTTCATGTTGTGTAGGGCAATCCTATGCTTACCTGTTTCCTCTAAAGCAAATTAATGCTGTATTACAGGAAACTTACCCACCAGTACCAATAACTGCAGCTTTAATCACTGGTTAATTGACTGTAGTTGAGCTGTTTATAAGTTTCTTATTAAGCAGTGAGGCTAAAGGTTAAGGGTACATTTACTGTTTCACCCACCTGTTTTTTTGGCATCAGTCTATCATAGTAATAAGGAAATAAAGTGCAGTAATTCTAAAGTAAGTTGTATATATTAGATATCAAGCCGTCCTGAGATGTTTGCAGAGGACAGGATAGAAAAGCTTTTAAATAATAAATAAAAAGAAATTCTCTCAAATATCCTTCAGTACCTCAAAGGATCACTTTCTTTCAGGTTTGGGTAAAATGTCAATATTACTATATTGCATTTATATCTGCCTTTTTTCCTCTTGTGAGGAATCACGGCAGTTTACATAGTTCCATTTTGTCCTCATGACAACAATCCCATGAGACCTGTTAAGCTGAGAGTCCATGGCTAAGTTGGAACTAGAACCCAGATCTCCTGAGCCCCAGCCATGCACTCTAACCACTACACAATGCTGCCTCTTAAAATATATAGCAGTTACATTAACTGATTCATCCATTAGAAAGCTAATGATTTAGAAAATATTTCATTGGATGAAAAGTAAAAGTAATGATTTATAAATGTAATAATAGAAAATGTAATACTTCATAAAGAAGTTGGTGGTTTAGTCAATGGTTTTTTTCTAGCAGGCCACTGCTGTTGCACAACACAGCAAGATACTCTCTCAAAGAACTCAAAGCCTCAGTGCATTCCCCATGATACACTCAAGCAACATGGCAACAGGAAATTGCATTATGTTCCTCTGGCCAGATCACTCTCTGGGGACATTTTAAATTGGACAGTAGCCTTGGAAAGGACCCTCTCCAGTCAGGTCAGACTGACAATACTGCAGCATTTTAATATGTGCAACAGAACCCTGCTAATCCCCGGAAAGGAAAACATTCCTCTTCCACAGTCATGAAGTTCTAAGAGTGGAGACAGCTGGCCAGAGGGCTTAGGTCTCCTCCCTCCCTCTTATGTTGGCTGTTCATGAGTTCCCTGAACATCAGAAAGTGGAATAACTTTGCAATACTTTTGTTGCAATGTGGAATAACTCTGCAACACATACGAACAGTCCAATATAGGAATAAACATATTTGGACAGTCAGTTCTTGGGCTTTAAAAAAAATGCATGGATTCTCATGCTTAAAGTATGCTCTGCCATTCCATGGAAAATCTGAGCCAGATGGGCAGATTGGAGAAACTGAACTGTATTCTTCTATCCAAACTGGATGGCAGTAGGCCAACTCACTCCAACCTGGTGTCCTTGAGATGTTTCCAACTTTCAACTCCTATCAGCCCCAGCCAGCATGACCAATGGTTAAAGAACCTGGGGGTGGGCACCACATTGAGAACGCCTGCACCACACCAACTGCATTCGGTCTTTCCAGGGTAGCAATTTTATGATGTGACTGGTGACTAACCAGACTGGGCCAGAGCCTGACAAACCTTTACCTGTAGAGCTGCCTTGGGCCAGCCAGTTAAGCTGCAAATTTGGTGGAAACTTAAGTCCCACCAAATTAAATGGGCCACATGTGGGATTGTAGCAGTGAAACAGGTCAGGAAAGCTCTGTGTGGTCTTAGAGGAAAAGATTTCTAAGTAATCCTTATGACTGAACAGGTTGTGTTGTACTGACTTCAAATAGACCAGAAGATGAACAAAGAATGTTTAGTTTACTCATGATTTTTAGACAACTTTGAAATGGAAATCTTACATTTGTATAGTTAGCACTCAATCGGTTTGCGCTTCACCAAGTTTACCATGGAGAATGGTGGGGAGAGGAGGCGGCTGTAACAGTGTGTGGGTATCTAGACTAGTATGTTTTGCTGCTTGTCTGGTGTCTTGGCCTTTCCAAAATGCTGGCTGTGTGCCACGACTATGCCAGAAGCGTTTCCCCCTCCTCACCCTTGTGCACAGTGCCAGAGATGTGCATCATTTCCATCTGCATCACTGAGATGCACCCTGGCGCTGTCTCAGGATGCATCAGAGCAGAATGGCCAGAAGGCTTCAAAAGAGAAAGGATGTCGCTGGAAATCTGCCTGTATGCACCAGCATGGCTGCTGTCCTCCGTGTGTCCACTTCATCCCGTGCAGGATTCTCACCGAACCAAAGCAGCACGCGCGCGCGCGCGCGCGCACACACACACACACAGTGGACTGAGATCACAAGAAAGTAATGGCCATCAGGCACTGAACTGCTGACATGAATGGGCCTTTCACAGATGTGGACAAGCACGGCCGATTCGCCATCGTGCCAGGTAATCAAAGGCTACCCTTCCCATTAGGTAACACAAGAAGTTGCCTTATACGGAGTCAGTTTCTCGGGCCATCATACTCAGCATTATGACATGAACTGGCAGTGGTTCCACAGGGTGTTAGATGGGGTCTTTCCCAGCCCCACCTGGAGATGCCAAGGAATGAACCTGGGAGCTTGGGTGTGCTGAGCTAGTGCTCCCCTGCTGAGCCCTTCTCCATTGCTCCATAAACAAAAAGCAGGCATGGGTGACGCCCAGTGCAAAAGGTAGCAATGAAGCCAAGGCAAGCCAGGAGGACTGGTTGCTAGAGCTGAGGAGGCAAGTTGGAAAAAAATCTACCAGAGCTGCTCTGTGGTTAATCACTTCCATGCACTAAAGCAGGCTTCCCCAACCAAGTACCCTCTAGATGTTTCAGCTACAACTCCCAGCATTCCTAACCAGGCCATACTGGCTGGGGCTGTTAGGAGCTGAAGTCCAGGACATCTGGAGAATGCCAGCTTGGCAAAGGCTGCAGTAGTGTTATATATTTGGGGCCACCGCTGCATTATTGCTACAGTACTATTGAGGACAAGGAGTTATACAAGGAGGGAGGGAAGGGACATTCTGATCTAATGTTGTCTTACTTACAGTAGACCCAATGAAATGAAGTCATGGCTAACTGAAGCAGAGTGACATTGGCTTTAAACCTCTAAAAGCATAAACACATATAAAAATAGTTTAAGAACAGCCACTGCAACCAACAAATCAACAATGTGCCTCCAAATTCATCTTAAAGACAACACTATTGAGATTGGCAAAAGTCCCATCTGAACACCAGTATAGACACACTGCATCAGGACATGGTCACCCTTTAATAAAGGGTGTGGACGTGGAGGTGGCTGCTGGTCTTCAGTAAAGCCTAGTAAGTCCAGACACCTGCCACACGTCTTTTCTACTCCCTGGAGTGCCTGCTTACTGCCCACTTGCCCCAAGATTAGGGGGCAAGACCTGGATAGTGTTCAGATACCTGGAGCTAGTACTAGGGTAAGACTCCAAGCTCAACAGCAGCAGCCCTTCCCCCAACATCCCACCTTCCAGTGTTCTGGACTCCAGGCAATGGTCAGGAATGCTGGGAGTTGTAGTCAAAATATCTGGAGCCTATAAGGCTGTCCTACATAAAGGAGAGGCATTCTAAACATGAGGAAGAAAATGCTGCACTTCAAACATATAAACAAGAATGTCATCTTTTTCTGGCTTCAAGGGAAGCAGCCCAAAGTAATCCTTACATTGCTGAAAATGTGTGGCTTGCAGGGTGCAAAGAAACCACACATATCTATGGTATCTTTAATAGCTGGTATGTGGCTTTGCAGCTACAGCCGCTTTAGTGCAGTTTCTGGTATGGGATGAGGCATTGTTTGGAGAGTAGTTTCAATTAATAGAAAGCTCTGTGTTGAGCACAGAAAAGCCTTCCCTAATCTGGTGCCCACCAACATGCCTAAGCCAGTGAGTAGCTGGGCCATGCTGGGAGGTGGTGTCCAACACATCCAGAGGGCAGCAGGTTGGAGAAGGCCCACACACAATGCACAATTCAGAAAGGAATTTGTATTTGCTATATGGGGATCAAAAAACCTGCACCTACAGTTGTCATTTGATAATGTATATACAGCTTGCTTTTTTTTTTTTTCCTACAGTGCACATGATTTCCTTTTTGAGCTGGATCAAGTGCTGAAGGGATCTGGAATCTGCATGCTTAAGAAGAGAATCTGAAGAGTTTTTGAAATAGAAAATGCAGCGACACTTATATACAGCATGAGTCTGTGTTATGTTAGATGGTGGGACATTTCATGTTTGTTATAATTTTGGAGGGGTAGAGTGATACCTACCTTTAGTTCATGTTTGTACTTCCTTCTGTTTTATTCCCTAATAGAAAACTTACCTGTATGTATTATACTACTGTGAACATAGGAAAGGAATAATCATACTTGGTAAAATCACAGCATTTGTTTTCTACAGTCTAAGCCTATGGAAGCTGCATCAGTTTTGGCTCCTCCACAGGGAAACAATGTTGTATTATTAAGAATTGAGCCAATTTAGTTTGGGCAAAGAAAGATATACAAACACATCAGATGAGAGAACATATCAGGGCAAGTTTATACATTAGTTTTGAGATGTCTCTATAAAAGATTTTAAAGGTACTTGTAAAAACATGCCATCTGAAGATGGCCAATGTGTGTTTACAAATGCATGCAATTATTCTACAGGTACATTCACTACAGCAGCCTTCCTCAACCAGGTGCCCTCCAGATGTTTTAGACTACAATTCCCAGCATTCTTGACCAGACTAAGGCTGCTGGGACTCCAAAACCTCTGGAGGGTACCAGCTTGTGAAAGACAGCACTAGGGAGCTGAAATTGTTTGCAGCTGTTCAACAGACATATGCCATATAGCATACAGTTTGCTGCAAAGTAACATCTGAAACAGCCTTGGAGGTGGAATACTAACTGATTACTGAGCTGGAAAAGCCCTGTCCATATGGGTGGAGAGGGAGACATTTTTTCTCCCTCAATTGTATTACTAGAGCCTGGGGACTTTCAGGGGAAGATTCAGGATAGAGGCAAGTAAGTACTTCCCCGAACAGTGCAGAGTTTCTGACATTGAATTCCACAAGCTGAGATGATGCCCACCTGCCTGAATGGCTTTAAAAGTGGGCTGGACAAATTCATGGAGAAGCTGAGCAATGGCCGTTAGTTCTGATGGCTGTGTGCTGCCTCCAGTATCAGAAGCAGTGTGCCCCTGTACCAGAGTTGCTGGGGATCTTTGGTGGGGGGGGGGTGCTGCTGTACTTGTGCTCTGTTGGGGGGTCAGTATACACAGCTGCTTGGCACAATGTGAGCAAAAATGGCTGGTCTGAGGCAGCAGGGCTCTTCTGATGTTCTTAAAAACTAATGGCTACAGATTGGATGGAAGGTCAAAAACAGAAACAGTGCAGTGGCTCAGCTTTCCCTGAAAGCTAATTCCACATAACACTGTTCTTTAACCTAGAAAGCCTACCCCATAATTCCACATGGTGGGGATTAAGTGCCTGCCCAGAAGCAAGAGGAACATGCTACACGCACTCAAGGACAGTAATTTCTTCCAGTCAGCATTACCCAATCCATGTACAGACAGTGGCTGCTTCCCAGAGGGGAGGAAGCCGGTTCTACTGCACCCGCATCAATTCTGCTGAGCTCTTGCACATGCACACATTTGTTTATGTACTGCAGAGTCAGAAGGGACAGGTCAGATCTTTGTTTATTGATAAAATGAAATCAGACAAATGCATTGAAATATATGATACCCACTTGGCGATGGCAACAGCCCTCAGAATACAATGGGCAGTGGCCTTGGAAATGCATTCAAAAGATCGAGAGCATTGTCTTAGCATCTTGACATTCTCATGGCATCAAAATGGGCTCTTCCCCAGAAAGGAATCAGCTAAATTAGAGCTGTGGGAGGCTGGATCGTTTAACTTATTCGTTTCAAAATGACCATTTCTCATTGCATCTATGAAGCCAGGTATTCCTTGTAAGAGTCTTCCTGCTTTTCTTCCAGTTACCATTTCATTTTCATCACCACTCTGGCACACGATGAAAAGATTAGATGTCTTTCTCCATCCAGAATATAGGCTGACCTTTCAGGTCACGATATGGCGTGTCTACCAACAACTGTCCCTGGGTTTTGATCCCTGAAGGGCTAGAAGAGGCAGGCTTATGGGAGTCTGCATGGCCTGGCGAAAGGACCGTCGAGGGAGGTACAGGAGGGGGAGGGGGTGGCAGCAGAAGACTTGTGGCACCATAGCAGCTAGCAGAGAGAGGGATGGAGGCTGATGTTGATGAAGGAACAGAAGCATTAACAGGCTGCAAAGAGCTACGGGAAAATCCAGAAGCCGATGGCTGAGGTGGTGAACCTGTAACTGATGCTGAATGGTAAGAACTAGCAGGAGTCAACGGAGGAAGTCTGGGAGAAGAGGCTGGGGAGCAAACGGAGGAGGAGTAAAGGGGTGTAGCACTTGGCAACACAGGGAGATCTGCCCCTGACCTCCTGCTGTAAGATGCACTTGGATGATGTTTCGCAGAGGCTGCATGGAGTTCCCTGCCAGGCTGTGAGGGAGACAAACTCTCCAAAAACCCCAAAGGCACGATGGAACTCATGAATCCGGCACACTGAACAGGCGTGGACAAGACAAAACCCAGGTGGGCATAAAAATGCTGTTTGTCATGGGTGGTGAGGTGCAGACGCCGATAGCCCCGAGACGTAGCATAGCTCTCGACAGCTTCCATCAACTTCCGGCCATAGCCCTTCCCACGGAGGGCCTTGGCGACCACCACTGTCTCCACAAATAAGCTCTTTGGCTGGCTGACCACCCGGGACAGCCTGGCGTGCCCCAGGAGCTGGCTCTGGCTCTTGGCCATCTTCCCATCAGCGGTTTCCTCCACTGTCTTTGGAGTCCGAATCAGCACCAGGCATGTGGGGAAGTTGTCACTGGATCTCTGCAGGGAGTGGAGGCGTGAAGTCTTGCTCTTTTTCCATTCTTCATTGATGAGGTCAGCACAGGCCTCCAAGAGATCAGGCCTCTGGTGAAGGGGGATGGCAGTGAGCATCTCTGAAATCGAACCCATTCTTCTCACTACCAGGAGACCAAGTGATGGAACTTTACAAGTGACACAAGAGAGCTTGGCACAGGCCTGAAAGCACAAACACAATGAACTAGTTCCAAGAGAGCGAGCCCTGACTATGACATCAGAGACACCTGAATTGCTTCTTACTTTGCTAGGATTCAGCATTTTTGCCAATGAGGGGAGTGACAACATCCACTGTAATCAGCCCGTTGCATAAAACAAAGGACACCAGATAGGAATCCATTTGGCCATCAAACATGCATGGAGGTAGGTGCAGAGTATCAACTGCTGAAGGATTTCAATACTTCTCACTCCTCCAACTGCTGAGTCATCCTTAGGACTTGTTTTGTCTAGGTCAAAAGTGGGGAATGGATGGATATCCAGATGTGGTTAGACTATACCTCCCATCAACCGTAACCGACTTGGCCAATGCAGAGAAGTGACATGCACTTCAACCACAACTGTGTGGCCACACACTGCCCATCCCTGCCACGGGGTGTTACCCTGCCGAGGCCAGTACACATGCTAGCATCATCTACTATGATGGCATCTAGGAACCAAAGTACAGACTCATAATCTGCTTCTTGGAAACTTCCCTCTGCCCAAGGGCCCCCCAGGAACCTGAAAGCCAGCTCAGCTCTTGGATACACCCATATGCTTAATGTAATTCACGTTCAGATAAACACAGCTTGGCTGAAGGCAACTCATGTCCTGCCCCTTGAGAACATCACTCCAATTCAAATGGTTTTGAAACCTTTAGCAAAAAGATGAACTTCCCACATTTCTATATTTCAATACACAACCATGAAAAGATTTTATTTTGATTTTTTTTAAGCAAAGAAGTATAGTTTATGCTTTATGAGACAATGGCAGACATACATGCAGATTCCTGGACAACTTAGTTGTAGGCTACAGAACACTTCTTTGAGCTGTGGCAACCTCTCTAGATGAACACCCAAACCCAATTTGGCTCCTTTATCTTCTTGCAACAGACTAGCTAGGGTTCTGGTCCAACATCTTTTATGAGTAGCTTAAAATTTAAGATAGTTTTATAGGATTTGGAGCGGTTAATAACTGTCCATTTATTTCCCTCAAGAAGCAACAGAAGTGAAACACAGCTCATGTTCTGTCTGTCTACAATGCCAATTTGCCATTTGAGCAAACGTTTGACTGGAATATAAATTAATCCAGCCTTTTGCAACCTGGTGCCTTCCAGATGTGTTGGGACTGCAATTTCCCTCCTTTCCAGCCAGTATGGCTGAGGATATAAACTAAAGTCCAAGACACTCGGATGGCACCAGGTTCGGGAAAACAGTGTTAACAAGCAGTATACCAGAACTGTGAAAAGCAGCTCATTGTAGTAAAACAAGGAAACACACCCTCCTCCGAACACAGCAGACTCTTGCATCAAGAAATGCCCTTCAGTGACAGTCATCAAGGAGCAACCCCCATGCTCATTTTTTCTCATTTAAGGCATGCGGGGACTGGCCAGGGGGTTATTTGACAGGATCACTATGTACTGCTTCCTCAAAGTTTCCGGCAAAGCGGGCTCAGCCAAAGATGTGGCAAATCATACGCATGTGGTGTGTTGCAATATTCCCATAACTAGACCCAGAAGAGCCACAGATGGTTTCCAGAGTTACTGCACAGGATGAGCTCACATATTCATGGCACCACGGGACTGCATGAAACTGTGCTACTGGGCAGAGGGCGGGCACTCTGAGGATTTTGGAAAGCCCTGAAGTGAGCATCAGGAAGTCTAGCTACAACTCTAGCCAACTCTGCCCCGCTCGACCCAATGGAGGAAGTGCTGCTGTTGAGGCTGCAGATGAGCAATGGAGCACTTTCTCTTACACTGTTCAGACCCCTCGCCTTCCCTCCCACATGTCACAGGCAGCAGCCCCCCATGCTGTCAACTTTGGAGAACTCAGAGAGAGGAAGGACTGTCTTTTGTTGTACATTCGTGTCAGTCTGTTTTCCCCAATATTTTGGATCATGTTTTTATTCTCCCTTGCTTTTTGTTTGTTCATCCATGCAAATTATGTCTTGTCCATCTACCAAAAGATGTTGCTTAAGGTAGCTAACAGGAAAAGCGAAATTAAAAACAAGATGTAAAATATAACACAAATGCATTTAAAAGACAATAGTGAAAGGAATAAACAGCACCAACCAATTAAAACTGTATGATCCTTCTCCCCCTGCATCAGGAAACTCCAAAAATCACAGCCTCTTACCAAGCCAAGGAAGGCAGATGGGTGGAAACACACCAACACCACATGGGAGCCATGCTGGGGAGCATGAGAAGGCCCAGAGTTGGCCGTGATGAGAGCGTTCCTCTCACAGGCCTCTGTGTTTCCTCAGAGTAGTCGCCAGAGTGCCTTCTGAACGCACTGAGGCCACGCAACTGGAGCAGACCAGTTCCCCCAAAAGCTGAAGAGGTGCTTGCAGCGGGGACACTGGCTTGGGAGGCAAATCCTACTTCAGAGACAGGCATGGCTGGTGTCCTCCAGCTGCTCTGCACTGCAACTCCCACCATCTCTTATTTCTGGCTATGCTGACTGGGGTTGATGGCCACTGCAGTCTAAAACATGGAGATGCCGAACTGCCTGTCCCTGCCCTAATTACATCAGCAGTGGGCAACATAGTGTGGGGTCCAGGACTTTTATGAAAGTGCAAACAGCTGGAGGGACTGCATGGACAGAATAGGATAAAAATGGTAAAATACAAACTGTCTCCCCCACTCCTTTCAATAAGGAAAGCAATGAAACCCTGCAGCCTGAGAAATCCCTCAGAAACTCACACCCCATCCCACAATTTTTGGGTGCAATTTCTTTTCGCCCTGCTCCGCAATGAAAGGCCAAAAACAAAAAATTCAGCACAGTACTAATCTATCACCCTTACACAACTTTTAAATGCAGACTTTGGTACCTTTTCTGGAAAAGTGTTGCACACATGGGCCAATTTCCCTTGTCAACTGCTAAAGTTTCTAGAAAAGCCACATGCTTGTGGTAGGAAGTGTCAGGGCAAATGTTTTTCTCAATAAAGGCTAAAGCAGCGCAAATTATGCTTCCCTATTAGCTCAACCACAGTTCCTGGCAAACCATGTTCTTCAGGCAAGATTTCGCTGTCCACTCAAAATAATTAATGTACTTCCTTTAGCATTAAATTCTTGTGGCAACCCTGCAGTTCTGGAGCAGCCTTCCAGGACAGTTCACCTGACACCGTCCCTGCGGCCCTTCCAGCACCATCCTATTCAGCAGCACCTTTTAAATCATTCACATACTCTGGACCTCTTCTGCTTTTAATCCTGTTTCTAATGCCGTCTGCTGGGAGCTTTGCTTTGTTGTTGGGTTTTGTGCTGCCTTTGACTTTACGGTTTAACAATCTATTTATTTTTATTTTATTTAAAACTTTTCTATACTGTCCCATCACAGACATCTTGGAACAGTTTACAACAGATCTAAGTTTGTGTTTTAAACTGTGTTCATGTTCATTTCCTGTAAGCCACTGAGAGAACTCAATGATATGAAGCAGCAAACTTATGTCTGTAAACCAACCAAACAATTAAAATGGTATAAAATCTTGCCAGGGTTAAGAATCAGGCCAACCACCAAAAGATAATTTGATGTTCTCTCAGAAATACCAACTATTCATACTAAATATTCCACAAAGGACTTTTTCAAGTATTTCATACATGCTATTTCAGACATGCTTAAAGCAGCCTTCTAAGAGAAGCTGCAGTTTTCTAAGGAGGTGCGGGGAGAGGATGAGCAAATAAAGGTCTGCCTAAACAATTAAGGAGTAACAATCAATAGCATGATTTATATTAAATTACTATCAGACTGTTTGGCTATGCTGGTATTTAGGTTTCGCTGCGCAGTGCTCTGTTTTCTTCTTATGTACTGTAATTTACAAGCCACATTGGACCAACATCTTCAGTGGAAATGCAGTATGCAAAGAAAAATGGTGGCGGTGGAGGTGGCGAGTTTCCCATCATTTTCTTAGCCATACATTCAACCACAAGAAGTACTTTTACAATTATGTTGAATCTCGGGTGTTACATGTGCATGTTGCTAACATGGAATACAATGCCAAAGTGAAATTGAATTTGTCCACTTTCACCTACGCCAGTTCTGCATTTGCGTTACAGATCATCTGAGTACCCATATGCCCAACTGCTTTTAGAGGTGCTCACCTCACCCACCCAAAAACACACACACAAAGCTACCTTTTAGGCACAATACAAGGCTCCCTTGTTGGAGAAAGGAGAAAAGACATGATCTTTAAACACCAAGGATACCTGTTGTAATCACTTGCACAGTTTTGGGGAAAGCATTCTAGGGGATCAGAACAATCAGAAATGCTAAATCCCAAAAAGATGGAGTGTTAAATGACATGCTACACTAAAAGTATGTCTGATCCTGGCTTTTTTTACTTTGAGCAAACACATGTTGCCCAAGTCCAGATCAAGACCCTCATAACCAGGTACTGGGGACTAAACTTGCCCTAAATATAGCCATGAAAGGGGTGGGGGAAACCACATTTGGTGTCAACTGAGTTGTTTCTTTACATCCCACGTGAGAGGAGACAAATTTAAGAGAGAAGAAGCTGGAGGGAAAAGGTTTAACCCTGCACACCTTGTGCTGTGATCAGAGCCCCACACACTAAGGAAAAAGAATCGGCTACGCGTTATGCATTTAACACAGTGTGCCCTTCAGCCCTGACCATCCTTCATACTTCATCAAAATCTAGTCAAGAGACAGGCTCACACACTGCAATCCAAGCCATTTTTCCTCACAAAATTTAACTGACCATTCCATATTCCAGGCTATAACACTCACCCTACTATGTAAGATCTCTCATTAGCCGGGATCCTGGCTCTAGTGATAACTTAACACTGTCCTCACAACACCTAAGAGATGATACCACGCAAAAGGTGGCACATGACTTCCTTTTTTGAGTTGAACCAGTCTCCATCTCTGCGTCTTTCTACATCTCAAGCACCACTTCTTTTTCCTATGCACCAACTGGGCACTAAGAGTTGTTTGTTTGTTTAAAGCTTTTCTATCCCATCCCCTACAAACATCTTGGGATAGCTTAAAAAGAGATTCCATGATCCCGTTGCGTAGAACAGCAATGAAACACGCTGTAGGGCCTGGAGAGAAAGAAGGGCTTGAAAAAACCCCCACTTAGCTCAGTCAGAGCAGCACAGGATGGGAATCTCATCCTGCCAGAGGGTGAAGGTTTGCAGCCTTACCCATCACGAAGTTCCTCAGATCACCCCTCATTCTTCGACTTCAACCCTTTCCTCTCAGAACAAACCAAACCCACATTAGAACATGCAGACCGTGGTCCTAACCAGACCGTGGTCCTAACCAAATGCAGAGGCAGCAGCAAATCCATCAGGCTTCCCAGATTTATGTTACTTACTCCTCTCCAGTACCTGACTGTATGTGCTGTCCAGCAGGCAGAGGGAGCAGAAGATGCAGCGGTAGCAAGTGCCTGCACTGAATGGGAGCTGCCTGCAGTGTTGCTTCCCTCCTTTGACGTGTCTGCTTTCAAAATAAGGCTCAGGAGAAACCGTCTTAAGTGCTTTCACAAGAACATGGCAGGAAGCAACACAAGCTCCTGCAGTTCATTTCTTCTTTTAAAGACGGCGCTCTGTGTTTACTTGACTACAGGAGGAAAACCCCAGTCATGGAATGTAAATTGTGTGTTGCCCGGCCCAGCCCTTACACTGGCCAAAGGATGACACCCTTCCCAAAAACAAGAAAAAAAGTAGACAGACTTTATGGGGTTCTCATATGGATGCCTTCAGCCACCATAGCTGACAAATCCAAGAACTGCCTGAACTAGCATCAAAGCACCTAATTGCTTTTGGAAATGTGCTGATTTAGATTCTAAAAACCCATTCTCTGATAAACAACCACTTGGGCAGTATCTGGTCCTATTATGAGTAGAAGAACAGGACTAGCAAGGATGGAATGGACCAGAAAATAGGGCATACAAGGTGGACAAACCAGACTTACTGCTTCCTGCACACTAACTTCTTTCCAGTGCTTAGTCCTGCTATTAAATGAGATGGTTGGTTCTTGAGCCTTCAGGCTACTCCCAAGTCTTCTACTCTGCCTTGCGACTGCCACTGCTTGTTGTTATTACATTTGAGGTCCAATCCTATGCACACTTAGGCAGAAAAACGGTCTACAATTCACAGCATGTGCAAGTCAGCAAAGTAGCGACAAGCACCTGTTTGGGGCATAATGATCATTTGAGGATGGTTTTCCTCACTTAAACTTGTACAGAATAGCATCCCTAGCCTGATGTCTTGCTTATGCATCCTCCCCAACCCATAGCAGTATAAATATACACAGCAGGATTGAACAACCCATTTTCCACCTTCCCTGACCTGCCCGCAGGAGTAATGCTGAGAGTGAGTGGGACCACAGCCATCCCCACACTCTCCCTTTCTTCTTACGAATAAAATCAGAATCAAGAGAGCTTTTCCCTTTTTCTCTTCTAAGCATCTCAAGAGAAAGAGGAAAAGAATGCTGGGTGGTGATGGTCTTTTAACAAACATCATCCTCCACAACTCCCTCTCTTTCTCTCCAACACCCCCCTTCACCCTTTCCCACTACTTGCATCATCCATCTATTCTCTCTTAGCTTTCACAATCTCTTTTCTCCTTTTCTTTCTCTAATCCTTCACCTCTCTGCCACCCCACTTTCACCTCTCCTTGCCTGACTCATCATTTCACTCATTGCTTGTGCCCATGTTGATCAAATGACTACTGTTGCAAGGAAAATGATGGACTGCGAAATGCATCCTTAAACACAAAAGCTTTAACACGGAGCACAGTGACTGGAAAGGATGCTCTGCCACTCTAGCTGCTGCACTGGGCACATGTGTGGGTGCCTGCCTCTCCCCTGTTCTCCCTGGGATGGCAGCTGGTGCAGAAAGGAATGAAAAATTTCCTGGGTAGCACCATGAGCCACATGTGGCCTCTGACTGCCCAGCTCTGATGTAAGGGATGTTCAGTAGTGATGAATGTTGGCACAGTATGGATCTCCACAGCCTAGTGCTGCCTTCATTGCAGATGCCAATAGAGACCAAAGGGACTGGGGGACGGGTGAGGCTGGACTATCCCCTGGGAAGAACTAGCATGCTGCCAGGAAGACATTCATTTCTTCAGGATGCCTGCTTTTTATAAGGTCTCAGAGCGCAAAGGCTTGAACTTTGGTTGCTGCCTGTGTCAACAGCTGGAGGGGCACATGGAAGGAAAAATTTTTTCCATTTATTTTCCATTTATATCCTGCCTTTTTCATACAAAGGGCTCAAGGCAGCTTACATCATTCTCCTCCTCCATCTTATCCCCACAACAACAACCCTGTGAGGTAGGTTGGGCTGAGAGTCTGTGACTGGCCCAAAGTCACCCAGTTGGCTCTATGGCCGAGCGGGGACTAGAACCCAGATCATCCGAGTCGCAGTCCCATGCTCTTAACCACTGCACCACACAGGTGAGTCAGCAACCAGCAAAGCTCCCTGGCCAAAGATTATAAAACTCATGGAAACAAGAGAAGGTGGATAGACTATCCCCAGGCAATGAGACAGTTCTTTTCCTACCACCATTATGTATCTAACAGAATCCTTTCTGTTCTGAAATGAAAAATACCAGTTAGGCTCCCTTTTCTTCCAGGCTCTGCCTTTGGAATACAGAATCATATTTGGTTGGGGACACAGAAAGCTTTCACATCAGAAGAGCTTTGAATAGATTGGACTGTTATTTACCCATTCTCTGCTTGAAAATACATGAGGCACAGCCCAGTGAAAACAACTATTGACTAAGCCTCAAAAGAAGATGCACTTGCAAAGTAATCTTATACATGACTCAGAAGTAAGTCCCACAGAACTCAGTGGAGTTACTCCCAGAAAAATAGGTATAGAATTGTTATCTTAAAATTAGTTACAACTAAGCTCCCTTTCACTGCTTTGAATGGGTCTTCATTGTGCTAACTTATGCTAGATGGTAAGTAGTGAATCTTTCAGAAGCATCTTTCATTCTTGTCACCACAACATGAGGAAGCAGGCATCCAGCCCCTTTTTAGGAGTATTTGCTACTCATTATTGGTGCCTACTGGTTTCATTGGAGTCTACCACACTTAAGTGAGTGTAAGTTTTGTACTCAAGAGAGTGCTCTGGGACAAAGCTGCACAGTAACAAGGAACTTTAAGGTGTGATCCTATGCATGTTTAGACAGAAAAACCATCCTACAATTCCCACTGTTCTGCTAGGTAAAGCCGGGGCTTGGTAGGACTTTTTCTGAATAAACATACATAGGTTTATGCCTTCAGGTTTCTATGGTAGACTGCTAGTGGCCATTCTCACACTTTCTGCAGTTACTCTGTGTATGTAGCCATTTCAGAGGCACTGCACAAATGGAACTCGCAAGTGGAGGAGCAGGACCACAAGGGTCCAGTGATTCAAGACCTGTCCATTTGCACCTGCTACATACACTTGTGTGTGGTTAGGCCCTCTTCAGTAACTTCAAGACCTGCCAATCAACACATCCTTTCCAAGAAAGGAAAGGATGCTTCAGTCTGGCTTCCAGAGGCAAGATTTCCATTTCCACCTGATGCCCCCACTGCCCCCCAGGGTTTTCTGTCCAAAAGCCATGCTGCGCAAACCACTGTCTAGACCGAAGAATGGGAACGGTCAACAGATCCCAGCTAAAATTATCACTCCCTGGGGAAGCCCTACTAAACCATTTTCAACCACGGGAAGGGGCGGGCCAAAGGTTACCTCAATAAATAGCCCCATATACAGAAACAGCAAGAGCATGCCAATGTGTATGCCATCTCATCCTCTTCCAATTAGCACTCTATCTACTTAAATGCTTTACCAATTTGTTAATTTTAATGTGTATGTGACCTTTTTCAGTTAAGGAAGCCATAGAGATGTGATGACCCACACAAAATGGAGGCAAGGGAACCAGAAAAAAAATAGAATAAAACCAGTTTCCCTGAAATTTTCCAAAGATTTATGGGAGAAGGAGAGTTAAAATTGCTCTCACCTGAATTAGTTTGTTCTTAGTCTTTCCAGGTCTTCTAAGTTTCTACCTCACACATACTTGGGTTGAAAAGCATATGCATGCATGACCCAATCCTATACCTCTTTAATAGGAAGCAAACTCAACTGGGATGAACTCTCAGGAAAAAAGTGCATCAGATTGCTGCCTCTAAGGTGTACACAAAAACAAAGACCTGAATTGCAAACAGACTCTCATTCTCTTTCCAGAAGAGTGAACAGTCATTCAAATAATTGCACAGTACAGGATTTAGGAATGGCTGCAAAGACAGTGGCTAATCATCCCTCAATGCACATCACCTTCCAAGGAAATTCAAACCTGCTAGATGCAGCTGTGTAGCTTGCTCGGCTTCCTCATTACACTGAAGTGCCTCTTTTGACCTGTTATTTCAGAGGTTACTAATGAGGGGCTCCAACTCCACCTTCTACAACCTGGAGTATTCCAAATATTTGGGGCTACCAAGGCTCCAGCCATGCTGGGTGGGACTGATGGGAAAGTCCAAATCATCTGAGGGCTGGGTAGGAGAAGACTGCTTTAAAAGATTTGGGGAAGAAGCAAAGAGACTTCCCAAATCCAAGCACAAGGTGTCAGCAAAACACCAGGCTAAAAGTGGTCGTCTCCTATCCATATTGGCCTGCTCTTGCTGAAAATTAGGAGCCATTTATAGCTGCCTTGGCCAACCTGGTGCTTTCCCATAAACTGGACTACAACTCGTAGCTGTGGCATCATGGGAGTTGTAGGACAACATATCTGGTAGACGCCGAGTTAAAAAGGCTGATTTAGGGCATACTCCTACGAACAGGGAAAAAATGCCCTACAACTCCCAGCACGCTTCAGCCGACAATGCTGGCGGGGCAGGCTGGAAGTTACAGGATTGTTAACTGCGCCCTTGTAGTATTAGTCTGTCGCATACATTTCTGCGCGAAAAACACAGTCAATAAACTCTTACAAACCATCCCGCCTTCAGCTTTAACCTACATCGCGAAGAGAGGGAGAGGTGCGTGTCTCCGCACCCCCTCGACCCCTCCTGCGCTTCCGCGGCAACTGCTCCCCCTCTTTTCCAGAGACCCAGGTCCTTTTATGGACGCAGCCTCCGGCTCTCCCTGGGAGAGAAGCGCCACGACGCGAGAGACGCCCCATTCCTCCTCGTCTTTCCCCAGTCACGGGCCCAACCTAGACCCCAACGCTACCCCAGTCCCTCCCTGACAGCGGAGCGCTGACTCGCAGCCCGGCCTCCTGCTGGATGCAGCCTGGCGGTCCCGCGCAAAGCTCCATCCCGGCGCATCACCGTCCATGCGCCCTCGCGCCCTTCCGGCCCACAAGGAGCGCTGCGCGAGAAATACTAACATGCTCGCCGCGGGCCACGCGCTCCGCTCGCCCCGCCGCCCGAGGCTCCCGGCGCCGCGCTCGCCCGCTCGCAGTCACACACGCGCACGGCGAGGGCGGCGAGGAAGAAGGACGCCGCGCCGCTCTCTCTTGAAGGCGCCGGCGCCATCTAGCGGCTCGGAAGTCTTTTTCCGGAGAGTCTCTCCGCTCCCACCCTCTCCCCGCTCCCAGCCGTTTAGCGACTGCTGCGCTGCCGTGGAGGCGGCTCCGTTTCAAAAGTTCTGCGGTCCCGCGGTGCTTCGAAGAAAGAGTTGCTCATCGAGCCACGGTGGAGGAACACGCGGAGGAAAGGAAGGGCAGGAAAAGAGGGGACGTGGGTCTGTGTTCGCGAACTGGACTTGAGGAAGCGTGTAGGCACACGACGGGGTGCAAAACGTGCACGCACGCAAGAAGATGGCTGTGCTTCGGGAAGAGGAGAGGAGTGCATATTGTGAATGTGAAGTGTGTGGGCGCAGAATTGAGGAGGAGGAAGGAACTGAAGCGGAGCTATTGATGGTCCACTGCTTGGGCCTCAAAACATCGGAAACCGGGCTGCCTGTGTAAGCAGTGCGGTGTGAGGCAGCATGTATAAACTGTTCTGCTTTGAAAAGAAAGGCATCCGTTCAGCTAAGCACAGTTCGGTGACTTAATACGTATAACTAGTTTAGGTACTGCGTAAATATTTATATTGCTACTGGCACGGAGAGAGATTCTGGCTAAATAAGAAAACAATTCAGGCTGCGATTCTATACGCATTTAACAAACTACTTCTGAATAGGATTGCACTATTCATTCAGTGAATTCAGGATTACACTACTAGGATGGGGGAACACAAGGATAAATCATACAATTTCTTCTTTCTCTTCTCAGTGTACTGAGATTTACTGTGATTCGAGAAAGTATCCCGTTTGTCATTATGCTTAAATAGCTGTATTTTCTCAAATTGTTTAAGATGTACAGAAAACATGCAGATTGTTGTATGTATATGGGGGGGCAAATAATAGATCAGGATCTATTGGAAGTACTCCAGGTGATTTGTGGTAGCTCAGCAAGGCTTTCTGGTACCAGACATTTCAAAAATAGCAAAAATAAGAGGACTTTACCCCAACTCAATTAGGCTACTAAAGGAAACAGTAGCAGATTGATGTGAAAGTTATAGTTCTAGCATCCACTGCCAGAAAACCAAGGGCCATTGGCAGGTTGCGCCCCACGGGAACTTGCTTTCTCTCTCCATGCCAGAAGCAACACACAGCTCAAACGGTCAGTTTCCCTGGTCCCTGGGAGTACAGATAAGCCTGCATTCCCCCCTGCCGCTCAGGATAAAAATTACAGCCTTGCCCCATCCATTAACCTGAGGAGCTTGTTTTGCTTCTCCCTGTCGGAACGCCTCCCTGTGTTGTGTTGCTGTCATGTGCAGCCACTTTAACAGTGACCCTGTGAATGCGTGCCCTCCAAAGGGTCTGGTCCTTGACAGCCCTGCTCATCTCTTACAAACCCAAGGCTGTGGACTCTTTTATGGAATCAAATCATCTCATGTTTGGACTTCCCTTACTTCTCGTGCCTTTGACTTTCCCTAGCACAATTGTCTTCTCCGGCAAGTCTTGCCTTCTCATGATGTGTCCAAAATATGACTGCCTCAGTTTTGTCATTTTTGCTTCAAGGGAAAGTTCCGACTTGATTTGATCAAGGATTCACTTGTTTGTCTTTCTGTGGGTTGGCGGGTATTTGCAAAACTTTCCTCCAGCACCATGACTGCAGCACATCAACTTTCTTCCTGTCAACTTTTTTCACAGTATTGGTTTTGCCCCCAGACATAGTGATTAGTAATACAGTAGTGTGGTTGTTCACGGCCTAAGAATGTGAAAGTAACAGTAAGGTGTGAGGTGTGTGCATAAGGATAGAGAGTGGTTTGCAGAGGTAGTTATGGTCAGTAGTCTCTAACACATGGGCTCTCAACATGACACCAACACAAAGGACCCCCAGTAGTGACCACAGGTACCCATTTTAATATCCCCCCATTTTTAATATACATACACAGACATGTTTGAAATGCATACAACAGTGTAGCAACTATACCTTGGCTTCAAGAAAAACAGACCAAATATCCAAATAAGCATCTGCCTGAAGTTAGCATCTCTATGTCACCTACTCATAAATTCAAAGCACTGTAAAGGTCCTTAATACCTTGCATTATGACAAGGGTGTGTTTATCCTTCTCGTGCAGTATATCTGTCTTTTCACTTTCCGAAGGGCACAGAGGATTCATTTCTCCTTCTATTTGTTAATTTCCATGGAGCAGGTTAATAAATTTAATTGGCATGTACATCAGTAAATATTAAGGAGCGCTCCAGTACAGAATTTGTCTGTGTAAAAACCTTCTCCCAAAAGGAAACAACTACTGGACATTGCCAAGACATATATTTACAAGAAGCATTTCCTGTACTGTACCACCATCAATTAGCTGAATCAAACAATCCCAAAACTCAAAGTGTCTAGACAGTCATCTGAGTGGGATGGTGTAACTTAGTGTCCTGCAGCAGTACATGGTTAGACCTTCTAGCTCCTTCCAGCTCTATTCTATGATTTTACATTAAAGGGCAATGCATTATCCAATGGACATGAAAGAACATTTCACTGAATAAGACAAAAGCTAAGATCCATAGCCGGGCCGAGGAGATATCAAAGGGACAACCCACTGATTAGGCATTTGTGCTGGTGCCTGCAGCATTTTCTAAAATTGCTAAATGTGTCCATGTTTCCAAAAAAGTTTGAGTCTCTGCTTTAAGAGATACATCAGATGCAAATACTGACCCATAGTCTTCACACATTTGCAGTAACAAATTGTTGTTACTGAATAGCAGTAACAACTGCTGCTGAGTGCATCCTGTACAGAGATGATCTAAGACTGACAATTTGAAATAATGCTTCCTTGGACCTTTGACTGTTGGCCCTTCGGAGTCTGACTATGGCATGGCATGGCAGTGCCACTCTCATCTGGAAATGGGAAAGAACAGCATAATCCATCACAGAGTCTGTTTTGTGGTATTAGCTCTACAGCGGGCTTCCTTACCAGACAAAAAGTTGAAATTTGGCATGCATTCAACCCAAGACATCCTCTTCACTACTAGTAAAATTTGAAAACAGATGTATGACTCCCGCTTGAAACACAAAGCCTACACATAATAATTACCAGTCCTCTTGGAGTACACTCGCACACAGGAACAACAGCCAAGAATGTATGCCGTTAACAGTTTATGTAAACACGCACACAAATAGAGAGATGCTCACATGTGTTGATAGTTTTAGTGCAGATTGTTGGCGCACTGCAGGGGGGCCTTTTTTAAGGCTGTCCCTCTCAAACAATTTGTATATCTTGGGAGTAGAATATATCTTTCAGGTAGATGTCAGAAGGATGCTTCTGCAGGTAGTCTGCGTGTGTCCATGCACGCATTTGCACGTTGAGAGGAAGATACTATGATGAAATTTTATGCCAGAGGGTTGGGATGGAATATGGAGTACATGCTTTGTATAGATGCCTTTTTTACAATTACAAAACAAGCACATCTATCCCCATCTACCTATTCATCTTGCAGCACATGTATGGACACAAGATGTTACTCTAGGCAGAGTACCTGTCATTCTAGGCTGACTTTTTCTCACATTGGAAGCCTTCCCAGCCAGTGTAACACTGGCACATGAATTCTTTGGCCATCTTAAGTTGCTCCTCCGTTGACATCTGGCCTCTCACAGTGAAGTGTGGCTTCAAGGGATGCCTCTTAATGGAAAAGCTGTCAGGACTGAGATGGAGAAAAGCTTCCCGGTGGCTCTCTTGCCTCACACAGCGTCCATTCATTGAGCACATGATCTGGCTGCACAGCCTGCTGCTGCTGGTCACATTTACAATGTACGGCCCTAGAAGAGTGTCCATATACGTCTTCAAGTGCAGACAGGCTTCCTGAAAGGGCAAGTCCAGAAAAAGGTGAGCTTGGAGGGCAAAATACTAGTCTAGTCTACAACTGTGCTCCTTCAAGTTATATATACATCTGCCTTTGCATGATCAAGCCTATATTAGCATGAATGGGAGGGTTCCTATTCCCACAGCTGGATGCCAAGCCCGGCTCCGGTGCCCTAAAGGCCATTTTGCAATGCAAAATTCATACCAGTGCAAAGGAAACTGGCTGGACCAATGATGTCAAAGGTAGGCCACTACCTAGATTAGCTGTTCCATCCCTATCCACAGCCTAATTCAACCTATTCATTTGTGAATAAACAAAGTTTCTAGTGCAGACTTTTCTGATGGCAAGCTAAGCCTTCTAACGTTGGTTTGAGTGCCCTGCCATTTGCAAAAGGGGAAGAAGAAAAGATGGCAGGGGAGCTACATTATTTATGTGTAGTTTTGTATTATTATTTATTTAAATGCCACTGTTTTTCCTCCTGCAAGGAACCCAAGGAAGCTTACATGGTTCTCCACCTCTCCATTCTCTCTTCATGATTACCCTGCAAGGTAGGTTAGGCCAAGAGTTGGTCACCCAGCGAGCCAAGGGAGGACTAGAATGTGGGTCTTCCAATCACACTGAGACTCCCTCTGTCTCTTAAAGGGCTTTGCAAGACTGGGGACCTCATAAGCCTTCACTGTGTTCATGGGGAATGATGGGAATTGCAGTCTAACACATCTGAAAGGAATCGGGGGAAGGCTACTAAAAGCATATCCATTCATATGGATGAGGCTGTTACCACACCATATGCCAGGAAGCCAAGCTGTGAACAGACTCTCAGGAGGTCTGCTCAATTTGAGGTTATCAACCATACCCTGCAACCACATTTCAATTAAATATCCACACAGTTACCCAATCCCAGCTCCTGACTGCACCCATCTGCACTGTCCTTAACACTAGACCTATTTAGTCTAGTCCCATTTCTGGTCCCATAGTCTAGTTTAGTGTGTCCCACCGTTCCTGCAGGACCCCAGGGTGACATAGAAAACTACACCCCAATTCTCACAACAACCCTGTAAGGTAGTTCAGGGAGAAAAACAGTTGACTGTTGCAAGACAAGCTAGTAAGCTTCATTTTGTGATGGAGGTATGAACAGACAACCTGCTTCATATTCCCTGTAGGGCAGAGATGTTTGCCCCAGCCACTAGGCAACTATAGCTATGATTTTAAATAAATTGTATGTATGATCTTAACTGCATCTAGTCACAGGAGTGTCAAACGTTATGGTTATGGATTTTATTTATGCTTTATTCTTGCGAATATTGTCAATGTATGGTTTGAAAATTCTTGTAAAGGCTTTTGGCTACATGCATAAAGTTTGACCAGTATAAGAATGGAGACGGGAACCTAGGACTTGCTGCTATTGGTTCAACGTCCTCACGACATGGGCTTCTCACTGCCAATCCCATTCTCTGTACCACTCACCTGTGAAGCACTGGAGTTTGTACTTCCCCACAGGATGACTCCAGCAGTACCCTGAGAAGCACTCTCACCGATGGTGTGGACCAGGTCCTCCTGCAGGACAAGTCGCAGAAAAAAGAAGGTTAGAGCACCAGTGAACTTCTCTTCCATATCTAGGCTTGAGTGCCTGTTCTTCATCCTAATGAGGGCATTTAGAGCAGGCTCCCCCAACCTGTTCAGGTTCCTTTCTGCCACTCTTCTACAGCCAAACGTCTCAGCATTTTTCACCAACCGTTCCATCCTCTTTTCCCTGGTGTCCTGCTCGTAACACATGTCAGTCCATTAGTTTTATGTTCTGTAAAGCACCTTCTTCCTTACTGGCATAATTAAGAATAATTAATGGCATAAATTAATATTCATAGCAATATGGTTTTGATTTGGGCTTTTCCACTAGCAAAAAATTTGGGAAAACAGGGATAGTTTTAGATTTTTTCCGGTAAACTTACCTACAATATAGGTTTTGCTACATTCAGAACACTTCCCTAACTGAGATATAGAGTCTTGTCAATGTTGGAGACGATAAAGCATGGATCCTCAAACTACAGCCCACGGGACGGATCCGGCCCCCCACGGCCATCCATCCGGCCTGTGCCACTGTTCGCTGCGCGCGCGCTGCATGGGCGGGGAGGTGGTGGCTTGCTCACTCGGAGATGGTTTTGGACTCACTTTGGACTCACTGGCACCTCACCGGCCCGCGCCCCCAGGCACCCCCACCTCACCGGCCTGCAACAGTCACCACAGCCTTTCAACTGGCCCCCTATTGAAAAAGTTTGAGGACGGCTATCATAAAGTATAACTTACATTAGAATGGATGGCAAACGCTGAAAAATTGCAGTTATTGATCTTTACATGTTGGGGTAATGTTATTTCCAAAAAGAAATATTAGAAAATATCAATTGCTTGTTATCTTTAAAACTATTGATGCTTAGTTAATCAATTAACGCAAACTGAAACCAAGACTCAAAGTACACTGACCATGAAGTATGTTCCACTGAAATCCACTGGTCTTACTTTCATTTGATGTTTTCCAGTTAAATACTCACTGGAAAAGACTTCACAAATGCTGCACTGGCAATAGGCTTACCTGTGTGAGGAAGTCCTCTGTGAACTCATACACCATAGAAGTATATGGCAAGACTGGGGTGCTGCCAGTCCCTGTCCGGTTCACCATCCTAAATGCCTCTTGGAGCCGATGACGCACAAACTCAAGAGTTCTGTTGAAGAATCTGACCTTTTGGGGGAGATAAATACTTGGATAAAAGGCCGTGCTCTGGTTCCAGAGCCACTGCAATTCCTCATTTCTCTGCTTCTCAATCTCTGGACAGTCTCCTGTGTAATTGGCAAGGTTGTAGTTGTAGTTATAGCAGGCAGGGAAGCCATAGAAGCCCCAGAAACCTTTTGGTCTCAGGCCTTTGCCAAGGGCTAGAGTCTTCTCCATGAATTCCCGACTACTTCGTTCAAATTCTAGGTGGGCTTCCATGGCCACCATATCCGCAGGCCAGTCAGGGTGCTGCTCCTTAACTAGCTCTAAAGATTTATTCTGATAGATTTCCATGGACCCCCAGTTCCGAACCCACAAAGGCCGCCAGCTCTCCCAGTCCACAATTGCCAACCCTTTGAAGTCTTTTTCCCAAATGGATATTTCAATGTCTTGCTGAGCCTTCCAGAGATGTTCTTTTAGGCTGGCATTTTGGGGGATACCCCCATGGACTGCAGTTCCATCCTCAGTGTAGTGTGGATAATAACCTAACCTGTTGCCATAGAAAAGGGTGATATCCTTCCCCATGAAGGTTTCTTTCTGGTTGGAGATCACATAGAAAGTCTCTAAGTCAAGGGAAACATTGTATTTCTCTTCACATTCCTCGCTGGGAGCATTCCAGATGGCGACAAATGGCCGATCCGATATTACAGGGTCTCCTCCAGCCATTCTGTGGTACCAAGTCATTGTGAAACCATTCAGTAAGCAGGTCCATATTGTCATGTATGTCAGAATAAGCATGATTTTGAAACACGTTTTCCAAGATACCAGGAAAGGGCTCCAGTCTTGTTTTCCACTTCAACGATGCCAACTTCTGGATGACTTGTGCAAACGGAATACTGTACCTGCTTCTGTAGATGGGGAAGTGAATTTCAACAGAAGGGCACAGGAGCTCTCAGAGTTGGCAGTTTTCTTCCTTACCCCACCTCTAAGATGAGGAAGATGGAAAAGGGAATCTCAGAATCTTGCTAGATGATTCTTTGATATCCCTCTCACATTTCCAGATTCTTCTAGAGAGGTATGTTAATTAACAAACAGATACCAGAGTCCTGCGCTCTTCTGTAATGCAATGTTGATTTCACTTACCACTGACCTTTGCTCTTTGCTTTTCCAGTGGCATTGGCAGACATTTGGGTCCAGCTCATGGTTGCCAGGATGAGCAGCAATATTCTTATCCAAAACAAGCTTGGGAGTGCTTTTCTCTCTCTCTCCCAGGTGGAGAAATTTTTTCCTCTTACAAAAAAGCACAGAGTCACTCTGCAGCCCAAAGGTCTGATCAGTGTATGTAAGCAGACAAGATCCCTCTGAACACAGGTTAAAACTTGATTTCTATGGGGAAAATGGGAAAGGGCGAGAATGAGAATGTAGAGGCAAACAGGAATCAAATAAGCACACCATCATCCACAAGGAACATCTGTAAAGAAATTGTCAATGCCTATCATTTACTGCCATGAGGAGGATGCCACCGGCAACAAAGTGCAAAGTGGCGGCTGGGCTTGGGATTCATGCACACTAGAGCTAGGAAGGAGGAAGAGGTGGGCAAATGAAGTAGCAGAGCTGCCTCTCCCTCAGTGCTCACATTGCAGCTGCCACAGGCACTCCTGCCCCCTGTAACTCTGACCTTCCCCTGCCACTATTGGCACACTAATTCTGCCTGAACCTTTGTTCATATAAAGCGTACACCACAAACTGACACAGCACACTTCCAAGAGAAGTCAGGAAAGGCCTCTCCGATAAAGGAAACTCCATGTTAGAGCCAAGAGGGAGCTTCCAGGTTTGCACAGGTTGACTTCTGTTCCGGCCGTGGGACTTCTCCCTGCCCCAACACAACCCCAAAGTTGTTGCAGAAGGCCCTGAAACTGTGAGTGCTGGGGAATGGGGAATCTATTTGAGCAGTGGTTTCAGATCCTCTGGCAGGCAGCACTGGAGGCAACCCAAGATTTTTGTTACAGACTCCAAAATCCAGAAAGCTCAAATGTTGCGAACTCCCCCTTTTCCACCCCCACTGGAACTGCCAACAAAGAGGCATAAGTTTTGTATCATTTCCCACAAATTTTGGACATTTGCTGATTGTTTGCAGAAAGCAGTGTTAAAGTGGGAAAATGGTGAACAGGAAACGGACAAGCAAGTGGGGAGCAAAATGTATGTAGGAACAGTTTATAAGGAAAGACATAAAGATATGTATGTTGAAGTATTCTCACCTGATTCCTGGAAACTTACGCTTTCTGATCTTTTAGGAGGCATTCAATCCAATCATCTCTCTGGGTACAATCAATAGAGAATGTATCTTATTCTCATTCTGTCTTCTGCGTCTCATATAATTGAGGGAAAGGGAACTTGTGGTTCTCCTTAAGTTGTACTACAGCTCTCAACATTCCTGGCCTTGGCCACGCCGGCTGGCATAGATGGGAATCGGCATCCAACCATATCTGGAGGGCCATAGGCTCCCAACCCATGATTTAATCCATTCTGTAAAACCGCTCTCCCCTCTTTGGTGCTTGTGGCGTTCTTTTAACCATCACAAGACCAAGTCACATGAGACCATTCAACTCCTCCCCTATGAGTATGCCAATGATTAGCAATCGCTGCCTATTCACCGACACCTAAGAACTGGGCCTACATGACTGGAAGACCCCGTGTTCCTATGATTAACACTCCTACAGCAGAAGATGTAGCCTGTGAGGATGCACACTTAGATAAGAAACATTCTAGGAAACTGTGGCTTGGCTGTCAAGAGGATTTGATGTTTGTGGAGCAATAAATTCTGGAAGAGTGGAAGCAAAGCCAACAAAAAGATCATGTGGAAATTTAAGAGTGTACTACATCAGTTGCAACAGAAGAGAATCACAATGACGCTTTTGCTTGCCTGCCACTGCAGATCCACATGACGGTGGTCACTTTGTATGCCAGCCTTGCCCAAGCTGGTACCTACCCCCCAGGTGTTCGGCTGTTACTCCCCTCTGCCCAGCCCTGGCAGTTGGTGAGGCTACCTGGGGATGCTGTAAGTTGCAGCCCAAGCTGCAAAGGACCAAGTTGGGAAGGCTGTTGTGTGCCTTTGCACAGAAAATCCACATTCTGAAATCAAGGAGCTTGCTTATTGGGCAGTACAGAAATGAAAGACCTAAGTAATGTGTGGGTGCAGTTAAGTTACATGCACACGATGCTTTACACAGTATGTAACAATAAATCATATCCTGGCCCCAAGAAGCTGAGCAACGAAGGATGAGGAAGGGCAAAGATCATGTATATGCTATGAATAATTAGATGTGTGCTTATGAATCAGCTTGCCCTGAACCATGTACTGAAGTCACCAGCAGACGTTGGCTACGCTAATAGTAGTAGTAGAAGTAGTAGTAGTAATTTATTTCATTGCTATGCCGCCTGCAGCTGAAGCTCTCTAGGCGGTTTACAACAAAGAATTTCAGGCGGGGGTGGGGGTGAGATGGCGAGCTCTTAATGCCGGGAACTGAACCCCGTAGCAGGCATACACATGAAAGGGTGCGACTGCACTGCTACGTTATTCCCCCTCCGCGCTGCACGCAGCACGAGCGCTCTTGCAGAATTCTCCGCTCCTTGGCAATGGTTCAGGCCCGCCGGGAACTGTCTGGCCCGGCAGCCTTGCCTGACACCAACGCGGTGGGCTCCCACGAAGGGGCGGAAGCGGAGCGAGCCACCGCGGCACAAAAGCTCCCCCCCACGGCCAGAAAAAGCTCAAACGCAAACAGCAACTCCCCTCCGCCGGAACGACTCACCGGCTCCTGGAGAAGCGGAATATTCCCAGCCCGCCCCTTTCCCCAACTTTCGGCCAATGGGGACGCCACTTCCAGTCCGAGCAGGCTGAGGCGCATGGACGTCCGCCAGTTCTCGCATTCTAAGGAGCAGAAGGATGGGGTGAGCGATTTGAGGGCGGACAGTGGAAAGTTATCAGCGCAGGCTCATCACATCGGCCGGGTGGGGTCAGGAAAAAGGGACTCCGGGGCGGGAGGTGCGGCGCCTAAGAGCAGGAAGTCCCCCTTAGGCGCGTTTCTCAAGCTTCCCGCCCAAGTGGCGGAGGCATACAAACGCTTGTAGACCTGTACGTGCATCGTGACAGCAGCTCGGGGCTGCTCTGTCGCCGGCTAGGCGCGCACAGATCCAACTATGTAATAATAATAATAATAATATAATGATAATTTCCTTTCCCCTGGTGGCGACGGGTGTCCTTCCCTGCCGGCGCTGTCATCATGTAAGGGAATGACGCTGCATCCAAACCACAGCTAACCAAGCATCACGCATTCCTTCGATACACGTGCAAACGTTCTTATTGCAGCCCCACGACCTGGGTGGGGTGCATAGTTCGCATCGGGCATCCAGTGTGGGTTTAGGAGGACGAGAGTAGAGGGAGGTCGAGTTCTCCAGGGGTGCACGATCCTTTTAGGGACCGGGGCCACGTGGGCGCATTGAGCGGCAGAGGGCAGCACGGATCGTCAGCGCATTCCTGCCTCCAGAGTTTGCAGCTCATGAGAAAAGCAGCTGGCTAGGAACCCGAAGGGGGGTGAAGAACAAATCCCTCTTTCCTCCGGAGTCTGGTTTCTATTATGCAGCCAGCCCCGCTTGCTCGGGCTGAGAGGAGGAGGGGAGGGAGATTCTGCGAAAGGAAACAATTAAGCTCTCCAGCTTCTGGAGACAGACGCGGGGCGCTGCTGCAGATCGTGGCGCAGGGTTAACTCTTCGCTCTCCGGAAGGGACACGCGGCCTGCAGGAGGGCCCTGGCCGAAGCAGGGCGAGCAGCAACCTCCCTGCGAGGCCCATCTTGCTCTAGTGCGTGTCTGGGTGAAAGCAACGGTGCTTAGCCGTGGTTGCCTCGTGGGCGCTTGGATGTGGTGCTGGCACAAGGGGGGTCTTGCTGGCGGAGACTGAAACGCGAGCACACTGAAGCTGGCCAATGCGGCGTTCTGGGAAGCGGAACTACAAAACGGTGCCCTCAGGTCCTAGCTAGGGTTCAGCTGGATTTAATTGGTTTCGTTTTCTGCCAACGGAGCTCCTGTGCTGCTTCCTTCCTCCTCATTCCTCGACCTCTCTCTTGCACTTGTTCCTTTCCCGTTTATTATGTAGTTGTTATGACCCCTGGTAGTGAAAGAGGGGTTGCATCTTGAATCCAAGCATTAAGCAAGGAATGGTTCGTAACGTCACGTAAGATGCATTCCCGCGCACGTTTAGGCCTGGAAGGGGCAGCACAAGCCCTGCATTGCAACCGAAGGAAAGCGAGTTGTACATTATTTTTCTGCCTTGATTTGCATAGGATTTCACCTTAGGCATCGTTTGAGCCAGGCTTCCTTGCAGAAATGTTATCAGCTTAGGGCTTAGCTTTCAGTCATGCAAAATACTGTCCCTCTGAACATGTGCAGAGCGACCCCTCACTACAGCCTAGCATTTAATCTCTAATATTGAACTTCTGGAGGAGGGCTAAGGAGTAGATCTGTGGTTTGGGGCTGCTCCTGGATCCATCTCTGTTGCTGGTGACACAGGTGACCTCAGTGGCCCAAAGTGCTCATTCTCACCTTGGGCTGGCATGCCAGCTGTGGTCCCTGGGTAGGGATAACCTTGCCACGGTGGTTCATGCATGGGGACTTCACGAATAGACTACTGTAATGTGTTCTCAGTGGGGCTGACTTTGAGCCTGGCTTAGAAGTAGCAGCTATTGGTGTAAAAAAAATTGCTCTGGCTGCTATACAAAACCCTAAAGAACTTGAGACCAGGATATCAAACAGATTATCCTTCTTTAGGTATACCCAGCTGATTTTTAATATCCTCAAAGGAGGCCTTGCTGATGATTCCGACCTTAACGGAATGTTCCTTGCAATGCCTGGACGTGGCCCTTACTGGAACAGGCACCCACACTTCGTATAGTTTGGAAGGCAGAAAATGTGGCATCTTTCACACATCTTGAAAACACATCCGATCAAACAGGCTTTCTCTCCAGTTCACTGCTCTGGATGATAATGATTAGAATTGTTTTCCAATTTTAATATTGTAATATTTTAAACTGTGTTTAAATGTGCTTTTAATATTTGCACATACAGTGCTTAACAATACGATTATCCCAAGTGCCATAGAACTATCACGGATAACCATCAGAAGCCAGAACTTTCTAAATGATTAGGTAGCTCGCTATTTTTTAATTTAATTTAATTTTTAATTTACACATTTATATCCCATCCTTTCTGATGAACGGCTCAGGACAGCTTAAAACAATTTAAAATATTACAACAATACAATGATAAAACAGTAGATATTAAATCAATATAAAACAACACTTCCTAAGACAAGGAAGGAAGGAAGGAAGGAAGGAAGGAGAAAAAGAGTAGAAAATGTGACTCTGGAAAAACCATTTTCTCAGTTGAAAGGTATTCTGCCCATGTTCAGACACTTTGCCATAGCTCCTTAAAAGTATTTAGTGCACATTGCTGAAGGCACATAAGTTGGTAACTTTTTAGCCACTGCCAGTTTCTCCACCTCAATGGATTATTAGCAAAATGGAAGAGCTAACGCAAGCCAACTAATTTGTGCCCAGTTGTATCAGTGCTGTAACAGCTGACCTCAATTACCAGAATTAATCCAGCACTGCAAATTGAAGTTCTTTTTGTCCAGCTTCCTAAAACATGTCAGATTCAGTTTGTGGAATGCTACCCAAACTGGACCATGAAGCCAGACAGTAAACCTCTATCCACCCTAGTAACACATGATTCCACTCATATACAGCAGCAATCTTTTTGCTATTCATTTCTTGTAACTAGAAGGACTTCTATTACTTTAACAGCTACAAAATCAGAGGAAATTAGGCCGAATTTGCATGCAAAAAAGTGTCTGCTGTATCAAAAAAGTGTTGAGGGGGGGGAGTTGTCAAACCCAATCTTCCCAGACTTAACTGACTTTTTATACTCAGCTTTACTGTATTCCTCCTAACCTTTTCTTATTTTTACCAAACTGTTGTCCAGATCTATAGCTAAGACAGAACGATTTGGGCTCATCTTCTGCTCTTTTCAGAGAAACAGAAGTTCTGGGACAGCATTACAAGGCCATGTTCCTTTTGAGGGGAAAATTCCTGGGGCGTAAGATCAACTTTGCTTTCATTTAACGTATTTATTTTGGCATAAGCTTTTGTATAGAGAGATGTATCTGATGAAAGGGTCTGGCCCATGAAATTCTCTGCTGTGACCTATTTGCTAAACTTTAAGGCACTGCATGATTAGTTGTTGCATTTGTAGCAACAGATTAATGTCACCTCCCTGCTGGGGATTAGATAGTTGTTTGTTTGTTTGCTTGTTTTCAAATGCGCAGGTGAAGCTGGGGCAGTGGGTGCCAGCCTCAAAGCAGCTACTGTCCAAAAAGCAGTAGCAGCAGATTGCTGGATCTGAAGGATCCCTAAGGGCCCTGTATGTAAACAGGTGGAAGTGTGTAACATATTCCAGAAATTTGGACATGTCTCTGCAAATGCATGTACCCTTACCATTCCCCCCGTGTTGTTTCTTCTTGCCTAACCTGGAGAGCTTCAGAAGAGGGATATTTCTCATTGCTCTTAAATACTTCACCATTTCCAATGCATCACAATATGCTGTAACCAGTTTGGCCTTTTTTTGCAATACTGCAACAAGTTCCTTTCCGGTGATGATAGTGCATTATCCTGGCTGCACCTTCTAGGTAGGGAACAATTGGATTGCTTCAATAGCTGGTCACATCCATTTAAAGAAAGCTGTGCATGTAGACACCAGTGAAGAGGGCAGCCTTTGGAGAATCTGAATGGGGGATGTGAAGGTGCAAAGCAGGAAGGCCCTGCCATTAAATATTGTGACATAAAGACTATCCATCAAGAAAAGTCTGGTGGGGGAAAATATCTGCAGAACTGTGTCTCCTGAGGTTAATTCCCTCTCCCGTTTGATCCTCTAAGCTCAATGCCATTCCCTGTTGCATTTGAGCTCCCAGTGCATGGGCAGATGGCACGACTCCTTCAACAACAGTGATAGATGTGGCACTTGTGCCATCACACGATGTTGCCCTCAGAGTTCTGGAAATGTATCCATGAAACAACAGTGTAAATTTGCCGGACTGTGTGCAAACTGCACAACAAATGAGAAATGAATGTGTGTTTCTTGCACAAAGGAAAAATAATCTGTGCACCCTGGTTATGCAGAAAGGACCTCAAGACTGTGCCAACACAAGTCACCAGTAGATGTCTCCATCAATCTAGATTGTATGATTAGGAACAGCTCTATTAGGTAGGTATAATGAAACTTTAGGGAAAGCGATCATCATTGGATTTATTAGAACAATGTTATGTAAATTCTATGACATTCCACAAATGAAGCTGTATAATTTCTGTTGTGGGAGCCCTTAAAAGCTCTAAACATGTATTACCTCCTGTCCCAGTTTCTAGAGCTATCATTTAATAGAATACCTTAGAAGTTTCATAGAAAGGAAAGTGCCAAGAGGAACAGTTTATGCTGTCTCTGTTTGCTTTGCCTTTATGGTGTGTAGTTCCACGGAGGAGACTCGATAGTGCAACAAATTTGTTCTGCTCTGAACAGTAATGAAGCACTTTGGCAACAGGGCAGCAACTGTCCATTTGGTGTTGATCAAGAAGATACTCATTTTTTTCCTACACTTGAGCAACTGTCAGGAAACCCAACAAAGAGTTAACATTATTTGTGGTTCCTATCCTGGCATACAATGAAAATCCAATACCGCCACCTTTAGAAGCGACCTATAATTATTCTTGATAGGGATTTTGTCTGCCAAAGTTCTCCTGGAACACTGAATCAGGCACAGTTTTGCTCCCTAAATTTGCCAGATGTTGCTAGACCCAAATGCTAGCAATGATTTCTGGCCCATCCACACAGATAAGTCCCTGATATCTGGGCAGATGTCTGAATACAGAGTTAAGAAATCAGAGCAAGCTCTGTTGTATAGGCCAAACCATTCAAGTCAGTCACTGGAGCAAAACGGGGGAGGTCAAAACCTTGCCTTTCTGGAATGATAACAGTTACAGTGGCTGGAAGGCAAGTCCTTGGTGGTCTTCCCTGGTGAGAAGGCTGCAAGTGGAGGTGGGTGGACAGAGAAGAGCAGTCAACATTCTTGGCCTGTGCATCAGAAGGAAGAGAAAGCAAGCACTCTTACGCAGGAGGGTCCAATTCGCTCTGCTTCCTGCTGGCCTTAGTCTCTGGGAATGTCCAGTTTTGTTTTTTTTTAATAAACCCATTTTTCCTGCTAAACTCTCCCTAGCCCCAATCCCATGTCAGTAGTACAGTGATTTGTTCCTACAAAATGAGGGGGCTAACTTTGTTACCAGAGGGGATGGTACTATTGTCACTCACCTGCTCCACACCTTGGAAGGAGCAGAGGAGGGATAATGGTGAGTTCACACCCTTTGTTTGAATTAAGCACAGTTTCCAGTTCTGAGAAATAATCCTCAAAAGATGGTCTCACTCATGCTGAGCACATTTTAAGAAAGGCCTTCTGAGCCTGTGCGCAGCTGTGCTCGTCCCCTAAAGCAGAGGTGGGTAGACCAGCCTTGCATGATCCATTTTCTTTTTTGGTTTAGAAGTCCAAGATCCATCAGCTGGAGCCTGGTGCACAAGGCATAGCATTTCAGATGCAAGAACTCTCAACTCAGGAACTGGTTTGAGTTTGCACGGAACAGAACTCACAAGCTTTCCAAACACAAAGCAAAACACTTTCGGCTATCCTAAGCTGTCTTCATTTCAGCAGTATCACGAGGGAGGTCAGGAATGGGGGGAAAAAGAGAGCATAATCTTATGGCTGCTATTTGTGGGGACTGGGGGTCACAAATCCTTCCAACCTGCTGCAAGTCATTAAGAGATCTACTCTCTGCCTACCCTGAAAAACTAAAAAAGGAAGGGAAAGGAAATACACCTCCAAAATTTACCAATTTGGAGGGTGGGATAAGAAAAGGATGTTGCTCTTCCCAGTGATGGGACTGTATGCTTAGAATGTGTTATGCCTCTGTAGTGGATGTAGTCCCTGTAGAAAAGTCATTTGGATCTTGCACTGAGAAACAACTGTATATTTATTGATCAAAATCTGCCTGTAAACCTTAATCCACCAAAAGCTTTTATAGACCTTATGCAACAGATCTCGCCGTCAGATCCTGCATGTATGTTTTCAATGGGGCTTACTCCTCAGAAAGTGTGGCTTACTGTGGAAATCAGCAGCAAGCAAGGGAGATCTATTTCCAGACAGCCTTCTCCAGCACGCTTTCAATGCTTTGGATTTCAGTTCCCGTCAGCCTCAGTCAGTGTGACCAGCTTTTGCTCCAAATACCTGGAGGGCCCCAGTTTAGAGACCACTGAGAGATGCGCTAGATCTGCCCCAGGTAGTTGAAGCCTCATGAGCGATGCCTCTCTAATTTCCAGTGTGAGCTCCCCTCCTCCAGTTTAAGTTGGACTCCTTTTCACCACCCACTAAGATTGATTGTGTGTTGGCTGAAGCAAGACATAAGGGAGGGAGGGAGGCGGTTGTTGTGCAAGCTCTCATCCCACCCACTAACTCAGTCAGAGTGCTGTATAACTTTCTCTCTTTCTCACTCGCACACACATGCTTAACTGCTGTTGCCAGTTGTGAATGAATAACATTCATTGCAGGAGTCTTCAGACTAGCAGCGCACAATCAAGACCCAAAAGTGACAGAATACTACATAATAATAAAGTGAACACCAATTAAAATTTATTGGTATGACCATTAAAAATTAAAACACATTCTTAAAATATTACAAACATGTCATGTACCTGTGTGGACGCAACACCCTTTCCTACAACAAAAGGGATTGCTCCACAGATAATCAGCTAAACACACATAACAGATAATAAAATTAAGGTTAAACTGAATCTAATATAATAAAGAATAATAAATACTATCTGCAAAATATATAACATTGTAAAATTATGATGCATTGCTCATGTTTCAGAGTCTGCCTGGCAGTGTATAACAGTAGGTAGTTCTTCCTACTTTTTCCAGCCTTTACCACAAAAGAGACAACCTTCAATGCCACATATTACAGAGAAGCCTATATGAGGAACTTCATATTTTATACCCCAAAATTCTTTCTTCTTTAAAAAGGGATTTAAAGTTCTAATATCAGCATACGATGGACATCCAAGGATATAATGTGCCAGATTCTCCAGCACTAATTTCCCACATACGCAGTCAGTATACCTTGAAATGCATTTGCTTTCATCATACAGTCCATTTGTTGAAAATGCAATCAAGTGAAAGCCTTTTGATGTACCATAATAATGAGGAATAAAAGATGCTATCGCGTTGGTGCTGACTTTAGGTACTTGCCAGCTACACAGCTGCTCCAAGAAGATGTAAGAGAGTCTATATCAGACTGGGCACCAACATCCAAAACTCTTTGTTTAAATCTGTTTCTAATCCCATTTCCCCATAGATTAAAAACCTGTAAGGAGAAACCAAAAGTTGGTAGTAATTTAGGAATTTCTGCAATCATTAAGTACTAAGTGGCTTACTTTGTGTTCCTCTAGACTCAACCTTGGTAATCTAACATCTGACAACTAGTTTATCCTTCCCCAGTAATTTAGAATCCTGGTGTAAATTAAACCAGCAAGTGATCCCATCACCAGCTCCTTGCTAATTAATTAAATTGAGGTGGATTTTGAGACTCCTGGTATCATACGGAGAAAGCAATTCTGAATTCTTTCAATGTTAATATGATCTGTCTATGTCCAGTTTTCTTTACCAAATATTAGTATTGTGATCACCTTTATTTAAAAATGCTGAACGTTTAGTAACTGCATTAAGGAATGTACACAAGCAATTGATTTCAATTCATTTTTCTTTATAACTTCCAGAAACCTGTAGCTGTAAAAGTTAAGCCAAGACATAGTTTTACCTGTTCTAGGTCTTTAGAATTAATAAGCCATCTATACATTTTTTTGGCAAAGTTTTACTTTAGATTTAGAATTATTTATGACTAATCCATTTTCTAAATTATAAGAACTAAACTGTCTTTACAATCTTCTCAAACCAGCTTGGAATGTTGAAAGTAGAATTGTATCATTCACATATAGTGATTTAGTTACTGTTCTATTTACAGTTTTAGGCATATGGTAATTCTGTTCATGCAAAAAAGAACAATATTATTTCTATAAACATTAAAAACAAATGAAGCTAAAATACATCTTTGCCAAACACCTTTATGTATCAGTATCTGTAAGAGCTAAACTTGATCCTGTTCTATATTGTATAAGGGTTTCTGAGTAAAGGGCTTTCATTAAAAGCAGAAAACTCAAAGCTATATTCCTATTTTGCAGTGGCTATGAAGGCAGTGGCGGCAAAGATCATCCAGGGCTGTCCTTGGCTCAATAAAAAGAGCATATAAAATGTCTACATTTTGATGGATCCTTTGCCATGTGGTGATGTAAAGTATTATTATTAATATGATGATGCAAGTATAACAATTGCCCATAAAGGATTGGCCTCTCCTAAAACTAGCCTGCTCTTCAACTATTATGTAATTTTCCTCTTCCTCTAATTTTGACAGAAGCAATTTAGCACAGATGTTGGCTGGAATATTAATCAGACTAAGTCTATAATTGTATTTTATCGTGTTGTAAGCCGCCCCGAGGTTTCGGCAAGGGGCGGCATAGAAATGTAATAATAATAATAATAATAATAATAATAATAATAATAATATTTCTTAGGTCCTGCTGATTATCTTTCTTAAATATCAGTGCAATTATGGTAAGGTTCTGACCTTTCAATATGCACCCAATATTGTTTATATCAGTAAATAAACCCGCTAACAGTGAAGCCCACCAATCTGAATTATTCTTAAATAGTTCAGGTGCCAAAAGTCCTTTCTGGTGACTTGCTATTGTTCATTGTCTGCATGAGAGCTTTAGTCTCTAGCATGGGTACAGAGGAGCAGAAAAGGGCAGATTCATTTGCATTCTCAATAGCTGACTGATAAATTCTTGTCCTTTCCACTTATTCTATAATAATATTATGCAAAGGTCAGAAGATACATTCTCCTGATATATTTCCAGAGTCTGTGAAAACAAGTAATCTGAATGGGTTACCAGTCTTAAGTCAGATTTGACTGCCAGGTTTACCACTATAGGTGGATGATCTCTAGGAAAGTGTTACACCAGAGAAAGGATGCAGGCTTCTCTAGAAACACACATGTAATCAAACACGTTACCTGAGCTAACTGAGTAGAAGTGAAAGGATACCAGTGTTGAAACATTTACTACCTACATTATATAGTCCAAGCATGCATATTAGCCTAAACAAATTTAGGCCTGCATTGTTTATCTCCGTATCTCTGCACTGCCAATCATGCAATTCAGCAGGAATAACACTGACTATTCAAGTGCTAGCAATGAATGGCGCAGCCTGGTGTTAAAATCACCTGGTAAAATGAGCAAAGCATTTGAGAACGCCATACTTAATTCCTGCAATACCTGTTCCAAATATGACAATAGCTCTGCTGAATAGAAGTAAAGATACTGAAGCTATATCTTTCTTTATTATGATTAACACTATGCCATCAATATTAAGCCTTATCACCAGAAAATGTGGAATCAAAGCTGCAACGCCTATCATTTCACAAACTTCTCTCAACTCTTCCTTGGCTAGGATGGCTAAACTTCCTACTGGTCTACCTCAATGGTTTAACCCACACTGTAAATCTCTGTATTGCCCACTCATCTCTTGCAATCAAGCATGTTTCTTGCAATGACACTAGTGTGCATTTTGATACATATTTCGCTGATTGATCTTAAGCTTTGGCCTTCATCCTGCCATGTTTCATGGCATAATACTAACAAACTCAATCCAATGTTTCAAAAGCTTCTTTTAAGCTTCAGAGAAGCCCCTCTTTATTTTCTGTCCCTGATGGGAAGGGGACCTTTCAGTTTATAGGACTCACTTGACTGGCCAGCATTAAGCCCAGGCAGGATGGTCACATCCCAAGTATGGGCCTGGTAAACCAGAGCATTACATGCACCAAGAGATTGAGCAATCTCTGACCAAATGCCCCCAGCCCAACCTCCAGGTAGCCCAGCCTCCCAGGTAAGCATGGGGACTACCTGAATTCAAACATGCCAATTAGAATTTGCAGTGGGAATTAAAATGCGGTAGGCATCTGTCACCAATAGTAGGGGTACAAAAGGGGATTCTGATGTGCTTGAGGCTGATGGCCATTTTGCCATGATCAAACTTTATTCTCGAGAATCAAATACAGTGAGATTCTACCTCTCTCTCTTGTCATGCTTAATTGGGCCAAGCACTCCAGGTTCGCCCCCCCTTGTGTCCAACAAGTTTATGGTTCTGTGGTTTAAACTGCCAGTTCCCAGTGTCAGGGACTCTAACCCTGACTGGCCTAGAAGTTTGTTTGTCTCACCATGAGAGACAACAAAGCACCAACAAAAATTCTTTAAAGCTCTTTATTCAGTTGTGCACCCAACAATACAGAGCAGCTGATTCTTCATAAGAGACTAGCATCAGCCATTAACAGTCCAAATGTCTTAAGAGCGAATGCAGACAGTGGTCATTTTGGCCTATCGCCCGCCCATACATTGATCCGACCTTGTGCACACTGTCAGCTAGAGAAAGTCGGCCACATTCCACACTTATCTTCACAGTGGATAGTTAAACAGAAGGTTAGATGCCAACAATTGCCTCCTTAGTGCATGTCCAGTTTCTCATGCTGACCAAGCATTATCACAACTAAGAAGTCTGTTTCAACTGAACAATTTCTGTTTCATACACTCAAAAATTTTGAATTTCTGTATGACTTGAGGGCTAAGGCCTCAGAGGGTTCCAAAAGAGCTCAAGCACAGGGAATCAGACGTGTATATGATCAAGATTCAAGTTGATTGCTTGCGCTACAGATTCCTCTTCTCCAGTTGCTCAATTACATCAATTGTGGGACTCGGCCTGCTAACACTGGAAAGCGCTGGACGCACACCTGTTGTTGGGTAAGAGTCAAATTTAACTATTTTGTTAAAGCCTAATTCCTCTTATTCCAAACATCTCCTATCGGCCAATGTAGAAAACTGTAAATTTGCAGATTTTTCAGTGACTGCTCAGTGCTTTGCTAACTCCCCTGTTGCATCTCCAATTGATCTTACACAGTGGGTTAATCTCTACTGCTTCCCTGGCTCAGAAAGCTCTTGCGCAACACCATTCTTTCCCCTGTAATGATTGTCCTGCCGCATAGAACCATAATCCTCCAGTAATGGATGTGTCCCTCTTGGTAGCATCTAAAAATCTCCCATTCCCTATTGGAATGTTTGTCTTCTGCTCTTTCAGACAGCCAAATCTCATCACTATTACATTTTGCGTATCTTGTGGAAACGCACAAAATGTGTGTAACAGTGCTTTCATCGTGGTAGCCAAAAATTCCTTCTCTTACAGATTGTTTCCCCAGGCTCTTGCACTCCACTTTATCTCTTTCTGTTTGTGACTTTCTAAATTTGAGAAAGTGGTAAAAATTTTGAAAGTGTCATCCAAATCAATCATGTTTGTTTAACTATGGTCTTCCACTGTTTTATCTGGTGTGGGAAACAGATTGCCCGAAGAGAATCAGGGGAGAAAGTTCTCAAAAAACCTTGAGACCAAGATGTCCTTTTCTGCAACTGCATCTGTCTTGTTATAAATGAGTCTTACTGAACCTGCCCTTTAAAAATCACCACTGCACGTACATATACCAAATTATAATGCAGATGATCCTCTTGGCCTACATCAGCTATAATAAAGACTGTATCCAGACTGTGCAAAAGATGCAATTTATGCTCAATCTGTGATAGTATCCCATTTTGGTTTAGAATAACTGGGTAAGACTAACTGTTGATGCATCAGTTTTAGGGCCTCAGTCTCTCTCTCTCGACTTTATTTCAGCAGGGACATTTGGCCATGTTTGTCCTTGTTAGTCTGATTCCTGAGGCTAAACTGAGCTAAGTGCAAAGGACAGCTATAGGACCAACTCTGTGTTTAATCTGAAGACCAGTTTTCAAAGATGTTTTTCTTTCCCTTTCCCTTGCTTTGCTTCTTTTGCTTTTGCTTTGTTCTTTGTTTAGTATTTTCAAGTAACAGGTGGCAATGCATTTTAAAATCCATTTTCTTACAGGGAGAGATTATTGCATTGCATTTATATCCCACTTTTCTTCCTCTTGCAAGAAATCCAAGGCAGATTTTTTTTTTTTACATTTTGGCTATTTTTATTCTTCTTTAATTTATTATCCCTCTTCTTCCTGTCAACTCTCATATAAAACCTTCTATCCATCACATTTGGTGCAGTCTGCATTTGCTGACGCTATTCCCTGCACCTAACTGAGCAGGGGCTGACCTCTGTATTTTGTACTTGCTGAGCTGTTTTTATATATTTCCACAAGGGTACTCAAAAGCTAATTAATGTCAAACAGGACTGAATATATTCAATATACTTCATAATTATGAAAAAACAACCCTCAGTTAGTAGCTTATCCCCATTATTTATCTCATTCTGACTGGAAAAAAATCCTTATTTACTTTGGCAGTGTGGGTAAACTCAGCCCCAAAGGTCATGTTTTCTCTCAAGTTGCCTTGGACTCAGTGACTGCCAGTTCTGAAGCAAGGTTGACAAGCAATAAATCTTCTTTCAAGTCTTGACTGACTCCTTTAGCATACAGCAGCCAGTCTAAAACAGGATTCAAGGAACATGTAAACCCAAGTTCCACCTTTTTGTCTTGTGTTTGCCAAAAATTTAAAAACCTGTGACTTTTGCCCGGCCTTCCTTTCCATTTAAAGAGGAACTTCCTGTATGAATGTTTGGTAGGTACTATTTTTATTTATTTCTCCCATAAGTATTCACATGGCACTGGAAAGAATAAAATACAAACTCTTTAATAATCATCAACACACAAAGCCCCAGTACTTCCAGATTTCTTGTTACTCCCTGTGACCTGCTAGATTTCACAGTTCTCTCTTTCACCCAACTTTTTCACTAAAGCCTTCACAGATTTCCACTGAAAACAAACTTCTCATCTGAAACTTTATTTCATGTTCTCCTTTTTGTATTTATCGAACTTTCCCAGACTCTCCATTCTCTTCTCTTTTGTTGTGACTAAATAAAAGCAAAAGCTTCCTTTTTAGCCAAAACACCACTAACTTGATTGCAGAGCTCCAAATAAATATGCTTTGCCATAATGCCACTGTTGGCAGATGTGTGAGAATTCTCATCGGAGCCATGCAAGCTCTCACATGCTAGTGTCAGAATTACAGGCTTTCACGTGGCCACAGGAAATCTTAGGAAGGCGTTCCACAGTAGGAATATCCCACCCTCACCCTTCCTCTGACATTGTTTTTGAACAACACCGACCGACCGGACCTTAGGGCTGAACTTGGGTGGGCACAGACAGTATAACAGCACTTACTATGGCCAGCAATTTTCAAGCAAAAAACATGAATGGGAGATGTGCTGGAGGGGTACATGGGGCAAGGAGGAGAGATTTCCCTGCTTTACTGTTGTGACCTCCTGGGGATGCTGTGCTGTGCGGAGGGGGTTGTGGTTGCATATCCCAGGCTATTCGTGTCGTTACGTGCCATCGAGTCGTCGCCAATGTATGGCAAGCCTATGAATGAAAGCCCCCCGAATGCCTTGTCCATGACACTCCTGTTTCGCTGTTCTACATTCAAGGCTGTGGCTTCTTTTATGGAATCACCCCATCTTATATTTTGCCTTTTTCTTCTTCTGCTGCCTTCGACTTTCCCTGGCATGATTGTCTTCTCCAGTGACTCTAACCATCTCATGATGTATCCAAAGTATGACAGCCTCAGCTTTGCTGTTTCTGCTTCAAGGGAAAACTGGCTGGATTTGATTGAGGACCTGCTTGTTCATCTTTCCGTTGATCTGGGGTATTCACAAAGCTCTTCTCCAGCACCATGTTTCAGATGCGTCATTTTTCTTCCTGTCAGCTTTCTTCATTGTCCAGCTTTTGCAGCCATACTAGTAATTGGGAATACAGTGGTGTGCATGGCCTTGCCTAGGGCTCCAGTGAAACTTCCTTACACTTGATGATCTTTCCTGGGTCCTTCTTTGCTGCCCTTCCAAGTCTCAATTTTTAGTGCCCATAGAAGCAGCAAGCGAGAGAAAGAACTTCCTCTTTCACCTCACTCCTCCTAGGTGGGAGGGTGCAGGCCACTTCCATTCTTTGAAAGTGGGGCTGGGGAAGTGGCTCATGCAACCCCCTTCAAAGCAGGTTCAATGTAAAGGGAAGCTGACAGGCTGGTGAGAAGAAAGGGAAACCCCAAAGGAGCACGATAGCAGTGCCGATTCCAGTCACCCTCCAGAGCTGCTGTGGCTCATGGTGCTTGCTACAAGAAGGGCCAATTAGAACCTCTACCCCAGAAGAATAACAGGAAACAAACCCCAGAATGTTGAGACTCCGAGACAAGGTTTCCAAAATGAGCGTCTCTCGACTGTTGCAAAGGCCTCTAAATGGTGTATGCAGCAAGTGAAATGCCAAGCATTAAACTGGGAGCACTGGCACTGCTGTTGCCCTTAGAATTGGCCACTCAGGCCCCCTCCTTGATGCTAGAATAAAGGGGGTGAGTGGCTGTGGCAGCAAATGGAAGGCTGGTGCTTATTTAGTAGCATTAGCATGAAAAAGCAGCCAGCCCCAGGAAGAAAGGGGATTCCAGTGGAATGCAGAGAAAGAATGTGGGGCAATGGGCCGAATAGCATTTGCCTTTCTGCTATCAGAAGCAGCAAGCTCCCTTGGTTTGCTCAGTTCACTCTTAGAAAGCTCAAAGCCATGGAATCCACCCCTCTCGATACTGGCCTGTCTTAGGCTTCTCAGTCCTTCTACTGTCATAGCCAGATGGGGTAGTTGCCATGAATTAGATTAGGAATATGTGTGTGCATGCAAAAACATAGGCCTCTCTGTGATTCCCCTCACAAAAATAAAGTGACTTATGTTCTCCTCACGCTGAAACTAGAGGCTTATCACTTGCTCTCACAGAGACTAGGTTTGTTATGCAGACACTCATTCATCTGGCCTTGAGCAAAGAGAAATGGCTCAAGCAAGGCCTAGAGGAAGAATAAAGCGAAGCAATGCTATATGGTGCTTCTGCCTCGCGTTGTGTGACACCCACTTAGCAACTGCAGCCTGATCTAGCGCGGGAAGCTGACAGGCAGCCATGCACCCCGGCTCGAGGCCACACGACAGAAAAGGGGAGAAGGGGAGGCGCGTTCAGCTCGGACACGGCCAGGCCAGTCCCACCTGATGCTAAGGGAGGGGGTGGAGCTGCCAGCCGAGGCGGAGGGGAGGCCGGAGCAAATGCAGTGGGAAAGGCAGGCCTGCCGAGGGAAGCCACGCCCTCCTGTGGCTTATGAGTGGAGAACCTCCACCCGTAGCGCCTCTTTGCCTACTTGCCCCTCAGATACTCCTTGCCCATTTGCCACCCACCTGAAAACATTCTCCCAAGGACATAAGGAGAGCCCTGCTGGATCCAACTGGGGTCCAGCTAGTCCCGTAGTCCTTTCACACTGGCCAGCCAGCTGCTGAACCATGTCGTGATCTTGCCTTAAGGTAGCAACAGTTCTGTCTGATGCTATTTCCTTGTTGCATTTTGAATGTTTACCGCTTCTTTCCATCCTTCCCTGGGCAGCTAGGCCTGGGCAGCTCATAGTGCCCAGAAGGCTCTTAATTTGTCACCACTCTGGGTGTCTGTTTCCTCCAGTGGTGCAAGGACAGGAAGAGGCATCTAGGAAAAGGTGGCAGGAGGGGGAAAGGCGCCTCCTAGTCTGGATGGCGGGGGGCAGGATGATCTGTTCTGCGTGCTCCTAACCAGAAATGAATGAAGTTGTCTGCTATAAGATAAGAAGATGAGACCGAGGGTCCGTCAGGTCCTGCGTTTAATTCAACCAGCCGCCCACAAGAAACCCAGCATGAGTGCCACAGCACCCCCGGCCATGTTCCTCCGCACACCAGGAAATGCCCAGTACATAGCACACTGCCTCCGAGAGTGGAGGCAGCATGCAGCCATGAGAACTAGTCTCTGCTGATCCTGTCCTTCAGCAGGCTTTGTCTGTGCAATGGGGAAGATGGCTTGTATAGGGCTGGCCCAATGCACTTGGGTGTGGGAGGCAAGGACCAAGACGGTGCAGTGCAACTCTCGGGGCACTCCCCCCTTCGCAAGCCAGCCAGACTGCCAGCGGCCCTCAGTGGTGCACAGTGGCACTGGGCCAGCAGCCTCTGCTGCAGCCGCAGGCAAGCCGAGGGGGCACAGGGAGGCAGCGCAGCTCAGCCTCCCAGCCTGCAGCTCTTGGCTGCCACCTCCTGCCTGAGGCAACTGCTTTGCTTGCCCTGATGGCGGCGGGGGCTGGCCCTGCCTCGGCACCACGCCCCCCTCCCTCTCCTGCCTGCCTCGGTTTCTGCTGCACCCACCCTCCTCACACATACTCCACATCCAGGGGGTTCTCCTCTTTCTCTGCCACAGACAAGGCAAGGCACCCATCCTTCGAGCAGGAATAACTGGCTGCCAGGGGCTGCCAGCAGCTGATCAGTCCGGAATGGCAGCCCTGGTCAGACTCCAGGCTCAGGGCTAGCCTGCTTTTCCAGGGGAAGGTTGCTTAAGAGAGAGAATGCCTGTGACTCCTTTTGAGTCTGCCCCTTAGGGCAGAAGCCCAGCAGGCATATATTTTCTGGCTTTCACTTGAGGAGTGGCAACCTACATTCAGGACTTTTTCTTGGGCGGTTTTATCAGGGCTGCATTCCAGTTTTCTGTGGTTGCACCATCATCACCTTCTGGATGCCAAAAGTTACGAAAGTTACGGGGCTGGGGCAGTGATGGTGGAGTTTCTCGAGGAAGACTGCAAGTGCGGGCAGGTTTAACCCTGTCCTCCTGGTGCTCCATCATCCTGCTCTGAAGGAAGGGGATGTGCACTTAAATGGGAATAAAGGAGGTACAGTGTACCTTCAAACTTCTAGAAGCATGTGATTCTGAACAATGTTCTCTGGGCAGTCAAAGATATTTCCCTCTAACAAGGCAAGCCAATAGGACCTTAAAACCCCTGGGAAGAGCCCTCACTTGCATGTACGCACCTTCGGCAGGAGAACTCAAGGATTTAGTAGTCTTTCAGACTGCCTGAGAAGCACCAATTGGGCTACTCGAATTAGAGGTCTACAAGCAACAACCAGGGGTTGTATTCATACTGGATTTAAAAAATTACTTTCAAGAATATGGATTTGGCACTTATTTGAAGCACTAATGCTAAATACAGGATGGGGCAGAAACTGTTCGGGGTGTCTCAGAAGAGCACCCCTTTCCTGACCCACGATTCACGGGGACACAAGCCCAAAGCTATTTCCATAACTTGTAAACAGTGAAAATATATTTGTGCATCTAGATAAGGTATTCAGTGAATGACAATCAAAAAGGAAATAATTGTGTACTCTACACTGGCAGTATTAGTATAAGCAAAATTAAACATAACAACCTGCCCAAGCACTTATGATAAATGCTAGTGATCTCTGTGTTATACATCAACAGTGCAAATATTAAATTAGATACAGGATCTGCCTTCCACAAAGCTTCCGGAAGGAGCTTTCCAGTTTTATTTATTTATTTATTTAAAACTTTTGTGCCCCATTCTATACATAAAAGTCTCAGGACAGTTCAACACCAAAGGCACAGCTTAATATCTATGATAAACGCCCAACTAAAATAAAAAATAAATAAATCTTTAAAAACAATGGGAAATTAAAAAGGTTTGGCCTGGCGCTGAAAAAAACAAAGTGTCAGGGCCAGGTGCACCTCTCTGGGGAACATGTTCCACAGCTGGGTGCTACTGCAGAGAAGGCCCTTCTCTGGGTAGCCACTCTCCTAATCTCTTTCAAAGAGGGCTCCTGAAGAAGGGCCTCTGATCCAGATCTGAAGGGAAGGGCAGGAACATAGGGAAGGAGACACTCCTTCAGACACAAGAGGGCTTTCTGCCTGATTTTGGGGGTCCCTCCCCCCACGGCACAATTCAGACCATTCAGTAGGATCTCCTGGCTTTCCATATAGTATTTTTAGGAGACTGGAGAGGTTGCTGTGGGATGGAGCAGGCAGAGAAGTCCACTTCCTGCCAGTTCAGTTGAACCTCTATGGAACCCATCATATGATAGATCTCACTGGACTATTATGATGCACTGGAGAAGTAAACATAGTAACCTAAAAACCCCATAAAAGCTCAGTTCAAGTTCCAGTTGGCATCAACTCTTTACTCCTTCACACACCAACTGAAAACTTATCTTTTACGTAACTACTTTGGTGGGTGAGCTGCTTGGTCTAATGTTTTAATGGTTCTTGTTTTGTTGCTGCTACACTATGATTTTATTGCCAGATATTCTTATTATGTGTACTTTTATCTACCTTAATTAAGATCATTTTAAATGGTCTAATATATCAATTGTTTAGGTTTATGTCCCTTTTTATTTCATTTAAACTTATTTTGATTTATTTTCCTTACTTTTCCTTTATTGTTTATTTTTATTAGTTGATTTTAATCTTATTTTTGGTTTGGTTTTATATCATGATTTGTTAATGTATGATGAATAACTGAATTGTACTGTTGTAATTTTTGATAAAATGCTGTTTATTATCTTGTGTACCACATATAGAGCCTACAGTTAATGGAGCAGCACACAAGCCCAATAAATAAATAAAATAGTTATAGTTCCACCTTCTTCCACGCACATGAATTGCCTTATTTTATACCCAGTTTTCCTGCAGGTAGCTCAAGATGGCATACATGATTCTCCTGCTGCTCATTTCATCAGTTCAGCAATCCTGTGAAGTAGCAACTGGCCCAAGGCCACCAGCTTAATTTGATGGCTGAGCAGGGATTTGAACTTCCTCAGTCCTCGTCAGGCATACTAGCCTGTCTACACTGCACTGGCTGTCTTCCTCAGAGTAGGCCTTGAGTCTCATCTAGCTCAGTGCCTTCCATTTCTGCTGCTGGGTGTTTTCATCTCTGCTGAATGAGGAAGGAGGTGTGATATCAGGCATTAGGTTCCACTGATCCTGTGTATGTATAAGGATGTGGTAAACGTTTGCCAGAGTTAAGCATTACTCTTCATCTATTTTTCATGCAGTGACTGCTCATTAGTGAACTTTCTGTGAGTTAACTGGTCTTGTGAATGCCACGAGCCATCTAAAGCGCAATATGTCACGGTGGAAGGGAAGGGGAGAATTGTTACTTACTGGCTGAGGAGGACCTCCCTGCCCCTTGATGTCAGGGAGAAACATTAACCATGTCGCTTCTTCGTTGGCTGTTCTTGGTTGCAAATTATTCTGAGATCCTTTGCTATCTCTTTATGCAAGTAAAAAGTAGGGGAGCGGGGAGGAACTGAGTTTGTCTTCTCTCCCCTTCTTGGACTATTCAATTTAGGGTCTCAGATGCAGTGTCCCTACAGCATCTCAGGAAGGGACCTTTTCCCTGGTACTTTCAGTTCAAGTCTTTCTGCAATAGGACCATTTGCTTCCCTCTGACCTTTCTGCATCTCTGTGCAAACCATTCACCAGGAGCTGGAAACCTGTGATCCTTCAGTTACTGTTCAATGCAAAATAAGTGCTGGCCAACATGCCAAACTGCCCACGATGATTGGAGTTGTAATCTCGCATCTGGAAGCTCGCACATTCCCCACTCCTACAGTTCATGATCTGCTCCACAGATGCAAAAGATTCTATCATCCTCTATGTAGTCAGTAAGTTGTGCAACAAGCCATGCCCTTATCTCAAAACCGAATTCCATGGCTACTTGCTTTGTCTTCTTTGATTCTGAAACCCACAAAATATTTTTGGTCATGCTTAAGATTCTTTAATCACTGTTCCACCTTTCAGAGTTTGCATGTTTCTGCTCATCCGCAGCACAGCTCCGGGTAGGGTAAAGATTCTAATTCATGTTAGTGTTTATGAGCATTGAATCTAATTAATGTAGATCCATGAATCCATTATAAAATGTATGGATTTGGGAATGAGAGCACGGCCTGGCTGTTTCTTGGATAGCATTTAAATATTTTTAGCATTCATACTGCATGTCCAAACACTTCACATGGGTGTTAAGACATTTTCTTAAAAGAAAATGGTACTTTTGAAATGGTTCTCCTCTGGAATTTGGTATGGCCTCAAACAAAGGCAGACTCTGTCTAGTCCCTCTTTCTAGTTGTTATTGAGAACAAATCTGAGGTGGAACTTGACAGCACAAAGCATATTCCAGACTCAGGGAGAAGGAACCGTGCAATCGGTGTGACAAAAGCGAGAATAAAACAGGGGAAATGTTTTCTGTTGCAGTGTCTTGAATATATGGAAATGTGTGGAAAAGCCCTGAGAGACCGTGAAAGACTTCATTAAAAAAAGTGCAGGGGGTGGAGACACACATGCCTGGCCCTGGGAAAAGATTTAGGAGCAAAGAAGAGATGGCACTGGGCCACACTTAGCCCAGGCTGCTGCTGGATCAGCAGGCTGCTGGAGCACAGCCTGGGGAAATGCAATACGCGTGCTGGCCAAGGTGTGCTTGGGTGGCAGGCTGGGACAGCCAGTCGCAGCAAGGGCCCGCACCAGCAGCGTGGAAGTCATTGCCCGGGTGGGCCACCCTGCTCGGGAGCCATGGTGGAGCCGAATTGCTGGCTCCTTTGTGGCACTAGAGGGTGCTCTCCTCCTGGATGGAGAAGAGCAGCGGGGCATTCCCTCCCTCGAGTCAACAGCCGTGCCCCTCGTGCAGCTGACGTTTGGACAGGGATTCACGAGGGAATGCTGCTCCCGTTTCTCTAAAGCTGGCAGTGCAGAAGTCCTGCAGTCCTGATTGTCAAGCAAAGAAAAACAGGTCAACCCCCATCCTCGCCCCTCAGGTTTGAAGAGGGGCTGGTAGACCTCCTCAGGCAAGGTGAGCAATGGCAGAACTGCCCCACAGGGGCATAGGGCAGCAACGCTTGGGAGGAAAACCTTGGTCATTTGACCCATGAAGCTCCGGTCCACAGCTCCTGTTAGGCATTCTCTGGCACACCCTTCCCTTCCCTGGCACCCTCCTGGCATCCTGAACTGCAAGACCCAGGAATCCTAGCCTAGTTCAGGCTGCTGGGAATGGAACTGAAAAGCATCTGAAGAACACCAGGTTGGGGAAGGGGCAAGATGCTTTTTGGCTTGGTTATCCAACTCTTAGCTGTATTTTTAAGAATTGAACAATGAGAACAAATTCAGTAAGGACCTGTCCTGGATCCCAGACACTTTGCGGCCCCTTCATCAGGCTCTGGGTGGCAACTGACTGAGCATGTCAAAGAGCAAAGACAGGGAAGCAACTGGGAAGTGGTTCCTTCCGCCTTCCCTCTATTTGGAGGAGGCAAAATTTCTCCCAAGCCTGAGCTTAACAAGCAAAGGAAGGCACATATTATGGGCTGCCACACACACATTCCTGCTGCTCTTGTGGTTTCCGCTGGCTCACTATTTTCTTGGCTCTGGCGAGTGATGTTGCGGAGCAGTGGAGACATCCCACCCCGGAGCCTGCTGTGCTCCTCTGCGCAAGGACTTCAAGGGCGTGCTTGCCTTTGTGGACAAGGCGCAGCATGCTCCAAATGTGTGATCTGGGAGCTTTATTTGGAGTAGCAGGCCTAGAGCTGCTCTAGTTCACGTAAAAGGGCAAAAGAAGAATACACATGACAACCACATGTAAGGGTTGAGTGTGGATTATCATTAAATCCTGGATGGCTGATGAAACATGGGTTATCTTGTTGTCTAAACCTACCAAAGATAGCAAACCATGGGGAACTTATAAAGTTCTCAATCCAGCAGGAAACCATGGAATCTTTTTGTGGGTTGTTGATGATTAGCAAGCCATCACTTATTAGTGAAGCATACCCAGGTTTCAAGCAACAACCCACTCAGCCCTTGAGTCAGACCTATTGCACTGTGTGAACCCAGTCACCGATTAGAGTTTCTCAATCCTTGGCTCGCTATCTCCCAGGAAGCAGAGACCCACCACATACCCATGATCAACACCCAAGCAATATCCAAAATAAACCAGACTTCCAAATAGAAGCATCTCCTTTCAGGAACCATTCCTGTGCAATGGCGAGGGATAGTTTAAAGAAGCGGCATTCATTTTCATCACTTGTGCCAAATTCTCAAGGCAGCAGCAGTGGGATGATCGTTACCCCACCAATAAAATAAATATTCACTCAAAGATTTTTGTTTTGATAAACTCTTGTCCTGGGTACATACAGCCCAGCCTGTGGAGGAGAGAGCAGGCTGGAAAAGATTCTGCTCAGTTACAAAGCAGGCTCGGGCTGCAGCACTTCCATGCTGAGTGATCCTAGAGAGGAGGGCTGCCTGCCATTCAGGGAAAAGAGCTTGGCCTTTGCCAAAAGCAGGACAAGGCCAGCTGGGGCTGGTGGACCACTGGCCCAGCTCAGGGTGAGGCAGTTCCCTATGACCTTAACACAATACTCAGTCACAAAGGACAGCAGGAGGAGGTTGAGGAGACAAGGGGAAGGAGCAGTAACTGTGCTGTGGCTCAGCCGTTTTGTTCCTGCTCCGTCCCTCAGCCCACAACTCTGCTGCTTCCCACCACAGACGCAGCCCTGTTCACCTAGTTGCAGCCCTGCTGAGACTGGATGTCAGAAAGCTTCAAAATTGCAGGCTCGGTATTTCAGACCTCACTCCAAGAAGGCTTGCTACAGAGGCCCACCCAGCCTTTTCGGAGATCATGAAGCCAGTATCGACCGAGAAGCTTGCAGCCAAAGAAAAGAAGACACCCATGAACATGCCTCTGTTGAGAAAAAGAACATAGCAGCAGAAGGCCAAAGGCATTTTAAGGCTCCCGTGTGGAAAGAGGCGTGAAAGCAGTGGGTGAGAAGGGGCCGATTCCCTTCCACTACCCTGACCCTCTCCCGGTGAAACCTGGCCATGAGAGAGGGAGGGGGAGAGGCTCAAGCATGACAGCTCCTGTCGTCTACCGTGGCCACAGCTTGGCTTTGGTAGGCGAGTCTCACTGACTTCATGACAAGGAGCAGAAAGACGGGACAAGGAGATGGCTCTGTGCTGCTCCGGAAGAGCTGGTGAGGAGAGCTGAAGCCCAGCCTGGCAGATGGCATCATCTGTACTGAACTGCAGAGGGAGCGGAGGTGGCAGGTGCCCTCCATTGCACGTGGTCTCCAATTTCGGGTCACATGGGAGATGGGAAGAGGCAAGGCCTTGCCGGGCATAGGGGGTGGGGGTGATCTCGACTAGACGCTGCTGCTGGGATTCTCACTGGAGAGCCAAAGAGGAAGAGCCACTCATGGATGGGGCACAATACACAGCCAGCCAAAACTCTTTGGAGGTCTCGCTCACAGCTGAGTCTCCTTAAAGACCAAAGCAACGGGAAGCAGCAGCAACGAGCTGACTCCCAACACACAATGCAAGACACTCGTCCGCTTTCTCCGTGTATCTTTTAATGTTGAGGTAAAACTTTTTGGTTTTCCCTTAACAGAAGCAGGGCTCCAGCTCAGCACCAGCCACGTGTGGATGGAGCCTGGCGTTCCCACCGCCCCCCGGCCTGCTCTTCTCCACCAGGCAATTCAGAAAATGTGTCCCCCAGCCCACTCCGCTGCTCAGCGCTTGCTCCTCTCCAGGGCAGTACCTGCAGGCTGAGCAGCTCTCCCCTCCTGCTCTACCACCTATCCTACGGAGACAAGTTTCAGCAGCATTTTTCCTTACTACAGCAGCTCCGCCAGACCCACCATGCTCCTCCCTAGACCTGTGCCCAGGACTCCAGCTGCAGCACCGTGGCTCATCTCTCCTTCCAACGGGAGAGCCACGCACACCCTCCCCAGTCCTGGCAGCCAAGATCCAGGGCTCCCCAAAAAGAAATGCTGGATGTGGGTATTCCGCCCCTTTGCCCCTGCCCTTTCCTGTACCCACGCCCCACCCTCCAGTCCAGCCCTTTAGGCAGCTGTTCCAAGGCACCATTTCAGCTCCTGGGTTGGAGGAACTTTGAGACGGACCAAGTTCAAGGGTGGCAGGGAAACGGCAGGCCAGGCCAGGCCTCTGGCCAACTGGAAGGTGGCCCTCTTTTCCAGGAGTCCTTCTGTCTGTGAGCAGAAATACTCTCGGTAGGGAGAAGGGTCCCCCTGCCTCTTGAAGGGTCAGTGGCACAGGTGGGAGAGAGGTAGGACAGTCTCTTAAATAATAGGTCTGCTACATCACTGCTAAATAAAGATACAAAGAAAACAAAACACCAAGAGGCTGACGGCTCCTGCTTCTCTTTCGCTGCCTATTGCACCCTCTCTCCCACTCTCTCGCAGCCACACAGATTCCAGTTAGAAGCAGCCTAGTGCAAACAGGCCAGAAGAGAGAGAGTTATCAGCAACTGGAGGCCCAGGGTACAGGAGAGGCAGGGTCCACCGCCTGGGGGGTTCAGCGGCACCTCGCATCCTTCGCCGTACCACCCCTGGTAGCAGTGGCACTGGAAGTTCTTCTCCAGGAAGGCCTTGTCACTGTGAGACAACTTCCCCCGGGGCATGAGCAGGGGCTTGCCCTCGTTGCGGTAGATCTGGAAGCTGGCTGGGTTGAGATGCAGGAACACGTTGGCATCGCTGTCCTGGCGCACGCAACGCCCGTGGCTATTGCACAGAGTCTGGCTGCAGAGCTTGGCTGCGGTCGTCACGTTGATGATATAGTGGCCGAGGTCCCCCTCTATGTAGTTTTTAATCGTCTGGCAGGTTTCCTGCAGGGGGGAGGATGGACAATGAGCCACAGCTCCCAGGAGGCGGAAGAGCAGGCCCAGCGGCTCAAGGGCCAGACTATTTATGCATGTATTTATGTATCTATTAATTAAAAGCTTTTCTATCCCGTCCCCTACAGAACGTCTCGGGACGGCTTACAATAAATAAGAGAACAGAACAGCTCCACAGCAGCCCCATACTAGCAGGTATGGGGTGAAAGTGGGCTGCGAAAAGGCCCCCCGCTATCATTTTGCACCAGGACTCCAATGAGCATGAGTGAAACAGTTGATGGGAAATATCAGTTAAAAAAGAGAATATGAAGGAGGGAAGGAGGGAGGGAGAGCCACTCTCTACAGTTCAGGTTCTTGGTGAATGAGGGCCCAAAAGCCTAGCCCTGCGCATTGTTACTTAGAGGACGATTGCTCTGATTTCAGTGAGACTTGCTTCCAGATTAGTATAGACAGAATTTCTGCCTTTGTCAGTATTGTTCTATTTTCTATTCAGCAATGGAGACTTGACTTAGCACGTTTCTATCACACCCTTCATCCAAAATAGTGCCCAGAGTGGCAAATGTGCAGGGCTCCTAGGTGGTCCCCCACTCAGACACTGTCCAGACCCAGCTGGATCATGCTTCCAGCTGGGTCGGGTAATTACTGCAGGCTGCCAGAGATGGAAGCGCCAACCCTTTGCTAGCCCTGACTGCTACTTCACATATTCACGGGGAGTTTGGAAGAACGGCTCTCCATCATCCCAGCTTCTGCCGCAGCTCTGCTCAAGATCACAGGCAGGAGGAGGACTGTTGAGGGCAGCCTTTGAGGGCAAACAAAAGGCAGTGCCGGCTGCTTGACAGCGCTTCCATTCTCCTCCAGCTCCTTGGAGTAAGCTAGTTCTTCCCTAGCACAGAAGGATCTTGCACAGCAGAAATCTGGAGATAGCTCAGCGTGGTGTCCCTGCAGGTGGCCCCTGCAGCTCCACATCACTTCCTCAAACATGGGCAAAGAAAGGAGGAGTTGGCCACTCTAGAGGCTTGCCAAGGTTGATTTTGCTTGAAAGCCCATTTTTACTGAACATTTGTTTTGCGTGGCCAGTGGAGGTGGGCTAGTGGAGTGGCCCCAGATGACCTGAGGATGCACACCTTTGGACTGGAGCCTACGTAGCCTCTGCCTCCCATATTAAACTCCAAGCTGCTTCTGGCCATGGTACTCGGTGGATACAACAAGGGATTATCTGTGTTGTGAATGCTCTGTACTCGTGGCATGAGCGTCATAATGGCAACCAGCTCAATCCCATCCTGGAAGGGCCAATGAGACCCCTGTTGGGACTTAAACCCCCTTGAGCAAACCGATCAGCTTTCAAGGAGGAGAATCTTTGTGGCTCTCTGAGTGAAAAGCAATTAAGAGTCAAATCCCAAAAAGCTATTAAGAGTCTTCCGTCAGCACCCGCCAGCATGGTCAAAGGATCAACTGGAGGGACACAGGCTGGGGAAGGCTGCTGAGACCGGGGGTCACGTCCAGTGTCTTTGTCCACACACCTCTCGCCATCCTTTCCTAGCCATATCACAAGACTGATTGTCTTGCCCACTCTCAAATCCCCTACAAGGATCTTCTCACTCTTAGACAAAACAAACTGGAAGAGAGCACCCCAAGAGGGTTTCCGGCTGAAGCAGACAAGACCCAACAAGCTCCTGAGGGGAGGGAGAGCAGTGCACGTCTAAACAATCCCTGGGAAAACAAGCCCACTCCAGGCTTGTCTGTGCATGAGGCTATGCCGAGCGGGGAAGGGTGGGGGCAGGAGTCATACATACCCGGCTTCCAGTGTTTTCCGACTCTGCCCAGAAGATAGCTCCAGCTGCCCCTAGGGCAGCACTCTCCCCAATGGTGGAGATCAAGTCCATCTGGAAGGAAACATCCAAGCAGATCCCCAGTTATCACCGATGCACGACATCAAGAAATTAGGAAAATATCCTGCAGCTTGGGAGGGCTCTAAGCCAGCCGTCTCCAACTTGACGCTCTTGGGCAGTTGTGGAAAGCTGAGATAAACCTTTCCTACTGCTGAACTACCACTGTTCCTTAAAAGGGAAGGGGAAAATACATTTAACACTGATGTCAGCCTTAAAGTGCAACAGAAAGCTCCAACTCACTATTCTGTTCCCAGAAAGGAAGCCACATTCGTCTTTGGCAGCAAAAAAACTTATTTATTCTGGCATAAGTTTTGGGGACACTCTTCACGTCATCAGATGCAACAAGTATGTCTGATAAAGTGGGTGTTATCCATGAAAGCTTATCCCAGAATATCTGTTCATCTTTATGGTGCCACAGGCTCTTTGTTGTTTTCATTTCCAGCCATGTATTGCCAGGCAGAAGCAATATGTCCTTCAGACCGGCCAAGCAAAAGCAGGCAAAAGCCTTACCTGCCAGCCTATGGGTTGGAGCTCCTTCATGACCCTGCAGGAAGTAAGACTTTTGTTTCCTGTATAGGGACATTCCTACAGGGTGGCACAACATTGCTCAACTACAGTGATAAAGAAAGGATGGCAAGTACGCTGTACTTGGAGATGCAGAATCAACCTCGCCCAGTGCCTTCCAGATGTCTTAGACCACAGCTCCCATCATCCCCAGCCGGCATGCACAACAGTCAACAGGTTGGTCCACATGACTAAAGAGATGCTTGCATGCTCATTGCACGGCATGTTGGTGAATTCTGAACAGTAGCCTCCAGCAATCTGCAGCGCAGCATCTGCTTTCTGGGAGCCTGGGGGGGAAACACAGCCTGCCCACCCTGCACATTGCAGTCACCTTATACCACCCTCCCTCCCACAACCTGATACCCTGTTCGATGGGTTAGACAGGGGTCCTCAAACTTTCCCACCGGGGGGCCAGTCGAAAGCCGCCGGTGCTGGGCACGGGCCGGAAAGGTGGGGCCGGCGGTGCGCGCAGGTCGGTGCGGGCGGGGGCTGTGCGCGTGGGTGAGCACGCTGGGGGGGGGTGGCGGGGCACGCGGCGAGGTGAGGTGCAGGCGGGTGGGTGCGCCTGGCGAGGGGAGGCAAGGCGGGGCGGGCATGCGCCGTGAGGCAGGCACACGAGGCAGCGGCTTGCTCGCTTGGAGATCATTTTCTCTGAGCAAGCAAACCGCTGCCTCCCCGCACGCGGGGCGAGGTGGGCGGTGGCGGGCGCGCACATGGATGTGGGCACACGCGCGGCGGGTCCAAATGGGCATGGCGGGCCAGATAATCTGGCCCCCGGGCCTTAGTTTGAGGACCCATGGGTTATCCTGCAATTCCCATCATTCTCAGCTGACTAGGAACTATGGGACTTGCAACCCGACATATCTGGGTAGCACTGGGTTGGCTGAGCCTGGCGCAGGCATTCCATGGGACGCAATCCTGTGCTGGGGCTGGCATTTGGCCTTCTTGAGGAAAGCCCCGCATTCTGCCAGGACAGAGCAGGAAGGGTGTGGACAGGCTGCCCTCAATGAACAAAGCAGCAGAGCTGCTGACAAGAATTAGAGGCTTGGCGGCAGCCTGGAAACAAGGAAGGTCGGAATCAAAGAGGTCTTTTTTCCCTCCCGGAGGAAGACCTTTGCTGGGTGGTTTCAGGAGAAGGACGGGGTGGGCGCCCACCTCTCTACTTTCCCTCTTCCCTTTAGCTGGCCTTTGTTCTCCACTCTGCCCTCTGGGCAGGCTGAGCAGCAGCCGTTCTGGCCCTGCCAGCTCTGGGCCGGCCACCTGGTGAGGTGGTTAGGCCGGGCCAGAGAGCTGCTTTCGCTCCCAAGGAGGGGGGCGGGTTGCTGGCTCTTCCTAGTGCCTCAGTGCAGAGACTGTGTGCTTAAGCGCACCCAGAAGCCACAAGACACTTCAGAGATCGCACTGCTTTCTCGAAACTTAACTATGGTTTTGTGGCAAGGCCACACCATTTGTCAAGATGGGGGCGGAAGGGCCTGCTGAGGGCAGCATCAGAAGTGACCAGTATCCAGGAGTGCCCGGCTCTCATCTGGAGAGAGCCTGGGGCTTGACAGTGAGATGAGACGCTTGATCCACTGTGAAAGAAAAAAGAGGCAAGCTCCATACAGGGCATAGTCAGCCAGTGTGGTGTTGCGCTGAGGAGTGCAGGACTGGGACTCAGGAGATCTGGGTTCCAGTTCCTGCTCAGCCATGGACCTCACTGGGTGACTTTGGGCCAATTGCAAACTCTCAGCCCATCCTACCTCACAGGGTTGTTGTGGAGATAAGATTGAGAAGAGGAGAAATATGTACATCCAAGTTTCTCGGAAGGAAAGAAGGCAGAGTATAAACATAAGAAATAAATAGACAGAAAAAGACGTAGAAAATAAAATGCCCAATTTGTATTGTCCATCTACAATTCTATGGGATGACCTGCATGTTTAGTTGGTACTGCACCACAAAAGGGATATAGTGCAAAATGGGAAACCACAGAGAAGTGGGCAAGTGGAGCAAACAAGGGGCTGCAGCAACTCCTCTATGAGGAAAAGCTACAAAGTTTAGGCTCTTTAATTTAGAAAATGCGTTAGTTCTTTAGCTGTAAAAATGTGGTTTTAAATTTTGTACTGTAATGCCATGATATTTTATTATTGTTTTATTCTACCCTGTACTGATTACTGTGCTTCACTGCTCAGAGAGTTTCAGGTACTGGGCAGTGTAGAAATTAAATGAAGAAATAGAAAAGGCAAGAAAATAGAGATGATAGATGCACAAAATTATGCATGGTTTGGAGGAAGCAGAGAGAGCCATTTTTCTACTTCTCTGTGATATCTGAAGCTGAATGATGGGAGATTCAGGACAGATAAAGGGAAGCACTTCTTCACACAGTGCATAGTTTAACTACAGAATTCATTTCCACAGGATGTATTGCTGTCCACCAGTCTGGATGGTTTTAAAAGGGAACTGGGTAAATTCATGGAGGAGAAGGCTGTCCATGGCTACTAGTCCACATGACTATGTGCAGCCTCCAGTATCAAAGGCAGCTGCTGGTTTGTCTTGCAGCATCTTACAAGACAGTCATCTTGGGAGACCTCTGGCCCACCAGCTATGCTCTACTTGCGAGGAAGCTCAGCTGGCCCACTGCTACCAAGCCTTTGATGTGCTTCCACAAAGACTATTTTGCCCTTTAGCCAAATTTAGGTTCCTGCCCCTGTACTGCTATTTCACTTACAATGACTAGGTTCAGACAATACAATGATCCACACTCAAGGGCTGAACATGAGCTGAAGGTGGCTTGTTGTTGTTGTTGCTGTACCCCCCCTTTTTAAACAGAACATAAATACAATTGAAATACAAATATATATTCTTCAAAATATATCAATAATATTAGCATCTAAAGTGACAATAAACACAGTGCACCCACTCCCCAAGAGACCAGTTGGTATTTCACTTCATATATTGTAACAATAAACAGTATATAATGTACTTTAATTATACCCATATCCCCTCCAAAAATTCATATATTCTTGATTAGGCTTACAGCCTTTCCCTTCCATCAATACTGCTTTTACTAAATCTTTCTGTATTTTATTATATTTATTTACTTTTATTATCCCTTTTTTGATTTTTATTTCTGTTGTCAACTTATCATTAACAACCATATTCCAAGGTGGTTTGTTGTTGAACCATAGCCTGCTGTGTTGTTTGAACCCAACTATGCTAACAAGCCATGGCTTGTTAACCATGAACAACCCATGAAGACAACCTATGCTTCATTGTTGAGCTGTCCACTGTGAATTCTTCACCATGCTTTGTTATCTTGTCCCGGTTCAGACAATACAATATCCCATGGCTCAACAACAATCCACACTCAACCCATACGAACCTTTCTGAATGTGGGTAATCATGTTGACTGAACTCAGTCACTGCTTACTTTCACAGCGATCATTTGTTAACCTGCATGACTTCCAAGCAGCAAAATAAAAACCTCCATTCACTCAATTCATGGGAAAAACTATCCACATACAGAGGAAGAGCTCCATTTGAGGCCCCACCACTCACACTGCCTATTGTGTTTTTTTTTTTCCCCAGAATGCTCAACGGTGAAGCTGCTCTTCCTTTTCATTAGAGGATGAACACAAAACTAAAGCAAACATGGATGAACAAGAGATTGTACTTTCCTCTGCTTTCCAAAAGGGAGGGAGGGAGGGAGGGAGGGAGGGAAGAATGGTAGGGTGCCAAATCAAGCAAAAGGATGTTTTAACTGTTGAAAGCTGACTGCCCAGCAAATGTAGGCAATTGTGGCCCTTCAGAAGTTTTGGTCAATAAATTCCACCATAATCAAATTCCAGCATAATCAATGGTGAGGGATATTGTGGCCCTCCAATTGTTTTGATCTACAAGTTGCCCAGCCCTTCTCCAGTTTAAATTTAATTTTTTGTTTACAGCACTTTTCCCCATCACCCTCATGTACACCAAGGAAAGACAGAAAACAGTCCAGTTCTAATCCAATATGCAGCTCAGGGATCTCAGAAATGTGCAGATCATTAAAACAGAAAGAAATCTGCCCCTAGGCCTTCGACAGCCTTTTCTCAGAAGCACAGAAAGGACAGACAGGTTATGATATTACTTTTATGTCCCATATTGCATCTCTCCTGCCAGAAATGGCATGCGCTTGACCACCACCCACAGTACATGCATGTACAGTCACAGCTTTCCCAGAAAGGTCTTTCTCCAGGTTTGGAAGGAGCTCTGGAAGTTTCCCTACACTGACTCAGAAAATTGGTCCATTTGACCAAACTTTGTATTGGTCCGCACAAAAAAGCAGCAGCTTTCCAGGGTTTCAGACCAAAAGAGTTTGATCCATCCCTGGGCAAGGGTTGAACCCTTCCGCATGTAAAGCGCATGGCGTCGTAATACACTGCAGCCCCCTTCTGAATGTTAAGGCAGAAGAAAGAAGGCGGGTCATTTATGCTTTAGGCACCATCCCCACCATCAGACTTGGGGAGGCATCTGTTCTACCTTGCAGTGTTAGCAAGCGTCAGGCCCTAACTTGGGAAAGTGCAGAGGCAACACGGCTTGCCTTTCAGTGCACGTTTACACCCTGAAAGGCTGGCATGGCATCCTATGCCAGGGTGTCACAGAGGATGACTCTGAAGCATATGTGCTCTTCCATCCGCATAACCTGGGCCACCCAAACAGTTCCCCTTACTGTGCCTCAGCAAACCACAGCAAGTCCACCAACAGGAACACTTTGGAGCATCGTTGCTCGTGTGTTTGTGTATTCAGCAATACCAACTGGATGAACCCAGGGGCTCTCTCCCTAGCATTTAGGAAAGCCCTTAGGAAATGTGCCAGGCTAATTATTCTGAATGAACTACAAGTGAGTTAATGACACCACTTTCTCATGGCCAGACCCTGATAAGACACACAGAAGCAGCTGGCTCCTTCACCTCCCCCACCCCGCCACAAGACCTCCTAGAATTTTAGGATGCCCATCGTATCTGTTTTAGGCCCTAAATCAAGGTATTGATTTGTCCTACCCACCTCCCCCCTTTGGACAGCAAACTGGGGCATGTATTAAGACCCTGTCTTTGGCTTGGGCATCACAAACTGAGCAGGTCTGCCCTACAGATGCCATTTTAAGTAGACCAGGTATACACCCCAGTTCCTGGATAGCTGCTCCCAATTCCTGCACGAAGGACTTGCACGCTTACCTGGCTTAAGACAGCCTGTTTGCGGAGATAGGTTGGCCTCGTGTAGACAAAGATAGGGAGCATGTACTTGTCGTGATGCTGCTGGGAGATGCGAAGAGCCTCCTTTACCCGAGAGCGCACAAACCTGTGCCCATTCGTGGTGTTGGCCAATATGTCCTCCAGGTAGATGGACGGGTAGAGGGCAGTGCTCTCCTTCCAGAGCCAGGACAGGTAGTCGTTGCGTGTCTTCTCGACATCAGGACACTCACCCGTATAGCTTTCCTGGTTCTTGCTGTAGTCACGGTTATAGCAGTCTGGAAAGAGGTAGTAGCCCCACAGTTGCTGGGGACGGAAGTTTTTGGCGTGCCGCAGGGTCTCCTTCATGAATTCCGACGCTGATGTCTCAAATTCATACTGAGCCGCCTTTTTCACTTGGGCCTCTGGCAATCCAGGGCGCCGGGTCAGCACGAGCTGACAAGAAGCATTGCGGTAGATGTCTTTCGGCACCCAGTTCCGGATCCAGATGGGTCTCCACTCTTCCCAGTCAATGATGGCCAGCCCCTCCTTGGTTTCAGAGCGGATGTATTTCTTGATGCCTCCACACAAGTGGGCCAGATGCTGCTTCAGGCTACTGTTCTGTGGGACGCCTCCATTCACAGCCACTTTCTGCTCATCATAATATGGATAGAGGCCCAGGCGCTCCCTATAGAAAATGGTCACATCCTGGTCCACATAGCCCTCGTTGGGCGAGGCATGCACATCAAAAACACTGAAATCCAGCTGGACCTTGAAGCGAGGCTCACAGTCCTGGGTTGGCACATTCCAGGCCACCATGAAGGGCTGCCGGGTGAAGATGGGGGTAAAAGCGGGCTTACTGTACTGCCCTGGGGCACCAGCCGCAACCAGAAACAGGAGCCATGTTGCTGCCAGCACAGTGCTTGCCTGCATCCTCTCCAAGCTGTCTGAGGACGAGACAATAGCAAATCGCAAAGAGAACAAGGCCTGCAAAGAAGGAGAAGAAAGGGGAAGGGACGAGATAAGTGCTGCTTATACTAGAACAAGGGGGAAACACCGTGCTGCTCAGACCACAGATGCTTGTTCTGGTCAGTAGTACAGACTAATGCTAACAATTTCCACTACTTCTTCAATGAATCCCTCAATCAGGATAGGACCTCTCATTTCCTATCAGCAACAAGCTTCAGTCTTTATTGTACTCAAAAATTGGGTTGGAGAGAGGAAGAAACTGGAATTCCTGGTTTGTAGCTCAGAAAGATGCCCAGAGAGTGAATGAGAGAGTGATCAGACCACTGACTTAAACTAATATACATAACAGTTATGGTAGTTCTAAAAAAAATAATAATGAGTGCTTATGTTACCATTTGGAACCCCAAAATCTCTTCACTAGGATATCCCAACAGACAAGGTCTCTCTCTTTTTCCAACAGTGGCATCAATTTCCAAAGCTCTGCTCTAGCAACCTGCAGTTACTCATCTTTTTACAAGCCGGAGGCTCAGAATAGTATGCAAAGACAAAGCTTTGCAAAAGCATAACAAGCACTAGCAAAGAAGCTGCAGGGAGCAGCAGAGATGAATCCTTTTCCCTGGAGCTTCAAGCGATTCTGTATGCAGTGACACGTGTCTGGAAAACCAGCATGTTTATTTAGCAGCCTGTCAGCATTAAAGACTTCCTATAAAGGCAGTAATTTTGAAAGACACCACACACACCCCTTCTTGCTTTTTCACTGTTGAAGGTCCCTTCAGCAGTATAACCCTAGATTAAGTCATGCTCAGGGAGAGAAGGCTATTACACAAACTTCAGATTCCACAGACGCTCCTTTGGCTTCAGCAGGTAAATGGGGAAGTAAACAGAAATGATGTTAAACCATCCCAAACCCGCCTGAGGAAGCTTTTCATTAAGAAAGCCACACAGCAGAGAGAGCCTCAGTGCTGACTCCAGGAGAGATCATTTTGACAGGCCTGCCTGTCACTGCCCCAAGCCTTGAGCCATTGTAGAGAATGTACAGTAAGATGGTTCTTTGCATAAATCAGAGAAACAATAGACAGCCAGCTGTTTTAAAAACTGCCTGCCTTGAACTGCAGTAAGATTTTCCCCCAAGTAACAAAGCACCGAACTCCAGTTTTGCTTATGGAGGAAATCATCCTTTGTTCTAAAACTTCATATTCTCTGGCATGGTTCTTAAAGAAGTGTATCTGCATGTTGTGTTGGGTTTAATTGTTTTCACAGAAAACATTCCGGGGGAAAATGTTTTTGAAATGAAAAAGAAATGAAAAAGGAAGAAGCCCCTATCAAGTAACATTTCAGAGGAAGAAGTGGGGAGGAAATGTGGATGTCAGCAATTGCAGAACTGGCAATTGCAGAACTGTCCACACAAGGCTACTCTTAAGGACAATTACAGGAACAACCAGAAAACACTGCAGCAGGTAGCAGCAGGGCCGGCTGGGGAAAGATCGCCGAAGAACCGGAGAGGAGCCCTGAAGGGTCGGACCACGCGTCCAGCATGCGGCTCACTCAGCGGCCGGCAGCCACGGGAAAGCCACAAGCGGGGCACGAGTGCAGGCGCCCCCTCCCGCCCGCGCTCTCCAGCGACCGGGCTGCATCGGGCACACTGCCTCTGCCGCCGGAGGGAGCCCAGCGCCAGCAGGACCGACAGCCGCCGACAGCCTTCTGCTCCCGGAACGGCGGTCCTCCAAATGGGAACGGAGAAAAGCGACGGGCTGACTCAGGCCGGGTCAGCAGGGCAGCGAGCCGCGCTCTTCCATGTGCTGGGACAAATACCGATTCCAGCATCCCGAGTGCTCCTGAGCAAACACGAATCCTTCCAGCGCGGAAGCCTCCCGCACGAAACAAGCCGCCGGAGCCCGCGGTGCTCGGCCAAGCTGCAAAGCAGAATCCTCGCCGCAAAATATTCAAGCGGTGCCCGAAGGAAGGGGCCGGGGGGGAAATAAGTTCAAGAAGGAGGTATTTACTTTCCATCCGCTGGCTCGGCTTCCTCGAAGGGCATTTCACCAACTAGGAGGCTTGCCAAACCAAGCAGGGAAAGGGATCTTCAGTACAGCGGGAAACTTCGGCTTGCACGGATGCGCTAGAAGACTCGAGGAAGACACCGTTCCGCGCAAGGAACCACGTTAGAAGTACTTTAGGAAAACCCACCCTGAGCACGCACACACGCACGCACGCCCGGGCTCCCCTCTCCTTCCCGATCGCTTTCTCAACTTCAGGCGCTTCTTGCCAGTCAAACTCTCCTCCAGCCCGGAGTAATTCGAGGCAGCTTCTCCATCTTTCTTTCCTCCTCCTTGTTTGAACAGCCCTACAAGAATTAAAACCACGCCGGAGTTTTCTCTGCAACAACTCACCTGGATTCGTAATCACCCTCCTTGCCAGCTTAAGTACAGTATCCTCCCGGGCACAGAGCAGTTCCTTCTTAAAGGGCACATGAGCCCAGTACCACCCACCCTCTTCTCCGGCTACTCAGCTTTTCCTTTAAAAGATTCGAGTGAGAGACGGTCCGACAGGGGGGGCCGTGAGCCCGCAAGGAAGAAGGTCAGCCGATCCGACTTTGAGTACAGTCTTTCAACTGAGAAAGAGCCTGAGAAGCGACGTATTTTTAAACGTTGATTTTTAACGTTCGTTTGCAAATGCTGCCATGGTCTCCCAAGAGAAGCCCGGTCCAGCCGGATCTGGATGGTCTCCCCCGCCTACAGGAACGATTTGGTACAATCCAGCTGTTTTTTTGTACGCCAAGTGTGGCTTGCCTCTTAAAGAAACACAAACATATTTAGCAGTCTGAGAGAATGGAATGTAATATGGTACAGGCAAGATGCCAACAAGTTCGCGGATTCAGTACAGCAAAGCCTGCTGCAATCGCCCCCGCCCCAGCTTGTGCAGCAAGAGGCGATATGTGGGGTAGAGGGATGCGGACTTCCAACTACCACAGCTATTCTTAGCATGGGATGCGCATAACTTTTCCTTAAACCAGAAATTGCAATGTCTGGTTTCTGCCCTGTAACTCATTTTCAGTGCAGGAACCCAGCACTGTGCAGAGTGCAGACAGGGTGCACAATATGTCTGCACTGAGGAGGCAGAGGTACTAGATCAGGGTGACAATCGGAATTTTTAGTGAGCACCTGCACACACATGCAAATGCTTTGGAGCACTTGGAATAATTTGCATCTATTATCTTAATAGCAACCCTGTAAAACAGCCTTTCCCAATCTTGGATCCCCAAATGTTGTTGGATGTTCCCATCTTCCCCTGGCCATGCCGGATGATCGGAGCTGCAGTTCCAGGTTTGGAGAAAACTGCTGTGAAGTACATTGTCTCAATTTTGCAGATGAATGACTGGGTTCAGAGAACAGCATAATCCATAGTCAAGGGTGGAGTATGGGTTAAATGAGGCTTATCATTCAACCATTGTTTCTGAAATGTGGGTTATCATGTTGTCTGCATCCAGCTGACATAACAAGCTATCATGAACAAACCACCATTCACAACCCAACAACAAACCATGGATTCTCATGGCTTTGTTAATTGTTGTTCAGGCAACATGATAACCCAGAATTCAATAACAATCCACACTCACTGCATAATCAACCCTTGATTTGTCTGAACCCAGTCAGAGAGTCTTGGACAGAGGAGAAATTGGAATCAGGGACTTCTTGGTTGATAGTCTGTTTGAAGGTAGTATACCACACTGATTCTACCTAGACTTGAAACTTTCTAGCTCCCAATTTAGAAATTAAGAACTTGTAATGTTGTAGACCAATCCTCCCCAACTAGTCCTCTCCAGATGTGCTGAACTACAACTCCCATCATCTCTGGCCAGGATAGGCACTGGTCCGCTGGCTAGAGGGAATGGGAATTGCTGTCCAGTATCTCTGGAGAGTGCCAGACTGGGAAATCCTGCTGTGAACAAAGGCAAAATTCCGCTTCTCCCCAGAAGTGTTGCTATAATACAGTAGAGGTGTGAGACGGGGGTGGCATTTTATTCATTCATTCATTTATTTACGGCATTTGTATGGCATCCTTTGCGGGAGACCCTCTGGCTCCATCTTATAAGGGGGAGGGATCATGAAGTCTCTGGCTATTTCACTCTGTACCCAGCTGGCCCTGTCAGGCAACTCTGGCGAAGATGCTAGAAGAACGTTTTGCAAGCAAGACGCTGAAAAAGGCCCACTGACTCCTTCCCACACCATTGTTGGTGGCAATTGATAGAAGGATTGACTTGGGAGAGCTGGCTCTATTATCAAGGCACAAAGCGGTTGTTATGTCCAGCGCTTGGAATCCCTCGGAGGGAGTGCTCATTTGATTATAGACTGCAGATAAATATCTACCCCAGGAGCTTTCGGTGAATGGCCATTGTCTTGTGAAGCAGCAACAGCCTCGCCTCACTGGGTGGGTGCAGCAGCAGCAGCAGCAGCAGCTCCCAGTGCTCCAGCAACAGGAGCGCAGGATTCTACCATTGCAAACAATCGGCACGAGAGCACTCTGGAGCTGTTCTGAAGTGCCACTAGAAATCTGAAGAAACAGCAGCACTCCAGAGCCAAGATGCCAAATGCCAGCATTTTGTTCAACAATTAAGCCTTGCTTGCTGCCTTGCTGCAGGCAGAGAAATGACCAGAAAGCCTAACAAGTAGCCAGTGGGGATTTTCCCATTTTGGGATCCAAATTTCATTGCTTCTCAAATCTTCTGTAGGACCTTCATCTTACTAGCCAGGATAGTGTGGTTTGCGATACCTGTGATGTCCCGAAGTCAAAGTGGATAGGATTTAGAGACAGGTGGATCGAGGGACAGATGCAGCTCATTCTGCATGTGAAACCAATCAGCACCCTAAGCCCACAGACATGGGGTGCTTCTGTGGAGGGAGGGAAGCAAGGCTGTGTGCAGCAGAGAGGTAGTATGCAGCCAGATCAGGCAAACTGCTGAAGTTCTGCTCAGAAAACAGCGGCAGCCATTCTCAGGCACTGATTCATTGTTCTCCTTATCTGATTCATAGACCTCCATTTTTCCAAACAGTGGCACTCAAGATGTTTCCCAAACAGGCCAGTCTAACCCGAACCGTCCAGTATGTCACTGTCACCCCTGATTGTCATGGGGCTCCTCTATGCTGAATAGCCTCTTCAGCCAGTGTGGCATTGGCTGGGCTACAGATTGCATTTTCCAAGAGAAGAACGGGACTGGCGTAAGGTCAGCTGCCCTGCAGACAAAGGGGCAGGGTGTGGTGGGCGATTCAGGACTTGCTGCCTAACCAGCTTCTGAGCAAATCAGCCTTTTCATTTCTAGACTTCACATAATCGCAAAGCAATTTTAGCTTCTTAGTTTGAACAGCCAAATCTGTCAGGAACTTCCCCTTTCTTCCTGTATAAGAAATGACCCTGGTTAGGCGTCACGTTAGAGTAACCACCCAGAGTCTACCCCTTATGGAATCAATTTTATACCCTTGCAAATGTCTGTGCCACCAGGGTGACCAAGAAAGTACAATGCTATCCAGCCCAGGACAATGGCAGCGACATTGCTAAATTCCCAGATCCTCACAGGATGCAGAGACATGTCCGCCCAGAGGCACTTCACAGAGGCATATTGTGTTCACACAGCTGTTAGAATGGCTCGCCTGTGTCTTTCTAGGAGAGATATGCTGTGGCACAAGGATCAAAGCTCTCATTCCCTCCCAGCAGGCAGTGCTCCTGTATCAGTAACAGTATGTTGGAATGCATGATTATTGCCTTGCAGTTCATTATGCTTCTTGAAGTGTTCCTCAGACCCTAGTTAAGAACAGGAATCTATGAGCCAGGAAGTCCCAAGCTTAATTTCCCCTCTGAGCCATTAATTCGCTAAGCAGCCTGATACAACATCAGTCTCTCGACATCAGTTCTATCTCTGTCCCCCACTCTGTCTGTCTGTCTCTTTGTCTTCCGTGGGGTTGTTAATATTTACAAGATTGTTGTAAGGATTACTGAAATAATGACTGCAATCAGTTTTTAAATTTGTGGGAATAAACTTGAAATGTACCATAAAAACACAGAATAAGCATGATATAATTCAACAAATGAATTTGAAGTTGACATTTGATAAATTTTAAATTTGTGAGTGATTTCATTTCAATCACAGTCCAAACTAGAATTTCAAATCTATGGGAAATTTTGTTTCAACCCCATGGGGCCTGGCCATGGAAGTCAAAACTTTCCGATACGCTGAACCCACTTCCACAGGAAGGTATAAGCAGGGTGTGTACTGTTGGAAGACGCCTAGAAGTTCCATCAGGTCCAACCCCTTGCTCAGTGCATGAGTCAAGTTTCCCATCCAGATTCTAACGAGGACTGACCTTGCTTAGCGTGTAAGATTTGGCAGTTCTCAGGAACGGTGTGTGCTCGCAAGTCAGAGATCAAGACGCCCGTCTTAGATTTGGGTGTGCTTATTCATTTTAGTTGCTGAAATGCACTATTTATTGCACTATTCCATTCATTATTCTTTAGGTGGCTTGCAAAAAAATAGCCAAAGTAACAAGAAAAACAATGTATAGGAAATAGTGGAGGATAAAATGCTAGATAAAGCGTGCTCTCCCTTGGCAGCGTTCTCTTCCTCTGCAACTGCATCTCATATTCCCAACTGATGGACATGCTGGGGAGGCACATATAGCGTGGGGAAAAGGGGCTGAAAATGAGTTGCAAACAGAATGGACTTCTGTGGCACAGAGATAAGCTGTTAGCCCTCCCACCCTTTCCCCCCTTGTGTTTCCCACTTGGAATGGCAAAACAGAAGAGGACTGTGGAAGATACAGCATCTTTGTTTCAGATCATCCTTCTGAGAGCGCTTCCAGGCTTTGTCATGTAATCGCCCTGCGTCCTTCATGCAATTTTTGGAACTGCAGACATCGTTGTCTTCTATTTTAAGCTTCCCATGTTTTCTCTCAACGTCTTCCCTTTTTTCGCTTACCACAAAAAGTATATTAAGGAGGGAAAGCTGGCAAAGCCACACAATGTATTTTGATATGTGGCAATAAAAACTTTCCGTCCAGAAGCGCCCTGAGGAGAGGGTGCTGCTCTAGACGGACCTTTGGTCTGATCCGGCATGGCTCTTCTTATGTCCTGAGCCCTGAGCAAGTGCCACAGGCTCACACAGGCTCCCAACTTGGGTTTCTCCCCTGTTCATACAGAAAAGCTGCACTTAGGGTGGGAGGGGGGAAGGGAGGGGCCATTTGTTTCTTTAGCAGGCGAGTTTACAATGGTGTGCAAACACTGTGGAGTGAAGAAATCCCTTTCTGAACGAGCCTAGTTGCAGCACATGCCGGAGAGAGGGTCAGGCCAGGGACGGTCTAGCCGGGGTTCCTTGACCCCAAGCCACCTGTTCCACGGGACAGCCCGGCCTGCCGCGATTTGGGGGGGGCGGGGCGGAGGGGACACAAAGGCAGCCCATCTGCAATCTGATCACAGCTCTCTCCTTCCTCCCTACCCTGGGAGGGGGCATGGCAGGGGGCTCCTCAAAGGACAGAGCTCTTGCCCCTCCATCAGAGGATCAGCTCCCAGTGGGAGGGAGAGGAGGAATGAATGCACTTCACTGAGGCTGCAAATCTCTCCAGATAAAGGAGCTGCCACAGCCTGCCCTCACAATGGGCCTCTCAAAGGGGTGGCTAGACTGGGAAGGAGCACAGAGCTTTGTCCCCGCACAAAAGGGCTGTGAACCCAAGCCCTGGCCGATAAGCCCCGAAGAGGAGAAGAGAAGAGAAGAGGTCTGCTGGAGACTTCTGTGATCCAGATCTCTCTATAATTTAGATTTGGAGAGGCCCTGACTAAGAAGGGCGATGTTCACACGGAATTTCCTTTTTCTTCTCTTTTTGCCTTTGACATATATGTTACTTGAATATCTTGTTATGTGAACCATTTAAATTAAAAACCTGTCTTTCTTCAGCTTGCATTAGCAACATTCACTGGCTGGTCACTGCTGCTTCAGAAAAGGCCTTGTGCTTCCTCGTACTGAGGAGCCCCCTAAGAGACCTGCTCTCCACCCCACCCTCCTTAGGCTGGGCCAACCCAAAAGTTTTTGGAGGCTCAGGAAGAAAAACTAAATGATGGTTCTTCCCTCAGTGGTCCAGATCTATCTAATAATACAAAGATATCCTTAGAAAAAGACAGTGTGTTCTTCTTTAGTGGCAACACCCAAAAAGTGTCATCTGAGATGCCTGTCCCAGGGCTAAGAAATGAAATCAAAATTTTCCTCCCCTGCTAACAGATCTCCAGAGGAGAATCTTCCAGGCTCTTCTGAGATTGCCTTCCTTTACACTTTTATCTGCAAGTGTCTGAGGAAATGTGCAACACAACAGCCCACTGTTCGCAGAGTGCCCTTGTCATGTCACACAAACCCAGACAGCAGCTGTTGTTCATGGGTTATGCAACCCTCAAATAACCCGTCACCCTGCCACAAAATGCACTAACCCCTCCTGGGGGTGATTGCGCTCAGTGGCCGCCCACCCACACCCCACCCTCCATGGCTTAGATAAAACATAGTGGGCTGCAGTGAGCCTGTGAAGCATCCCATAATCTTGCAATACCAAGTAGCTACTTGCACTGGTGCACATACACCTTTCTCACAGAAAACAAGATTAGCATGGCAGGAAGACCCCCCCCCCCCCCGCTATAACAGTCCTCCGATTATTTCTGTGGAAGGAATCACTGTAATGGAGGGACATTTAAGTATCGCAGCCCACCTGCCGGCTGAAGAAGGACACTTCACAGATTTAACCCCTTCTGGGAGAATAGATAAGCCAAAGTATGTCCCCCATACTCTAAAAGTCCCCTCTCAAAGGCAGTACAGTGGTACCTCAGCTCACTTCTTGGTCGTGAGCCAAGTCAAATTTCCCCATAAGGTTCAAGGTAAATAAGGTTAATCCGTTCTGTAAATATTTTTTTAATCACAGAAATTTGAAGCAAAGTGACAAAGAACAACAAGCTAATAAGATACAGTACAGTAGAGAACACTAACCTAGGTGGGAGGGAGGTTATTGTTTGGAGGGAGAGTCCAAACCATAATCGTGCGATAGCAATCGTGCTGCGGGGCGGGGGGGAGATGGCCGCAATCACGATCATGCTCAAGGGGGTGGGGAGATGGCTGAGATCGTGATCATGCTCGTGCAGGGAAGACGGGCGCAATCATGGTAGTCACCCAGTGCAGAGTTTGCGACTTGAGGCAATTTTTTCCTGAAATTTCTGTTCGCAACCCAATTTGGTCATGAACTGAGGCGTTCGGGAGCCCAGGTACCACTATATTGTGATAATTTCTCTACATTGGAAGCAAAACAGCGATGGTGCTGCTAGCCATTGGTCACTTTTTCAATAAGAGAGATAAACTGGGCAGATACACATTCCTGTTCAGGGGCAGGGGGAAGGCTGCACGGCCTCCATAAAATTAGACTAGAAACAAAACCCTAAATAAAAGGGTCATGGAATGGCAAGGCATGGCTGTGATAGTGTGTGCGTTGTAGCATAGCTGGCAGACAAAAAGAGCCGTGCTTTCCTACGCTGCAATTGTTCGATGAAGACACACAATCTATGAAGAATGAGAAAATAAAACAAGGTATCCAAATTGGTGTGGTCGTGGGAGTGAGCTGGCCTCAGACACAACCCACAATTGCAGGGTTCCATTTTATCCCCCACGCTGTTCAGCATCTACATGAAACTGCTGGGAGAGGTCATCTGGGGGTTTGGGCTGTGGAGTCACCAGTATGCTGACGACACCCAGATCTACCTCTCTTTTACATCTGATCCAAGTGAGTGAGGCAGTGGCTGTTCTTAACCAGTTCCTGGCTGGAGTGATGGGCTGGATGAGGGCCAATAAATTGAGGCTTAATCCAGACAAGATAGAGGTCCTTTTGGTAGTGGTTTAACTCTCCAAGTAAGTGATCTTTGCCCTGTTCTGGACGGGGTTGTGCTCCCCCAAGGAACAAGGTGCACAGTCTGGGAGTGCTCCTCGACCCACAGTTATCCTTGGGGTTCCAGGTGACTACTGTGGTGAGGAGTGCTTCCCTTCAGCTTTGGCTGTCTTGGATGAGCATCGCTTACTTGGATGAGCAGAGCCTAGCAACGGTGGACTACTGCAATGCGCTCTACGTGGGGCTACCCTTGAAGAAAGTCCAGATAGTTCAATTGGTTCAGAATAGAGCAACCAGGATGCTAACAGAGACCAGCAAATATGCACATAGAACGCTGGTCCTTTACCATCTGCACTGGCTTCCAATTGAAGTCTGGACCAATGTAAGGTGTTGACAATGACGTATAAAGCCCTAAATGGCTTAGGACCTGGATATTTGAAAGAGCACCTCCTTCCATACATACTTCCCCAGCCCCTAAGATCTGCATCAGAGGTTCTTCTTTGGGAGTCCTCTTTGAAGGAGATCAGATGAGTGGCTACCTGGAGAAGGACCTTCTCTGTGGTGGCACCCAGGCTATGGAATGGGATTCTCTGAGAGGTGTGCTTGGTGCCGACGCTTTTTTCATTTCAGTGCCAGACCAAAACCTTTTTATTTTCCCATTATTTTAAACGATAGTAGTTTTAAAATTGATTTTATATATTATTATCAGGATGCTGTACCTTATTTATTTATTTTATTGTGTTACTGCCCTGAGACACGGTAAAGGGCAGGATATAAAAGCTATGAATGAATGAATGAATGAATGAATGAATGAATGAAAAACAACAAGGACCAGAAATCTGCTATGTGATGGAAGTATCACATTTTCTTCTGATAAAAAACTGAGGTATGGATGATGGGGAAATGACAAGACAACATCTCTGCAAGAGAAACACAGCCATTAAGAAAGACACCAGCCAAAAGGAAATGAGCGTGCATTGATGATGCAGCAGGCTGATGGATTGCCAGGTGCATGCAAGGCTTGTGGCAACAGCGCGGGCCACTGAGTGCAGCCTGCTGCCACAGACTAGCGTTCTTACACTTTGGAAGAAGCAGGGTGCTTGCAGAGCAAAGCTGCTGGGGCCCCCTGTCCCCATTTCCCCAGCGTCTGGCATGTAACCTTAGGCCCTCTAGAGAAATTACGACATTGTGTCAACAGAAACTTGCTCTTCCGTGCACTCAAGCTCGTCCGTAAGTTCTTTTTAAAGTGCCTCTTTCTCTGATGCTGCCTGGCAAGGGAGACCGGGGCAAGCGGGATGAAGCGAGGGCGAGGTGAGAGGGAGGGCAGCGGGGCAGCAGCGGAAGAGTCAAGCAGGGTGTATCAAGGAAAGGGCAAGCACCACGCTGGGCTGGCCAAAGTTGGGGGGAGCTCAGGGAAAATCAAACTCTGGGTGAGGGGAGGAGAACCTAGGAATGTGTGGGGGAGCCTTCCTGGGGGGCATCAGGCCCAGTGCTCCCTCATCTCCAGCAGGGCAATTGTTCTCCCTTGCGCACATCTTTTGTGCCAGCATTTATTTGCTGAGAACACCAGTTCCATTCAGAGACACCAGTTTCCTTCTTCTGTATACATTTCAAGCCACTCAAGCCCAGTGGAACATGACCACTCCCCAGAACGTGTTTTTGGTGCAAAGTGTGTCACGGCTCTTATAAAATGAAGAAGGACCTTCAGGTATTGTCCTCACTGCTGAACGACTACAGCCCACTTGAGCCCCCTTTGCAGGGTCATCCTGAGACATTTTGCTTCCTGCGATGGACCAGCCACTGATGCTTCTCCCCACAAGTCCCAGTACTGAAGAGTATCCAGGTTATTTAGGCACCTGAAACAGAAAATCTTCACTACCAAAGAAGAAGGGGTAAGACTCTCTCCCCCTCCCTGGCAGTAAAAATATAGTAAAAATAAATGAAATAATAATGGGCTGTCCTTTCATGACACGTGAACTCTGTTGCCTGAGGCCTGTTGAATGCTGGGCCCTTCTGACATCTAGAACATCTGGGAACACTTCCAGGTCATGGGTTCCGGAAGACAGCTGAGCTAGCTAGACCTTTTTATTTTGACACAAACATTCTGTGATTCCAGCCAGTTCGTGTCCGAGATCAGCTACTGCTCACAGCACATCCTTTCCTGTCCAGCTTCCCCTCTGATGTTAGCACCCAACCTTTACATCAAATTCCAAGTATCTGCTCGGTTCCTGGCGGTGCTCTTGCCCGAGTGCAGGAGGGGTTGCAGCTTTCCCATCTCTGGTGTGCTGCCTCACTGGGTGTGACTGGTGGGCAACTCCTGCCAGTGAGTTATGTAATAAAAGCTGTGCTTTGCCTCTCCCTGCCATGAGCAAAACAAGCCATCGCATGTCATGGAGATAACACACAATTCCCTCCAACTTCTTGACAGGGCAGGAAACCCACATGTGCCTGAGCCGGGGGAAAACCGTGGTGAAATTCAGGAAGCCGGGCTCATAGCAGGCAGGAAATTTGAGAACATTTGCTGACATTCCAGAACAGGGAGTGAAGCAGCGCTGGTTAATCCCTGCAAATCAGCATTCTAGGCCCACGGAGCTCTTCCTATCAACCCCCACAGCAATCCTCATCTTGCCTCCCTCGGAAAGCTTATTTCACTTATGGCAGAAATACAGAGCTGATGTAAACAACCCTGAAGACACTGAAGATGGGAGAAGTGGTTTAAAGCAGGCCGCCCCAATCATGTGACTTTCAGATGTTTTAGACTACAACTGCTATCATTTTTGACCATTAGTCATTCTGGTTGGGGCTGATGAGAGTTAAATTCCAATTTGGAAGGCTCCAGGTTGAGGAAAACTGCTTTAAACCATAACCATTTGTCAGTCTATACAGGCAATACTGCCTAGGTTCACACAATAACCCACACTCAAGGACTGAGTATGAGTTGCGTGTAGGTTGTCATTGAACCATGGGTCATTCTTGAAACATGGACTGTTGTGTTGTCTAAATCCAGCCACAATAACAAACTAAATTTCACCACACAAAAATGAACAATGGATTCCCTTCATTGTTTTTAGTTATGAAACCATGGCTTATATCTGCTTGGGATGGTGTAACTTGGTGACCTGAATGAGCAGGGGGTTGGACCTGATGGCCTTCTTGCCCCCTTCCAACTCTACTATTCTATGATTCTATGACTTTGTAAACTATGACTTAGTATTCTATGATTCTGTGACTTCAGAAAACACAACAACCCATGTTTCCACCACTCACAATGCACCAACAATGCACCTTCAGCCCTTGTGGGTGAGTTTTCATGGATAGGGAATATAACTAATCCTTCAGATTTTTCACTTCTCTGAATTTTGCAAATTGCAATATACTTCCCTGATCCAAGGACATGGCAAAATGCACTTAAAATGTGAATTTTAGAATAAAATGTGTACAACTGCATTTTTATAAGAACATACTTTCAAAAACACTATTTAAGTATGTCTTTAAATAAGGATCAGTTATTGTGTCATTTTTAAAAGTCTCAGTTTAATGTGAAAATGGAAGGGACTTATGAATGTACCCATTGAAATGGACATGGGCTGTTTCAACCATCCATGGTACTACTGAAATATGTGCAATATATTTAGTGGAAGTAAGTACTGGACCATCTAAGGCCTTGTTCTGGCTAAGTGTGTGGAATTTATATTAGAAATTTTACTGGCATTGTAATGCCTGACTCACTGGTGTGTCACAAGGTGCATAACCCAAACTAAACTCTTCACACTATTACATCCTGGCTTTCTTTAAAAGTTATTTTAAAGAGCTTTGACTATAGGGTGGTATCGAAATGAGAAAAAAAAAACCATTAACAGCAACAACAACAACAACAACAACAAAGGATGACTAGGGTTGGGATGAACCTTTTCAGAATCCACCCCTCCATCTGCCCTGCAAAGGAAAGCCAGGCCAAAGAGGAAGTCTGTCAACACTCGCAGGTCCCTGGTTGAGGAACCGGCAACCTTCCTCATCAGGAGCAGCTGCAGGATGTGGAAAAGGGGTGCTGCGAACAGCCACCGACCTCCTTCCCCACTTGCTGCTGCCAGCAGTAGTGTGAGGGGAAAGGGGTGCTGCTGGTGTAGCCCCCAGGCCTCGATTCCTGGCCAGTGCCTGGCAAATGCTGGGTGTGCTCAGCAGAACTCGTGCTCCGGGCCGCCACGAAGCAGAACCAAGTCTGGGGAGCCAAGCCCCAGGCATCAGTGGATCCCCACCCGCAGGCAGTTTCCTCACGCATCCTTGATCCTTGCATTTCTCCCATGGTGTACCTTTCTGTGTGTACGAAGCTTGCCGTGCTCTTCTGCAGGGAGAGGAAGGGCCTTCAGTGGGATGCTGGCCTGGGCAGGAGAAGGGTTGTAATCAGAAAGTCTCCTGTCAGGCCTGGTTTTGCTTTTTTAAAACCTACAATATTTGCTACCGCAAATAGCAGAGCTGTGGCTGTGTGAACTTTGTTGCTTCAAGTGCTGGGTGAGGGACAAGGAGTCCCCAACACTCCCACCTGCTCATGCATGTGTATGCAGAAGTGACTCTCGTTGCCTTCATTGGCTTTTATTTTTGGAGAAGTCAGCATGGAAGAGTGAGGTCTTTTGGGGAGGAGCTGTGAACTACCTGTTCCTTGGCAAACTCTGATCCTTCACACCAGAGAACTTATGCATAATAGAGCTATCAAAGGGCTCAATTAAATGTAAAGGGCTCTTCTTCCCCTACGCAAATACCCCTTCCAACTACTTCCTCCTCCTCCTCCTGCTCTCCCCCTCTGGCTTCCTCCACAATTGCTTTCCCTGTGAGACAAGATCACATTTTCAATGCAGAGGAACCTGTGCTGTATTCATCAGCATGTGCTTCAAAGAGAGGTAAACGCGTTTTGATAAATACCATAATGGTACTTCCTGTTTCACAGAAGAGGCTGTAGTTTAGGTTCCCCTCCTCCTATGCCAAGAAATCTGTGTCTGCATTCTATAACTTCAGACTACACCTAAAGACTGGCATGACTTAGTGCTCCTCGATGCAAATACAAGAAAATCCTCCTTGGGGAAGGTGAGATATCAGAAGAGCCTCAGGTGTGAGTTACCCTTAAATATGGGGAGGGCAATCTTGATCCACCTTTGTCACTGGGAATGTGGGTAGAGGAGAGGAGAAAGCCCCAGGGAGCTCCAGTCAGTGAGGTGTGGCGCCTCAAGAGCTGCCCAACTGTAACCACACTCGATGTCGGCCTTGAGTGCATAGGAAGTGTTTTAAACACTCAGAAACACTCCTAAGTCACTCACTGTGACATAATGGCATGTACAGCCAAATAGCAGTTAACTATTGTATTGTACTGTACCATGTTCTTCTGGTGGAACTAAGTGGTTAGTACAAAACAATCAAGCCCAAACTGTGGAATGTACGATTAACAAACGCAGGGCAATTCATTTGACAAGACAGTCCGAGTCATTGTTCACAGTAAAGGGCCTGCCCTCTAGTTCACACTATGAACCAGGACTAGGTGAAAACTGAAGAATTACAGACTTAATTAAAGCGTAACCCCACGTACAAGGCAAATTTGGAGTTAATCATAAGTGGTGCCATGGACCTAGTGCAAGAGGTCAGTGCTGTTGAACTGACTGGACAAGGTCACCGGGGTGCTATCAGAACTAATGTTTTAGTTAAGCGGAAAATTGCCAAGGAAGTTCAGCATGGCTGGATCGGAAGTGAAAACTTCTAAAACATAATAATAATGAGGGTATTAATTAAGAAAGAGTTGAGATGGAGTTAAAAAGGGTCAAACTACTCCAACTACTTTTGAAGGTTACTCAAAATAACAATACTAGATTTTCAGCTAGAAAGCTAGAAAACAGTCCACCAAGTCCAAAGAATCACCAGCATGGATGACACAAGAACCCATCATGAATGTTGGGAGCTCCCCACCTTTCATGCTAATTAGGGTTAAACATTTTTTAACTATAGTCATTATTTTATTAAACTGGCTGGTTAGGCTGGCTATGTAATACAAAAGAAGAGTATTGCAGTTGCCCTGAACAAAAGATACCAGCAAAGTTAGAATAATAGCCATTGGGGAAATGTAGCTTAATAATTAGTTGGTTCCAAACTGAATACCATTCCTCCCTTCCCAACAGAAAGTTGTTGGCTGTACCTTCAGGGTGTTTCATGCTGCCTGTGGGCCAATAGGCAGGAATGTTTAATGCTACTCAGTTGGTTTGCCCATTTGATCGGATGCTTTATGATCAAACTAATAATGTTGAGTGGACCCCCATCTAGGCACCTGGCCAACAAAGTTTCTCACAGAAAGTTCTCACCAGCCTCTTTGTTCGTCTCTGGGCCTGCTGACCTTGCCATTGCAGCAAAGAATCCTGCCTCTTCTTCCAGTTAGGATTCAGACTCATGAAAGGCTGTATTCTAGAAGTGGGCTTGGTCCCTACAATGGGAAGCTAGCTAGTGGGGTTTGAACTAGTCATCTGAATCTGGACTAGTTTCCACAGGCGTGCTTGCTTTTCAAAAAGATCGGTATACTTTCCTGCCTAAACAACTGTGTGTAGGCCTTCCCAATTCCTTGTTTTAAAAGAGAGACCCTACGCAGCCCTCAAAGGCAGGTGACAAGGGAAAGTGCGGGATGCATCCTTCCACCTTCTTGACTGCACAGAACCTTGGGGAGGGATGGAAAAGCTGGGAGCACTGGGACTATGGGGGACTCTTAAAACCCTGAGGATCTTTCTGTGAAAGAGGAAGAAAAGGTACAAGCCCCCTTTCACAAAGAAAGATTAGTTGTGGCTTTGCTTTGAATTGACAATTCACTTTTGTGAAAGCTGTCGAGACAAAGCAAAGAGTGGCTGCATTGACACACAACACTAAACCACGCTACACGGTGACCCGCAGCACGGTTTCTTACCTGGGTCCTCGGTTCACACAGTCACGTGGTTTCCATGCTTCTCCGCTGTCTTTCCTAATGGTGGTTGTTATCCCATCAGGGTCAACCCCAGGGTGCACTGCCCCTGCCTGCATCACCTGTCTCTCCCTCATTGGTCCACACTCTCATGGGTGTGGCCTTGACCAGGTGTGCCTTTGGTTTTTTTGTTGCTGCTCAGAAGAAACTGCTTACTTACTAGTACTGCCATACTTGGTGCCAAGGTGCAAACACGCCTACACACCCCTCCTCCCCTCCCTTGCTATGGATGAGTCCACACACCCCTGTGTGCAGGACTTGAACCCTCTTGAAACGGCCGCCTCCCCCTGCAGCCATGCACATGGAGGGCTTCGGCATTGGCACCCATGCCAGGGATGGGGATGGAGGGGCCTACTGGGAAGAGCTTCTCAAGGGTTTGCATGCATGAATCTGCCTGGGAACATTTCTGGGCCGGCTGCTGGAGATGTTGTCCTGCGGCTGTGGGAGGCGGGTAGGGGACAGCAGGGCTTGCTGACAGTCCTGAGGAATGTCAGGGACAAGATAGGAGCAGAGCAAAGGGCAGGAGACGGAGTGGGAGACACGGCCTGTGCACAGCCTGTGTGCTCCTCCGGTGTGGGGCGACTTTCAAAGGAGGAGAGTGCTGGCTATAATCACACGGCAAAGTCGCAGCACTTTCAAACCCTGCTGGAGCAAGCTGTGGCGCTGGGACAGGAGCTCCGGGTGTGGCGTCTCCAGGGTTGCTGCTGCTGGAGGAAGTGCGGCATGGCACAGGGCCCCACTGCTGGCCAGGTTCCTACGCTGCAGGTGGGCATCAGGAAGGCAGCACACAGGCAGGGAAGAAAGGGAGGGTGGAGCGGCCAATCAGGGCATCGCTCAGCAGTTGTTAGGGTGATCTGTGCAGTAGAGAAGGGAGGCGAGAGCATCTCCTGCAGCTGAGGCCACTCTTGCCACAAAGCTTGCTGGAGGAAACATGGAAACCATGCTAAAACATGGAAACTGAGTTCTGACATGTAAACAAGCCATGCTGAAGCATGGAAACCATACAAAAAAGTATTGTTTCTCTCTGTGGTCCCATGGACACCATCCTTACCACATTTCACCAGCCTTGCTGGGTTCACAGAATACCATACCATGGTGGTTTTCCCATAGCTTGTTATGTGTGAACCCACCTGGTGTGTGTGCATATGTACGAGTGTATGAACCCTCTTTGAGTAATGTTTGGGGTAGTACCTGCTGCATTTTGACAAAAGGTACCCCTCAAGATACTGCCTAAAGGACTGAGAGAACAACCATGGTGAGCCAAATAATATCTTGACGCACAGTACAGTGCTTGGGAAACAACTAACCCACTGTGGCTTGTTGGGTTAGTGTGGTGTGTGAACCCAAGCACTGTTTCAAGGGAACTGTAGAAGAAAAGAAGGCTTCCTTCAGAAAATGGAAGCCTTGTCCAAACAAGAACAGAACGGAACACAAATATACAGAAAACTAGCATGAAAGTTATGCAAGCAGGCAATGGAGGATGCCAAAATAAATTTTGAGGTGCATGTTACTAATACCAAAATATTTAAATACATCAGAAGCAAGAAACCACCTAGGAAGACAATTGGATCACTTTAACTCCTTGCAGGGAGTTAAAGGACTGCAAGGAAGATACAAGACCACAGAGAAGCTGAATAAGTTCTTTGAATCTGCCTTCAGAGGATGCAGTGTAGAAACTCGTATTGGAACTGATATTTCAGGAAGGAACTCTGACAAATTGAAACAAAACAAATGATTGAGTCCAGATGCTATTCTTAGAGAAAACCTGTGGCTGCTAGACAGTGTGTAGATGGCCATAGGATTTTCCAGATTTCTACTGGGGGTCAGAGACTCACTCCCACCTTGTCACCGTCCATCTGCACTCGGGTCCTCCTCCTCTCATTCAGCACTGGCACAAGAAGAACCACGTGTGTCGCTTTCCCAATGCCACAGAGGTGACTTCGGGGAAGGGCTTTTGGGGGAGCTTTGCGGGGTGGGAAAAGGAGAAGGCTGGGGTGGCCAAGATCCAACATATCTTGGCAGCATGTCAGCCTTCTTCTCTCCTGTTCTGAAGAACTGCCAAAACCTGCAGTCTAAATGCTTTGCAGAGCAAGAAGATTACAGAGGCCATGTTCACCCCACACTCCTGCCCTATGCCAGAATGTCCATAATCCTGCAAATTTATGGGCACTCCACAGGACTGCATCCTGAAGGACTCAAACATGGAAACTGAAAAAACAAGCAAAAACATGTGACAAGTCCCTAAGATCAGCCTCTGCACCTGAGAACTAGAAACAAGTGGATGTAGCACCATTTTATTTACTTATTTATTTGATCCAGAAAAGGTCTAGGAAATGCCGGACCAACCAGGTTTAATGTCTGTTCCACATTAATGGATGGAAAGCATTATGGAAGGTCAAAGCATCAAACATACTGAAGGGGAAGTTTTGCTAAAGAAAAATCAGCATGACATGAAAGTTGGCATGCCATAACATTTAGTACTGAATAATATTTGTCAGCTAAATCTGTCATATTCATTAGTGACTGACAGTCTTTGAAAGGTGACATGCAACAATGCTGAGTAATATTGTTTTCTACTCAGCCCTACCAAGTAAAAATCTTGAAGAGACGCTAGGAAGAGCAAAGCAGAAATTTAAAAATTGTAGATAAACATTCAGCAGATAAACTGGAGATAAACATTAAACATTCATTTAATACAGGCTGTCCCCAAGTTACAACCATCTGAGTTACGAACAACTGATACAAACGGACTGCCATAACGTCCATTAATTTTAAAAAATACTGCAGAAAATCATCATTACTATAGAGAGCAAGGACATGGAAGGGGAGAGGGAGGCCTTCAAAGCCAGCCTTCCTGCCACACCCATCTGGAGCAAGAAATCTCTCCAGCATTTCTTTGCTGCAAAGGGGAGACCCTGGTGAGTTTGGGTGGAGGAGAAGCTAGAGATATTCATGGTTTTTCCATTTTCATGGGGGTCCTTTGGCCATAGACCCTGTGAATGTGGAGGGCCAACTATGCATGATCCAACTTATATATAAGTTTGATTTAAATTCAGTTTTCTCGAGAACAGAACCTGTTTGTAACCTAGGGACTGCCTGTATAAACATTGGAAATCCTAATTTCACACTTAATGTTTTTCCAATGTATATGACATTTCATTGCACTCCACTCTGCTTCCAGTGTTGCGTAATGCAAATAGCTGCATGGAACAGATTAATAAAATCTGATCAAAAGGGATGCATGTCAGGCTAGCACAAATTCACAGATGCAGAGAGAATTTTGAGAAGTAAACTTCATCAAATCACGAGTGTCTTATTTGTCACGTATGTTTCTCACTTATGGCAACCCTGTGAATGAAAGCCCTCCAGAATGTGCCGTCCACAACAGCCCCGCACAGCGGTGGCTTCCTTGAAGGTATTGAGCTGTCTCCTAGTTGGTCTTCCCCTTCTTCTTCTGCCCTCTACTTTTCCTAGCATTATAATATGAAAAGAATGGTTCAAAATGCTGTCTGAGAATTTCTCTAGTAGCTGGTGAAAAGTAGTCAGCCCTTTGGGGCCGAGCCTGAAAAGCTAAAACAGACTTGTAGACTTGTTCTTGGAGCAGTCCTGGTGTTCCACCAAGTCCTGGCATGAACGTGCCTGTTGCCCTGGCTTAGGTCCTTTTTCCAATGGCTAAATATAACAGAAGAAACTAGGTGTATAAATATATTTGCTGTCTTTTGCATAGACATGAGTTCTACTTGACTGGACCACAAAACAATGGAAATCTTGTCCATGGGGCTATTTATTATTAACATTAGAGGCTGTTAAGTGCAAATCCAGACCACAGGGAGACTCAGGAGCAGCCCTGCCATGAGCCAGAGTCAGCTCCATGGCTCAGGCAGTGGGACTGGAGAGGTGGTGGAGAAGGAACCTCCACCCCACTTGCCTGCCATCCTTCGGCCGACCCACCAGTCCAGCCACCCACCCACCTGCCCACCAAGCGCAATACTTCATTCACATCACATCACATCACCTCCTCCAGGCTGTCCAGAGCTTCTGAGCAGGAAAGCTGAAGGCCGCCCAGTGGCAGGCAGCCACCTCTGGCTGGATTCCCTCTCTAGCGCAGCTGACGTGAAGAGAGAGCTAAGCACCGATGGACGAAGAAGGCAACTGCTGCTGCATCACTGCACGGGGAAGTCCTCGGTTTCTCTACGGTCTCCAAGGAGCAGCTACCACTGCAACTGCTCTGAGTTGAGTTCTCACCTCAGAATCAATCAGTGAGCCAGATCTAGAGATGGAGGGAGAGTCTCCGCAGCATTTTCTTACAAGGAAAAGGGATTCCTGAAAATCAGGCACACCACCCAGCTTGTTATGTAATGCCCTTCATGGGTGGTTGTGCACCAGAGCTGACAAATCTTGCTAGTACTTATAATAAAAACTTGATATGAAGCATCTGGCATGAAGAGGGAGATGAGGCAAGGCCTGGACTCCAGCATTAGCCAGGCGCTAGTGACGCCTTTTCAGCTCCCTTCTGCCTCTCACTCACCCCTGGAAGTGTAAACAGAAGCTGAAGTGAATCAAGGTACTGTTATCCTAAAATAACTCAAAGGGTGAAATGGATCATGATAGCTGCATGAATCTCTCCCTGCATCCCTGCAGCCAAATCCACCTCCACAATTAAGCACTTCAGCAGTCAATGCAAGGGCAGTCCTGCTGCAGCTCATGGGAGTATCTGGACCCTACTTCCAACTGACCTTGCATTTCCCATAATCTCACTTTGAAGGTAAAAGTACATCTCAGTACCATGATAGCAGGATTTCCTCTGCTTGTCAAAGCGCTGATGGTTGTGCCAGAAGATCTGAGTAAGCATCTCTTCCTTCCTGTCCTGAGAGATGCAACTCTGCAGTGTTTTTCAGGATCACGAGGAGACTAAACGGAAATGAAGGCTTCCAGAGGGTGTTTTCAATTCTCTTGGGCACAGTTATCTACTGTGCTCACAAGGAATCTCACCCTCGCTCCTGCAGTTAAAACAGAAATAGAAAAATCATACAGGAGCACAGAACTACTGATGAGGAAGGGGGGAAATCTAATGAGTGGGAAAGACTTCAAATTCTAAATTGTAGTGCCAACTTAGAAAAGGGATAGAGAAAGGTAAAAAGAGACTTTCTAAATAGCAGCTGATAACTATTCGGTGATTGTGGTCTACAGACTTGGGAGAACTGGGTTTGGGCATGAAACACAAATGCAGCTTTGGGCAAGTCATTCAGTCTCACTTCCCAGTCTACGAAGTGGGAATATCAGCATCTTTGTTCAGAGAGTTGTTATGAGGATGGGTATTGTAAAACACTTTTCAAACTAAGCCTCACATCTGAAAAAATGATGTGTCTATGGATATTTAGGTTTCATGTTAATTGGAACCCAGAAGAGCCTTTCACATTGAAATGTTGTAACATTGCCGAGAGGGTGCAAGGAAGTTACCCATAAAATGTCCTGCTTTCAGAATGGAGAACAGAGCAGCAAGGATGTGACAAAGGAAGGAGGGCTGATGAAAGAAGTGCACATTGCAACAACGGGAGAGAGGATTACAAGTGCGCTGTATTGTGCTGCTGACCTGCTCTCACGGCCGTGGAACAAACTAGGACGTCTTTCATAAGACTGTGGAATGGGACGGGCAAGTGCTTCTTCCTCTCTTGCTCAGCTGAAGGCCTGTTCCATGCAAATCTGTGTAACAAAACCACAACAGTCCCTAATGTTCCTACCCCCACCAGTCAAAAGAGTTTATTTCATTGAGTGAGTGAGTGAGTGGCAATTCAACCTTTGCTTCCTTAATGACCTTATTGTGGAAAAAATGATGGAACAGAAGAGGGCGGTTTACAAGTAGAATTCCACATCCAGTGGATCAGTGCTGGGCAGAAAGTAGGTCTCCAGATGGTCTGGCTTTTAGCTCCCAGCCTTCTTGCCCATCGGCCATGCTCACAGGGGCTCCTGGGAATGGGGGTCCTAAATACCTGCAGAGCTCTCCTCTGAACACTGGGCCCTTCTCACCCAGTAGAATTCCATGAATGAAGCAAGGTGATTACATGACAAAAGCCCCATCGGAAAGCTTCCTTCCTTCCTGAAAAGCTGCTAGAAGAGCGAATGACTCAGAGTGGAAACGCAGTGCATAGTAACCCTTTCCCCATTTGCCTCTTCCATATTGTCTCCTGCCCCACTGGTCAGCGGCTCTCCCTGCAACAAGGTTCCAAGCCGTACAGCCCCACACAGTCTCTGCGTTCCTCAGATCCAAATGTGGAGGGTTTGGCGCTCTTACTTCCAAAATGGAGCTTCTCCTCAAGAAACAATCACACATCGATTGTTAAACAAATCAGTTTAGCGCATGCTGAAAAAGTATCTCAAAATACCTTGACAGAGAATCATACAGCTGGAAGAGGCCTAGCAGGTCATCAGGTCCAACCACTGCTCAGTGCAGGACTCAAGTCACCCATCCAGATTTCAAGCAGGCCCGAGCCTGTTTCGTTTCCAAGATTAGGCAGGATCATGTTATACTCAGGATCAGTGTAGCTTTCAAATTTTCTTTCACGATCTGAGATTAAGAGTGATTTGATGCCTCTGTGCCCATGATAGCCAGGGAGCGGAAGCAACTCCAGGTCGAGTGCTGGGCACAGCTTCTGCCCCAGGGCCCTTGGCCCCTCAGCTTTGGCTCAGATGGAAAGTAGTGCCGCAAAGAGTGCATCCCGGCTGGCATCCCGAAGGACTGCATCAGCAGGAGGGAACTGGCAGCCAAGCACAGCCACCTGGAGCAGCCAGGAGAGAGCTTAGCTGCATGGCTAAAAGGCAGGTCTGTCTTCTCGGTTGGCAGGAGAGGGGAAAGGGACAGTTCCTGGAAGAGCTGAATTAGGGATTTTCCACTGGGAGCTGGAGAAAGACTTCCTTCAACCTCTCTCTTGTGCATGACGATTGGGATCCAGAGAATCACAGAACTGGTTCTTCGTGCTTAACAGTCGTTCTGGAACCAGAGTAGCCCTCCCACCCACCCACCCACCTGCACTGATGCAAGTTCCCTGCCAAATGGCAAACCATGTTGGAGACGTGTGGGACCTTGAAATATGGTGTTAGGGTCTGCTGCTGAATGAAACACAGAGGAGAGCCATGAGAGCTTAAGGAGCGCCTTCAAGGGGCAGAGCAGGGTCTGATATGGCTCAGCATCCTGTCTCCAACACAGCCCTGTTGTAGGACACGGGGTAACAGCATTCTCCTGCTGTAGTCTGCCAACAGAGGCCTACTGGAGGGAAGGGAGAGCCTTCATGACCAAGAGGCACGGATAGTCTACTCCTCCATGAATTTGGTGAATCCCCCTTTAAAGCCATTCACGTCGGTGGCCATTGTGGTGGCAACGTCCACCAGTGCACTATGTGGTGTGCGAACTGTTGTTACTTTTCCTTGCTCCGAAGCCCACTGGGCCTGCATCGGCCCTCACGTGTGGCTAAATGAGTTGGCTGGATTTGGGGCATCCACTCTTATCACAAGGTGTCTCCAGTCGGAGAGAGCCTTAGTACAAATGACTGGATGGCATCATGCAACGATTCTGTCTTAACAAATGGATTTTCCACAATAAGAAAAAGGCTAGAAGAAGCGGTGAGGAAACATGGGAGGGTCGCAAGAGGAAGACGATGATGTCTGACCACCACTTAAAATCATATGAGTGACAAAGGAAGTCATGGAGAAGCCTGTTCTAGCAGCACAGAGTGTGTTCTGGGGTGGACTTGCAGGCATTTGAATATCCTTGCAGGTAAGTGCTTGCAAATGGTAGGAAGGCTATCGGCAAGAGCTCTTCTCACAGCTTGGAACGTGTAAAGGTGCCGAGTGTGAAATGTTGGAATGTGGGACGGAAAGTTGTTCATACACACAGCTGTGTATTCAGAGAGGTGTGCCACTCCTTCTGTCCAGCTAATCCTCCAAAAGGGAAGGTAGCCATGAAGTGTCCGGCTATTGGGATTTCCATGCTAGGAAATTCAAAGTGAGATACTTGCTAGTGCAGCAGCCCAAGAAGACTGTTTCCTTCAGGTTTAGTTATATGGGAAATAAACGTTAATATAAGAGGTACCCCTCTCCTTAACTGCAGAGCTGGCATAAATTTAGAGTCTACATTTTCATCTTCTTTATTGTTCTGAAACAACAGAGTCACAGCAAACCCCTTCCCAAACATCACTTTGGCTTAGGATCGGTTTTTCACCCACCAATGGAGAAAAGACTAAGATTATTAAGAAGTGCAGATCCTTTGTGCCAAGTACCTTGAAGTAATACAGATTAACTACTTTCTATGAGGCATTATCCTCATGGTTCTGTAAAGTTGCTTCTTCAATTGCAGCCCAATTTGTTAATTTTATTTCAGCATTATATAGAAGCATCTCATTAGCTAGTGATCCGTTGAAGTAGGACTGACGTGTGTTAACTTCTTCCAACATGCTTAGATTGCACAGATGACAATTCCCTTAAAGACACTTGTTGAAATCACTACCAGTTGTGACACACAACCCTAGTTATGTTTGCTTCAAACTAAGGGCGATTCCAAATGGAGCGCCAGCAACTAGAAGGCATTGTGGAAGTATTGCATCTTTTTTTCTCTAGCAGATTTTCTGTGGCAAGGGAAAAGAAAGAAACAGTGGTGGGAAAACACAGGAAGGTTACAAATAGAAGATGATATCATCTGGGCCCCTGTAAATGTCCATGAATGAGGCAGGATGATGGTACCACAAAAGCCTGGCCTGAAAGCACAGTTCACCTGCCTGCATTCAGTGGATCTTATGTCTAAGGAAGTGCAAATAGGATTGCAGTCTAAAAATTCTCTTTCACACACTTTGAATCTTGCAAATTTTAATTGTGTTCAGTGAAGGAAAATGCTGCTGTAACACAACTAAGAAGATGACTGATTTTCACAAAGAGATGTGCAACTTCGATTAGAGGAATTCATAGTAGCTTGACATTTCTTCTTACAATTTGTTGTACTGTGTATCAGATATTTTACAGATATCTTAAAACTCTGTTTTTATATGAATGATGTTTTAAGATTTTATCCAGTGCTTGGACTACCCAGGGTGGGGAATCAAAGGACCCAGTTTCCTTGTTGCTTTTACAAGGCTGCAAAGGGGTACAATTGGACTAAAACTGGGGGTGTCATAGGGAGTTTGTGGCTATATCAAGGGCCCCCTGCTTCCTCCCCCATAAGCCACACACAGATTTTATCATTTATTCAGGATAGTTTATCAACAAAAGAAGTAACCGTATATGTGCCTACAGGACCAGAAACAAGACTGAGGTTGAGAGAAGGTGAGTTTGGAAGTCTGCTTGGGAGAGCTGGCTGCCCTGAGAAGGAAGGCACAGGAGAAGGAAGGAAGACATCAGAGAGGGGATGGAATGTATTTATGCTGCTGAAAGCATGGTTAAAGTGCCACCTACCCAGGGTTTGGCCCATAATAAATCCCAGCAGGGCATCTGAATGGCAAAGTGGGTAGATGGCACTCAGGGCAGGAAATAGCCAATGAGTCACCCTTTCAGAAGTTCCAAAAAGAAATAGAAGGAACAGCTGTTCAAACTCAGCTCCATGCCAGCTCTATGGGTAATACTGAGAAACAAAAACACAGGATAGCATATACCCAAACAAGCCACAACACCAAGGAGCAGAAAATGTGCTGGGATAGTACAGTGACATTTCTATGGGACCAACTTTAAAATGCTTCTGGATTGTACAAGATTTCAGTCTGGATTTTAAGAAGACCAGGATTGTAGGGTGTACAGAGGAAAGGCTTGTGTTCTGGGAACAGGGATGATGTTAATCTGTAACTTTGAGTTTGTCTCAGTGTTAGGACGGTAAAGGAGGAGGTCTGTGCAGACGAATTGGTCTGGAACGGGACTTTCACAGGGGGTCGTGCTGTCCCCTGTAACTGGCAGAACACACACACACACACACACACACACACACACACACACACACACGGCATTCTTCCTTATCTTCAGAAGCAGCATCTCCATGCATCATCTGATCATCTGAAGACGGTGACTGTAGATGCAGTTCAAGGGTAAGAGCTCCCAACAAGTGTGGTTGGAGTGGGCAAAACTCCGGCACAGAGAGTCGCCCTTTCTGTGAGAATGGGCGATGCAGAACCTCTGGTTGCCTGCCTTGTGCCACTTTCCAGTTGATGAAAGACAGATTCCGACATGTAGTCAGGAAGTGAGCACATAGGCAGCACAGGACACAAAGTCAACAAGGAAACACCCCTTATTGCCCATCCCATAATGGTTCGACAGGGAATTTGCCTATGGTGCTGCCTTGCTTGAACCGTTCCAGCAATGAATTGCAGGCAATGTCAGATCTAGACTAGAAAAAGTTGGCTTCTCATTCTTTTCATGTTATGAAATTCCAACAGAAGTCTTATTTGTTTATTTATTTATTGCATTCCTATACCACCCCGCAACTGAAGCTCTCTGTAGGTTTAGGCCCTTCCAGTTCTGAAAGAAAAACCTGAAAAAACATGCATAGTAAGATGAAAATGCATAGGGAGACATTTTTCTTTGTCTCTCATAGTACTAGAATCTAATAGGGCCATCCTATGAAACTGATTGGTGGGAGATTCAAGGCAGATCAAAGGAAGTCCATTATCACAGGGCACAATGTTAAAATCAACTTCCATACCATGTAGCAAAGGCCACCGGTTTGGACGGCTTTAAAAGGGGACTGAACAAGTTCCTGGAGCAGAAGCCTATCAATGGCGACAGGTCCTGATGGCTGCATGTTACTTCAGGTAGGGGGCAGTGTGCCTGTATGCACCCATTGCTGGGGAACATGGGCAAGAGGGTGCTGATGTGTTCATGTCCTGCTTACAGGTTCCCATTGGAGGCTGAGAGGCCACAGTGGACTGGGCTAGCTGGCCTCTTGTTCTGATCCAGTATAGTTCTTCCTATGTTCTTAAGTAGACTGAGATCAGGCTTTTTAAATAAGTGCATTTATTCATGCCCCGCTGTATTCAAAAGCACAGATGTTTAAGTCACCTCGTATTGCCACTTTGGGCAGAGCAACCCTCTTGCCCCAAAAGAGCACCTGGGCTTCCAAAGGATGCTGCAGGTCACCTCCATCCTTGGAGGCTGGGGAGTTACACCACTCCCTTTCTAGCTGCCACAGACACCTGTTCAGTGGGTCCTTTCCCTAGTGTCTCAGAGAGTGGAAAGGGGTGTGCCTGTGGTCAGGGAGGGGAAAGGAAAGGCTTGGATCCACACGATCCAGAAACCTGTCAGCCCTCCACACTGGAAGCCGGCCCTACCCAGCCCAGAGCCACAAAACCTGAGGACCATGAGGTTGCCACGTTCCAGGAAACTGAGCTTCAAACTCACAGCCACGAGTCTATCAACTGTACCTTCCTCAGGACGGCACTCCAAGGCTGTAAAAGCAAGTGTGACTTTTTATCCACCTGAATGTAAATTCCAACCTTAGCTTATATGCAATTGACATCTTGCAGATATTATTTGCCTTGTCCGATCTGACCTGCAGATGAGTTCCCCAAAGCTCTCTGATACTTACCAAAGGAAAATAAAATATAGCACTTAGCATAGACAGGAATGGTGGCAAATTGCGAGCTTGCTAATAAGATTCAAAAGCTGTTGAGAGGGAAGTGTTCTAATCTTACCAGCCTATCACCTAAAAGACCTGAAGTTTTCTGTTCTTTCCTTTCACGCTGCTGGCATGGAGAGCTAGGCCTTTTTTTGTGATGGCACCTAAACTCTGGAATGTAAGTTTTCTGAAGTGTTTTCCTGGAGCTGACACTGTGTTGTTTCAGTCATCAGGTTTATCTTTGGAGGAGCATGTTTTTCAAACAATGTGATACCAGTTTTAGTTAGCAGTTTTAATCCCTCTTGCTTTTGGATGGATGTTTTACTGTTTTGCTGTTCATGGATGTTTTCCTGCTGATGCATTAACTCTGGATACCATTTTGGAATTCAGTTTTGTGGGTGTTGGATGGTAAAGCATTTAAAAATAAATAAAATATCTTACCTTTAAAACATTAGATGGAGATGAAGAAACTATATCTAATAGTGGTACGCTAACATCCGTATGAAAACAGAGATTCGCACCTGTAACGTATATGACTGTTTTCCAGTTCACAATTGTGTACTGAACATTTATTTATTTATTTATCAATTTATATCCTGCCTTTTTCCTGCAAAGGGCTCAAGGCAGCTGACATCATTCTCCTCCTCCATCTTAACCCCACAACAACAACCCTGTGAGGTAGGTTGGGCTGAGCGTCTGTGACTGGCCCAAAGTCACCCAGTTGGCTCCATGGCTGAGCGGGAACTAGAACCCAGATTGTCTGAGTCCCAGTCCCATGCTCTTCACCACTACACTTCACATTGTGGCTGTGAAGTGTACAAAACGACCTGAGTGTGCCTTTTGCCTGTCTTACATGAGGGCAGCCTTTAGCCTCTTCAGGGATTGACAGGACAAACCTTTGAGGATCCCTCAAATAACCAAGAAATGCATCCAACTATGGAGACTGAATATTGAAGAGGGAAAGTTTAAGGACCACAGTATGATGCTAATAAACCCTTGGGTATAACAGGAATTTAGGAGGTGGCTTTTACTTATTCTGTTAAAAAAAAAAAAAAACCTTTGCAGCTCTCCCACCCTATTTCTGCCACATGCAAATACTGTCTATGCAGGGTAAAACCTTGGAAGAGAAACCTATTGTACATTCTGGAAAATATAGATCTTTTTTGAAGTTGTTACAGATGGCTTCATAATATGGTGCACAGCACATTCCAAACATCTTCTTTGTTTATGAACCATGTACCCGTGGCCTCTGCACATGCCAGGTGCTCAGTGGAGCCTGCTCTGCCTGAGCTTTCCTCAACCTACCCACCAAGGGACAGTGCGAGTTGAGAGGGAATAGGGGCTGGGGACCGGGCTTGAAGCAGAGTCTCCCTGATCCGGCGGCCAGACCACTTGGCTCTCCCAGGGAGAGAAAGGTTGCAGCTTGAATCTGCTGCCAGAGATGGACGTGAACATGATGTCATGGCTGTCCAATGAGAGCATGTGGCACAGGGCTGGAAGCTTAGCAGCCCTTGACAGCAAGCTGAGGCCTCTGGCCTGGTGAGAAGCAGCAGGGAGAGCCCGGGAAGGAAGGAAATGAGCTCAGGAGAGGTGAGATGCGGGGCGAGGAACAGACTAATCAAAGCGGATGGGGAGCCGGGGAGCTGCCAGGGGAGACCCGGCCTGACTTTTATTGTCTAAAGTTCATCACAGATGGAATAACCAGGAAGGGGGAAAATAACACATGATGAGCACTTGGGAGAGTGGTTGTGAAAACAGATCCTCCAGCCTCATCTGAGACTGCCCCACCGCTAACCCTTGCTCCAATTCATGAAATTCTCATGGCTTGTTTCTTCCAGCACGGTTCTTTTATACTGGGCTGGTTTCCCAATGCTCAGTGCACACAGAGAGAAAGAGGGAAAGCAGGCGCAATGCCTGTGCAAGAAATGGTACTCGGGGGCAGCGGCACAGAAGCTACCTCGTTATGGGGTTGGTTGTACCTCTGAAATCATGGCTGCAGATGCACTTGGCAAGGCATAGCCTGTTCCACTGAACACTGTTATCCACCAAGTGCCCATCCATAGAGGCTGCCAGCTTCCTAATTCTGGCTCCTCGCACCTTCTGCCACAATGGCCTCCATCTTTCAAATGATATTAACTAACAGGATCCTCAGAATAAGAGCAAACCCCACTTCTGCAAGCTAATCTCCCTCTCATGGCCCATCAGAGAAAGACAGAGAGGATGCACGTATAGATGGAGAAGAGAACATCGCCCAGATGAAGCAGCTGGTGGAACAAGAGTACACGTATATTCTTTACTTTCTGCCAAATGTGCCAACTTCTGCCCTCATCAGTCAGTGTTAGTGCAAGACCTGCAACTGTGTCATGCAGGGGGATAATCACAGAATGCCAGTGCCGTGGGTGCAGTCCCCAGATTGCAGGAGAAGCACAGGAGGTTTTGTCGTTCTCCAGCTCTAGGCCACTGGGGGTCAGCATGTCCAGGCCAGAGATTCCAGAGCTGTCCCTTGACTGAAGGGCTGCAGCCATCCAAAGGAGAACATTTTGCCACAGGTTGTTCGGCCTTCCTGGCCACTGCAGTGGAGTGTGGCTTCTGAATCTTGCATCAGCGGTGGCTTGGCCAATGTACCGCCTGTGGCAGCCAGGACACCTGCACGTAACGACACGTGCAACACCTGTGAGGGATGCTTTATTGAGTAGGACAACGCTTCCCATCTCTGTTTGAATGTTACTGCTGCAGGTAATGCAGTGGCTGGAGATACTGGGGCGTGATCTGGGATTGCTGATGGATTTTCTGAATTGTACTCTCACCAGAAACTTGTGCAGATTTGGGAGCTGGTGGAAAGCAACAGCAGGTGGCTTGTTCACGGCTTTTGCAAGATTCACACATGGCTTGTGGCTTTTTGAAACCAAAATGCAACTGCTCTAGCTTGGAGATGGTGTGTGAAAATTTTCTCCTAAGCTGCACATCTGCCTGTATGTTAATCTATTTTCTTTTTGTGCAGAAGAGATTCAGCTAGTCTACTAACTGTCACGGGCAAAGGCAGAAACTGAAACATTTGATTAAAAAAATAAAGAATATATAATTATTTCTGCTTTTTCCAATTACAAGATAGAGTGAAGGGCAGACAGACAGGCAGAAAGAAAAACACATCTGTGGGCTCTGTCCTACTCTGGTAGTGACTACAGTGTGACCAGGAAACCTCCCAGGTGGATGCAGAGGTGGAACCAACAAAGCAGACGGGGGGGGGGGGGGGGTTGAGGCCCCAGAAGATTTCTGCAGACAAAACTGGGCTGCCATTCCAGTCTATTGGGAAGGCAGTCCTTGCCCTGGGCCTGGAGCTGGTAGAGACCAGGAACTTCCACAGCTTCCACCTGGCTGGCGTCCCAAAGTGCCCTCTTTTACTTTCCCCATATGGAAAAGCAAAGTGCTTTGTTAAGGGAAATGATTCAGTGACATTCAGAAAACTATAGCATGATGCCTTTATAAGCCCAAATGGGCAACCTAACCCTGCTCACCAGCTGTCCTTGCGATTAAGAGCCCAACAGGGACTTTGCAGATGAGCCTTTCTCATGGAATCAACATGGATTGCTCACTCTTAGTTCAGGGGCTGTCCGGAGATCGCTAGCATTTGTACACAGCCTGTGCTTCAGTTTGATCTCCCTGCTTTAACTCTTAAAGCAGTAAAACCATTAGGTGAGGGAAAACCTGGAAGAATAGTGCAAAGTCTGCATGTGTGGCTCTTCATGGCGTGATGTACTTTTTAGGACGGCGTGTATGGGGGCTGTTCAGTGACAACAGCTCGGGATGGGTCTTGTCCCACCCTCCTCCACCTGGTCCTCACGGCACTATCATTTCTGTGCTCCAGTCACGCTACTGCTGACCGTTCACTCTATTTTAGGTCTACCTTCTCAGCAGCTGCCAATGTTAGTGTGGAGCAGGCAGCAGCTGCCAGGGCCAGCACCAGGGATCTCTACAATGCACAGGCTCTCCCCATAGATCAGGGATGGGCAGCCATCATATTTGCAGGATACACTTTGCTTTGGTTTTATTGAGTCCCATGTCAAGTCCCAGCTTGAGTCAGTTGCTAAACGCAGCGGTGGTGGAGGAGAGTTAAGGCACAGGGTGCTTTTTTGGTTTTCAGTGTCAGAAGAGCCTAATTTAGGATGGGTTGTTGTTACATCAAGTCACCTCCTATCTATGGTGACCCTATGACTGAATGAGCGAGCGAGCGAGCGAGCGAATGCTGCTCCCCAGATGTGCTCTGACGCTGTGGCTTCCTTTACAGAGCCAGGCCAACTCGTGTTTGGCCCTCCCCTTCTTCGTCCTCCAGCTTTCCTTAGCATGATTGCCTTCTTGAGTAAGTCTTGCCTTCTGCTGTTCCCAAAGAACAACAGCTTCAGTTTGTCATTTTGGCTTCTACAGCAAGTTCTGGCTTGATTTGAGGACCCATTTAGGATGGGAGGGGTGAATGTTGCTGCTGCTATTGTTAAATAGCTCAGAATCAGACACACTTGAGGATTTTCAGAAAAACAATCAGAGATCTATGAGTAGACCCTGACCTACTTTGCGGCCCATTCTAAATACCCATTCACCATGGTGGATTTTGCAAATACAGAGGCTGTTTTGCCAGCCTTGCTGCTCAGAAGTTGGATTTAGAGTCTTGAGAGCTGTGTTGCCCTCCATCTCTTCTGCAACCGTTATTAGTGGCAGTACTAATAGCTGGCCCATTCAGCAGCACACTTTCTCACACTCCATCAGAGCGTGCGCATATTTTATGCTCTTGAAACAGCATCGTCCTGGTGTAAAAGAGTGGATGCAGCACTTGGCTTAATCTGTGTGCAGAGGAGCCATCCCTCTCCCTGAAGAAAGCATTCCTGTTTAAGTAGTCTAGCAATGTGAACATTTCACAAAGGAGAACGTTTTGCAGGAGTGTCTGGAACGGAAACAGGTGTGTTACTCTTAAAATGAGCCTGAAAATGGAGAATAGACAAGACCCAGAAGGGACAGAGGCTTCCTGCCTTATGAAAAATTGCTACAGTTGCTGCTGCTCAGACAGAGCGGTGGCAAGAATGAGGGATTTAGCCCCGGATGTTGTAGTAGCCAGACATTCTGGATGGCTTCCAAGAAGAAGGATCAGTCAGTCAGACTCAGAAGTGATCAGAGGCTCGGAGGGTCTGCCTTTAAAAGGTGAGATGAAGAGACGGGAATGTGCAAAATGCCTCTGAACAATGACTGTGGGGCCTGGGCTGAGGGAGGGAGGTAGAGGGAGGGCGGTGAGGAGGCGGTTGCCGGCTACCAGCGCCTTCTGGGTGGAAACACCACCGAAGCAGAGGAAATACGGGAGGGAGGGAACCAAAGGGTGGAACTAGGCCTGGTGCAGAGAGAAAAATAGAAGTTCAATCTCAGGAAGACCTCCTGGACAATAAACGTGGGAGGCAAAGGAACCAACACATCCCCCACCCAGGAAAGGGGTGGAGGAAGATTCTCTGACATACGGGATGTTAACAACAATTGTAATTCAGGGGTTTCCAGTCTCCTACCCAGGGCTGAAACCCCCTTGTGCCAAATCTGCCCTGAACAGTGTCCAAAGGAACAAGACACAAGGGTCGTAATGGACACTTGAGGCACCAGGCATTGCTCAGTGTCCCAGGGATGCCGGCAGAAGGAAGCGCTCTGGAGTAGCTGGGATCCTTTGCTTCATCACGGCTGGCCCCATCCTTCCGCTGGAGGGGCAGCAACTGCAGGCAGCTGGCTTCACTCCCCCCTCCCTGCCAAAACCGCACTTTCACCAGTCTGAGGCGTTGTGCTCAGACATCACAAATGTGTGTCTTTCTTTGAGGCCTGGCTGGTGAGTGCAGGGAGTGAGGTTTCCTGTAACAGCACCACTGAAAACAACTGAAAGGTTTTCAGTTGGAACTGTAAAAAGAAACAAAAAAGAAATGTCCCAGGTCAGGCCCTGCTTTTGGCCCCATCCCTTAGCAGGCAATGGCCTTGCCTACCTCAGGTACCCGGCTTATAGCATGCAAGAATAATGGCTGCGCTTCACTTTCAAGGCATTTTTCCTTCCCAAGGGTGGGTGGCCTGGCAGCTCTCACAGAAGCCCGTTTCAGCTCTTTCCAGGGCCAAAGACAAAAAAGGGCAGGGCGAGGCACTGACCAGCCTCTCCCTCTTCCTTACCCTCCCTCCTTTGTTACAAGGACGCTGATGGGTGGAGGGCTGGATTATAAAACAAGCTGTAAGAAAACCTGCCATCTTCACTCCCATTAACTGCACTCCTCCGAAATCTTTATTTGCAGAGAAGAGAGATGCTATTGCGCAGGAATTTGCAAATGTCCCATTTCCTGAATGTCCTTTAGAAAAAGAAATCCTTTTCCGTGGCACAGTCCTACGCACGCACGTTCAGATATAATTTTGTCTGCTCAGTTCCCCAGTCAACAGGGCTCGCAAAAGGCAGGGCATTTTAAGCCTTTTTTCCATTTAAGCATGTGCAGAGTTTTGCCTTCAGCCATTTTAAGGACCCCCTGCAAAACAAACAAGCCTCAAAAGCAGCGAATCCTATTGACATGACTCCAGGCAGAGACCAGGGCGGTTGAGCAGGGCTGACGTCATAAACATCTCCACCCACAGGACAGTGCTTTTGCCCTCCCAGAAAAATCTGAATTTCTGAATAGGCCAGAGAATACTTAGATGAAGTATTCATCTAAGAGCAGGAAACTCACAATCCAGCTCATGGGAAGCTGCTTCATGCAGTAATGCTACAGGTGCAATGTGAAGTTTAGGCTCAGCCGTAATTGCAGAGCTGAGGGAAAGGGCATCCCAGCCTCCTCCGCCAGCTGGAGGAAGGAGAAGGGCTGGCTCTGTTTCAGCTCCTCTATCCAAGCAGGACCACCAGCAAGAGGAGGCCAACAGGCCTCATCCGGGCAGAAGTCATCCTTTGGGCCTTGCCAAATTGATCTTCCTCCAATCCTCTTCAGTTTTAAGCTTAAAGAGAGGGCCCCTCTCTTTTTCTTACCCTATCTCCACCTAAGAGATGAGAAGGCACTGCACACTAGATTACTCTGCCTTACCATGTGTGTTATGCCCAAAAACATGGGAAAGAAATGTGTTGCAGCATCCTTGACAACTTCAGCCCTCCAGATGATCCAGGTGATTAGCATAGCTTCTGTGTTCAGCTAAATATATTTATCTTGACAATTATCAGAATATTTGCAGATTTCTCCAGACTGTTTGACAAATACGTCCACAGTATTGTAGCTGACATTTGTGTGTGGACAGGGGAGGTCTACTGATTGCATGGCCTTGCAATCAAGGTATCATGGTTTGCAAATGGACCCAGCGCTCTTACAATTGGGAAAGTTCTGCGCAATCTCCTGTTTTAAGATTATACCCTGTGACACATCCACCTGTGATCGAACGAGAAACCATGATAGCGTGCCTAAACTAGATGTGTCACACAAATGTGAATGTGTCCAACTGATATAAAATGGGGCAGATAATGGAAATTTAAAAACAATAAGAGGTGGAGAAACCTCCATTCAAAACCAGCTTGCCACAGAATTCTCTCCCACTGGGATTATTTCTAGTCTCAGAGTCCAGCTGAGGTGGAAACAGGTTGTGGGGGCAGGATGGGGGTTTGGAGGGCACGGTGTGGGAAGGCTTCAGGCCTGTCCATCCTCCCTTTCCATGAAACTGGCCCTTGCCTTGCTTTATATCTATTTGGCAGTAACGTTTGCTCTAAAATAAGAATGGGCAGCTTCAGGGGCTCCTGGGCCGATTTCAATCCCAGTCCAGAACTCCTCCACTGTTAAAATTGGTGATGCCAAACATCCTCCTTACTACTGAGCAGTAAACAGGACAAATTTAACTTCTTTTCAAGCTAAATTTGAACTGTTTACTCCTTCAGAGCACCTTGTTGTCAAATTTCAGTGACAATTTGCCACGTTACTTGCAGCTGCATGTTTCAGTGGCATGGTGGTCACCCCCGCTCTTTAACATATTTGCCACAATCACATCTACTTACATCCTTAGGGCACAAGTCAATGCAAGTTTAGACAGAAAAAGTCAACAACCCCCAGCATGCCCCATCCAGGAGCATGTTGGAAGTGATAAATCTTTCTGCTGTCCAAGCCACAGGATTGTGCCTCAGTTGTCAGTCCCTTTTGTGTGCTTTCTCTGCTGCTTTAACTTGATTTTTTCTTAGCAGCTGGATACACATTTATGCACAAAGTCTGCTGGTATTTTTTATGCCTCCTGCAAGACAGTAGCAACTCAGCTCAATTGGGCAAAAATTAAAACCACAGCTCCCAAGGTTCAACGCATTGTGCGCGCGCACACACACACACAACTCAGTTAAATGGCACCAGGGACTTAGGAAGCTGCCATGGAGGGAGCCAGGCCCTGGGCCCATCTGGCCGCTTGGAGTGGCTGCCCAGGATCTTCTGAAATGAGGGGGCTTTCATCTGATTTCTAAAGCTCCAATGGGAGAGTGCAGAACCAGCTGGGTCTGGTTTGGCACCCAGGCCAGAGGTTCTAAACTCCCTGGCTAAGCTAAGCTCCCTGGCCTCGGGTTCAAGATGCGGCTTCTTCAACCTCCTGCCCGACAGCCTGCGGATCCACTGCAGGTGAGTGCTGACAACATGGGCCCAGATGGACCATGGGCTGCCTTGCTGTTTGGCAGCCCCTGATGTTCCTCACACCCTTTCAAGGCTATAAAGGTCAAAACAAGCCTGGTGGCCCCGGAAATCCGGCAGGTTCATCCTATGAGGTCCCTTCAACCTGCACCAGTTCAGCTTCTGCCTGCTGCATCTTGAGCACCCCATATTGTGAACAGCCACCCAGTGTTGCTACTACCAGGGCATGGATGGCAGAGGCCTGACCGCCACCCTCCGTGTGAGCACACAGCTGGTGCACCATGTGAAGGTGAGAGGAGGCGCTCTTGGCCACAGCTGCCCCCTGTGAATGAATCCAGGAGGGCCCCCAAGCTGCAGACCTGCCCCTTTAGGATGTGTAAAGAGAAGCCAGCAAACACGCCGGACGGCCTTGGGCAGCTTATTCCGACTAGCCAGGAGGGGCGAAGGAGCAGAGCAGAGATGGCTCTTCGGACAGACTTTGAGCTTTACCTTTAGGGGAAGTAGTTGGACCTTTTGGAAAGACAGTAAAGAGACCGTGTCTTCAGAAGGAAGGAAAAAAGGGAAAATTGTGCAACCCCCCTCTCCTCCGTAACAAGACCAGGTCTAGGCTCTCTCATTGCATCAGTGTCCTTTTATCCAAGGGAGCTCCTTGATGGTAATTACAGATCATATGCCAGAAAATTGCAAGAGAGATGGAGCCCTGATTTCCCTTCGCTCAGCCTTACCAAGCCTCTCCCTGGGTGCAGATATCTTTTTTCCGTGTGGTTTCATGTACATCACACCCACCCACTAGCCTAACCTGAGGGAAAAGATAAGGCCCTGAGAGAATAGCCACTTTCTTTGTATCAAGTGCTGCCTGTGCTCAGGAATGACATGTTGCAGTATGAAATCAATCACACTGCTTGCAAAGCTTATCTCCGAATGCCATGTGCATTACTTGGCTTTAGTCGATATGGCAGGAGCTACTGTGGTGAGGGAAATCGCTAAGAAGTTTTCCACAGAACCAGAGCTGCTTTGTTTTCCGGTACAAGTCCACATGCCTTTCCTCAAGGTTGTGCCCCGGCCACGGAGATAGTGCATGTTTGACCCAGGCATAACTACTATTTTTTTTGTAGCAGGGAAAACACGTAATCTCCAGAGAGCAAATTCATTGATGACCGTGGCACACGATGGCTTGAGCATCACAGTGATGCAATGTTAAGTGATGTGCTGTGAAGCAATGTAATGTCTGCAGCTGAATTTGTTAATAAAATTAAAGCCACAGAGACTGCAAAACAGGAAACTTAACTTAGCGGAACTCCCACATACTAATGAAATGTCCACCGTTTTATCTCGCCCACCGCTCCCTCTTCAGTAGAAGTCAAGTATGCTTTTAGCATCCTCTCTTACATCACCATGCCAAAACCATGCAACATCTATTGTTTTTGTGTGTGTGGGAGGAACATCTATTCTCTCCCACATTCCTCTGCCAATTTGTAACTCTTATGAATGTTCATTGTTTACCCCTTAATTTAAACATTTTTAAATTTCTTGAGCTTGAGCTAGAGTTGCTGCTCATGGAGGATAAAAAGGCCATTTTCTTCCCTCTTTCGGCGCCTGCCACAAGGAAGAGGAGGAGGAGGAGGATTAGGCCACTGGGGTGGCACGGTGACCAGGGTGCCAAGCTCAGATTCCGGTTCAGTGCCCGACTCGGCCTGGAAATGTACCGAGGGACCATGGGCTCCATCGAACTTACCTCAAAGGGCTGTGTGGTGGAGGGAGGCATCCTGAGCCCCTTGGAGGCTGAGTGGGAGAGAAGTGTAATGAAAGGAGTAGGTGCCATGCTGTGCGCCCAGCAGGAGTCAGCAGGTGGGTTTTACTATCCCCAGGGTTCCCATCCCTGCACTGAGAAAGCATTTCCTCCTAGGCTAGGTGTGCTTGGGCGGGCTGGCTTGAGCAGTCCGGCACTGCAGCTCTGCAAGCACATTACTGCTTGTGGCAGAACTAGAGCAGTGTGGTGTAGTGGTTAAGGGCATGGGGCTGGGACTCAGAGGATCTGGGTTCTAGTCCTTGCTCTGCCATGGAGCCAAATGGGTGACTTTGGGCCAGTCACAGACTCTCAGCCCAACCTACCTCACAGGGCTGTTGTTGTGGGGATAAGATTGAGAACAGGAGGAGGAGGAGGTCAGCCACTTTGAGTTTGGTGCAAGAAAAAAAGCGGGATATAAATGTAATAAATAAATTAAACAGCCTGGAAATGGGAGAACCATCGTATGAACACATAGCATAGCCTGATTGCAGGGGCTGCCGCTGATGCTGTTTCAGCCCCCCCTGACTCTGTGCTCCTCAGCCATTATTTGCCTGCCCTGAGCAGCCACTTCCAAATGAGACCTCATGCCATGGCGCAATCTTCAAGCACTTCGGCATCCCCTGTTCTGGTTTCCAAACAAAAGTGTGGCCAACTGCTAATGCAAGTGTGTGGGGAGGAAAGGGATCGAAATGGCAAGGGGGTTCCCACGGAAGCTGGGGAGGTGCTGTGGCTCAGTGGCAGAGCATCTGTTTAGCATGCAGAAGGTCCCGAGCTCCGTCCTTGGCATCTCCCAGCTGGGCTGGGAAGGCATCCCGCCTGCAGCCCTGGAGAGCTGTCGCCGGTCCATCTCCACCATGCTGCGCTGGATGGAGGAGCCGCCTGATCGGCAAGCACAGCAGCCCTTCTGCAGCTTCGTTTAAGGATGGATGTTGCATGGTGCCAGGTGCCCACGGGCGCCATCCCTGCGTTGCCCATTACTGCCGCTGAGCTTGTGATGCCACGTCCTGTGAGTCTGGGCAACACAGCCTTGATGGGAGGGGCTGCATCCCCAGCAGCACACGAACATGAGAACATACAGAAAGCTGTGCCAGGTCGGACCACGAGCCCATCTAGTCCAGGCTTCTGTTCACGCTGTGGCCAAGCAGCTGCCCACGGGGAACCCACCAGCGCGGCGGCTGCGGCAGAACCTCCCGCTCATGTTCCTCAGACACTGGGAGCACCTCGGATGTGGGCACGCAGCCTCTCATACTGGCAGCAGCAAACAGCCATTGGCACCAGCTGCCCTCTAGAGCCTTCCCTGCCAGTATTTGCCCGACCCACTTTTAAAGCTGTCCAAATGAGGAGCCATCACGATGGCCTGTGGATTCCATTGTGCAGCCATTCTGCGTGCGAGCAAATGATTCCTTTGATCTGTCCTGAATCTTCCACCCATCAACTTCATGGCATGACCCTGGGTTCTAGCATTATGGGGTGCATGAGGGTTGCTGCCCACTACAACCCATGTTGCCTGGATTCGCATAACGTGGCAGGCCATGGCAGTGAGGACTGTTAAGGGTGCTTACGCAGCCAGGGAAATCAGCTACCAAGGCTATTTTGCCCCCTCCCCCCGCTCTATAATTATGCAAACCTAGTCAGGGTAAGGTGGCTTCCTATATTCCTATGGCCTTTATTCTTTTGACATCCTCCCAAATAATTGCCTCAGAAGAGTTTCCGAACGAGCCACTCACCGGTGAGGTTTTCTGATCCAACCGCAGTGGCACGGCCGGCAGCTCCGGCAGCCACTCTTCTTTCCTATGGCCCATGCTCACCCTTCCTTCCGCTATCTATGCAGGCCCTGAACCAGGGAACTGTGTCAGCCGCTCCCACTGACCCCATGGCGTGGCATGCACCCTCGGAAGTGAGCGAGCTTTTGTCGCTAACAAGAGAGGCACAACTGCGAGGGGGGTCTTCAGCGTACAGAGCAGGACAGCCCTCCCTGCCAAGCGTTTCCAGTCTCTCTAGACCACAGCCAGGGCGTGGGGAAATGGGGAAGCGGTTCTGAGAAGTGTTTAATCGTTCCTGGAAATCCTTGCCCTTTTCAACTTTGCAAGTGCTTTACAGTTTTGACGGCCTTGTAGGTACAGAGAGTTACAAAATTCAGAACTCTAAAGCCAAGCTAAAGGTTTTGTTTTAAGTATTAGAGTAGAGTAAGCACTGCAGGGTGAGAGTCCACACCAAAAATCTGGATTGCTTTTTCATATCCATGCTGCTATATATCTCAGGTTATTGACTAGTAATTCACTAATATAAGCTGCTATCACAACAAGCCGCCTTCCTGAATGATTCCTTTGCATTAAAGGAAGCAAGGCCCTAAAAATGGCATGTTGTCACTATGATCTGAGAAAACTGGCTTAAGCTCATGGATCAGACTCCAAGGTTTAGCCACTGAAAACCAGAGTTGGAACTATTCAGAGGCCTTTCCAGTTGTTTCATAATTGAAAAGACTTAAAAGACACGGGTGAACAGACCTTCAATGCCAGCCAGTTAAACATCTGAGTACCACTGAAAGCTGAAATTGGCCTCTGGGATCTCTACTTTCACATATTAATATCTCCATCAGACCATTTAGTTGTAACTGAATGTTATTGGTGCGTGAGAAAGAGGTTGCTTCAGGTTAAGTAGCAATGGATTTCTCACAACTGTCGTGTTTCCTGTTTGTGGCAGTAAGTGCTCCAATGCGAGGAAAAGATACCCATCCTCACAAAAGCAGAAACATATGATAGATACACACCAGGGAACACAGATGGGCTCTCTGTCGCTACTTGGAACATCTGAAGATTTGCAACTCTTCTTACACCAAGCACTCCTGGTGTAAACGGCATAGCTATGAAAGCAGCGGGCTTAGCTTGCTGCAGTCCTTCTTTTCTCTTGTCCCAGGATCGAACAGACCTTGCTTCCAGCATGCATCAAGAATGCAGAATGCTCCAAAAACCACACATGTCTCTAATTCTGTTGGGGGATTTGCTGTCATGCCGTTCATCCCCCAAAACAGGGGTAGGAAATCTGCAGCCCACCAGATGTTGCTGGACTGCAATTCCCATTTTGCTTAGCTTGGCCTTAGCAGCTGGGGCTAATGGTAGTTGTAGTCACAGAGCAGACAGAGCAGACTACACATAAGGAGGGTCACAGTTTCCTCAGCCCTGTTGTAAAAGGTTAAGGGGAGAAAAGCAGTCAAAGACATATGAGAGCCAGTGTGGTGCAGTGGTGAAGAGCACGGGACTGGGAGTCAGGCGATCTGGGTTCGAGCCCCCGCTCGGCCATGGAGCCAGCTGGGTGCCTTTGGGCCAGTCGCAGACTCTCAGCCCAACCTACCTCACAGGGTTGTTGTTGTGGGGATAAGATGGAGGAGGAGAATGATGTAAGCTGCCTTGAGCCCTTTGTAGGAAAAAGGCAGGATATAAATCGATAAATAAATAAATAAATAAAATCTATCAGTACAGATTGTATCAATCAGAAAGTGAAAAATGTTAAACTATACAGAATTTCTCATCAGCCATAGGACACAAGACACACTTCAATTAAATAAATTTTACTTAATCATAGGAGTTACCTACCTATGAAACCTGTGTGGTTCGCAATAGTTCTGAAGTAAACAGCATTCCTTGGAGTTACATGGTGTCCTTATGTGTCACTCCAGGCCCTATCCCAAAAGAAGCATTTCCAACAGGTGAGAAAAAGACCCTGTGCTTATCTTCTGTGGACTTCATAAGATCATCAAGTTGGAAGGGACCTCAAAGGTCATCTTGCTCAACTTCCTGCTAATGCAGGAAATCCGCTGCTACAGCGTCACTGATTGTAGAGGCTGGTCACCTGAGAACTTACAGCAAAGGATCCATTTCCTTCCAAGACAACCTCTTGCACCATCAAACAGCATAAGCCATCTAATCAGGGTCATCTTTTGAATTATTTTAAATGATCTATGGAATAAATATAGAAGCTTTGTACAGTAGTGCTATTACATCCAATCATTAAAACTGCAAATGTTTCACAGTTACTGTCTACCCTAACCAGCTCACAACAATTGAAGAAACATTTTCTAGTGCTACACAAAACCAACGAGAATGCTTCAGGCTCTTGATTAAGGGCAAGGCAGAATGAAACCCTCCTTTACAAAGCTCCCATTGAACATGCTCAGCAAAGGCTTCTGATCGTTATTAGCAGTAACACAGAAGGTATAATTTTTACAAGAGTGCTCTCCTGATCATAATTGTGTCCTGCTCCTGAGAAGTGAGCCCACAACTTGACTATAGAGCTTCCCTGGCCACAGCAGCCAGAAACTGATGGGTTTGGTTAGCAGAAGCCGGTCATATTTCACAATCCCAAGGAAACCTCTCAGCAGAGGGTGAAATACCACAGGACACAGCAAAGTTGGAACAAATCGCTCATTGTCTGGGCTGGATGGGCCAAACCACACTCCTCGCTCCTTCACATAACCCAGAAATTAAACTGAAAATCTAAACAGCAGCAGGGGTTGTTTAAAGTAGTAAGAGTGGGCTCAAAGCAGCCGAGGTCTGCCCTCTCGTGGACAGAAGCAGCATTTCAGCATGATGCACTGTAGTGATTTCCAATGGTGATTTTTCATCCCTGCAGGTGCTCCTACACCCATCTTCCCCCAAGAGACCTGGGCAATTTGTGCAGGTCCCCGCAGGGATTCATGTAAGCACACGCACTCTGTAAACCTGGGGGTGCCATCTCACAAGATGCGACTGACTGTACAAAAATCGCATGACTCCTGTGTGCACTTCATGGGTGATTCATGCATATATGGACATATTAATATATATGACCTAAAAGAGACAAGTGCTTTTATAAAACAGGATGGCCCACAGAAAAAATTCCAAGTCCTGTTTCTCAAGCCCTTCTCACAGAGGAAATGTCTTAAGAAACAAAGGTTGCAACCTTTGGCTGACACCAAAGGTCGAAGCAAAAGAAACTGCACAGTGAGAGATCTGGCATGGGATGCTCATAAGCCCCTGAATTTGGAGGCTTACAGGCAACTGCTGTGGAGGCCAAAGGACTGCATCTTGTTGTCTCTAAGGTGCAAGGAGGATCCTTTTACTCTATATCTAATTTTACTCTACATCTGTATCTCTGGCTTATTGGAATATTTACATCCCCACATTCAATAACAACTTCCCACTGGATCAAGCAAGCAGTAATGGTTAAAGTCTAATAGACTTTCAGCAACTAGTCATATTATTTAATGAGCTGTTCAAAATAATCTACTGCAAAGACTTGTTTGCTTCACCAAAATTCCACTGAATACTCCATGAGATCAGAGAATTACAACCACAAATGCATTTAGGAATTTTGGAAAACTACAGTACAAGCATCTATCCTGAGCCTTGCTGCTTCTTATGGATTGCTAGAACAATAATTTGAAGCTTAATTAGTAAGAAGAAAAGTTCACTTCTGCAGATGCTGTTGAAGCACTAAGCTACAAACTGCTGTTTTAAACATAAATTAATGACTTGATCTTAACCCCAGTCCCCACACATTCAAAAGACAATTTTTTTACTATTAGAAAATTAATTCAGATTCTGCAAAATAGGGTTTATGGCTCTTGGCCCAGAACTCAGAATTAGACAAACTCAAGGAAGCCACTGTTCAGACAAGAGGTCAAGCCTCTGGTGGGATTAGCTGGATTTCCTGAGGTGCCTTGCTTGGCAAAGCTGTTCAAGGAAAACAGAGATTTACTTCCAGCTAGAACCAATGAGACCTACCAGTCAGGACCCTTATCTTAACAGGTAGTAACACTGGCTCTAGACCCACAGTCAAAGGAAGCAGAAAGTTCTGGGACTTACAAATAGTTTTATTGAAATTTAACAAAATTCAACAAATGCACTTCAAGGCAGAGGAGACAGACCATAAATACTTTACATATTTGCCTTTAAGGGTCTTTATTTGTATGCTACAGGAAGTGTAGAGCTAATGAGTTCAGGTCTTCTACACAACCACACATTTGCACAAAAGAATGATAAAAAAGGGCAACAGAACTTTTTGCTTGTCCAGCAACAGTGATAATGCATGTGCCCGTGTCCGTGTGTGTGTCCGTGTGCGTACATGCGTGCCCGTGTGTGTGTGTGTCCCCGTGTGTGTGTGTGTGTGTGTGTGTGTGTGTGTGTGTGTGTTACACTGATTTTCACAGTATCAGCATCCTGGATGAAGCAGTTTCAGTGAGCTCTCTCCCTGCTAACAGCTGCTGCTCTCAAGAGTAGCAGGGATGCAGGACAGGATGACTGGGGGTGGGGTGGGGTGGGGTATCAGAGTATCCACGCAGTGTAGCTGCTAAGCTGCAGTCCCACTAGGCAAGCCAGCCTTTCATAGAAATGGTCTGAAAGCAGGTGTCAATAGCTCCAGGCAGTCTTAGGAGAGCTCAAGCTGACAGATGCTCAGCTGAGATTCCAGTGGATGGGATGTCTCCAGCATGATCCACCCAAAGCCTTGAAGTGGTATGCGAAATACAAGCCAGCAGTGTCTGGTTATGGGTACTTGCTTCTCAGAAACAAAACAGTCAACAGAACACCAGTCAGATATGTTAGAAATGGGAATGACCAACAAGCCTTTCAGCCTCACTCTCTGATCACTTAGGGCCAGCTTTTGACAGCAAGCTTTTTGACAGAAAGCCTCCTGTTCCACTGGTTCTTGATTTCAGCCTGCAGCTGATCCTGCATAATGATGCAGAGATGGCGTTATCCTTGCCATAGGGCATGCTCCTGGTCGTGGCGGCAGAGGCGTCTTTCCTGCTTATGGGCAAAGATGTCAGCTTCCCAACATCGTTGTGTAGAAGCCAACCAAAAGATAAGCTACAGTGCACAAAGTGAACGGGGTGGCATGGAGGGAAAAGGGTGAAAGTATGGCATTAGCTCAAAATCAGCAGGTCGTGCAGCTCTCCATTTACAGGTAACTACACCCCTTCAGCTGCAGATTCACAGAAAATTCTGCATGGCAAGGGAAGTGCATTTTGGAAAGCTACCAGGGACAGCCATGTCTCCTCTGCTCTCAGGAGCAATCCTAACATATGGCGGTATCCATGCAGTTGAACGCAGCAAAGGGAGCTCTGTCAGCCCTGCTACATCCATTCCGTGCTTTTGCTAGTCTGGAGCACTTAGGAAGGATGCTTTCGCAGATGCAGAGATGAAGACACACAAAACACAGACTTCTTGATCCAGCTGGCATAACTTTGCACCAGCGGATTAAACTAAATGTTGAGGTAGCAAATGCCTGAAGCGCTCTGAAAGGCAATGACATGCTCTAGGAAGGAGATATGATGGGCAATGAACCAGCTCCTACAGCTAACCCACCCACAATCCAGTTTCACAGCTTTACACAAAAAAACCTGATGGGCTGGTAGAAAAGGCAGGCAGGCAGGCAGGCTTGCATATGAAACCCTCTTCAAAAATGACATGCCTCTGAAAGGATTTTGGCTGCTTGGAGCTCGGCAAACATAATTAGAACAAGGAACTTGGGATGAGGGCGAGGAGCGCCGCTTCAGCACTGGCACCGCCCCCAATGCCAGTCTTGCCCAAGGAAGTGGCCCCAGCTGATCAAGCGTTTCACAGTCAACATACTGGGGGAAGCAGGAGGGCCCCATCAAAAGAGGAGGCTCAGTCTTCCTTTGAAGTGTGCTACATTTCTCCACATGAGACAATATCAGGCCCACCAAGGAGTCAAGGTGACTGCCAAAGGAAGGTCACAGCACTCCATTATCACCTGTGAGTGGGTGTGCGTGCACACACACAGTCAAAGGGCTTTAAAAAAGGGTTGGCAGCCTTCTTGAGCAGGGCAGCCAAGTTGCCCTACCACTGATGGCAAAACTTGAGGGATCAAGAGAGACCTCTTACCTGTAATAGTTTTAGAAGGAGACTTACAGTAAGAAAGTCATGGGGAGGGGCAGGAAAGCGGGATGCAGAATCACGAGGAGGAGGAGGACCATCCAGGACTGAAATCACGACCTGCCAAGGCAAGTAGCTTCTCAGAGGTGGCCTGCTTGGTAAACCTGAACAGAAAAGCTGCATGCTCAGATACGGCTCCTGCCTCTACTGATTCACTACAGCACAGGCACAAAGTTGGAATGACAGAGCCTGGAAAAAAGATGGTGCAACTCCCAGGGAGATGATGTGGAGCGTGCAAGAGCTCCACATCAGTCTGCTTCAGCGGGGACATCGCAATCGTATCCATCTTGGAAAGCTCCAGCTGTTCTCTTAAGTGCAACATTTGATATCCCCACTCCCCAGTCCACACGGATACACTAAAGCAAAGGTATTTGACTATGTTATGCTGGGGGAGGGAAGAGAGGGGAAAGGCATAAGAAGCTTGCTGAACACCTTTACTCATCTACAGCATATAAAGTGAAATGTCATTGCCAGCTTTTGTTGACTGACAGGGGTACTCAACAAGGACATCCGGTCAGAAAAAGGTGCAGGTGGATTCTCCATGGTCTTGTGAGACTTGAAATCTGTTGCCACCTGACCGTCAGTCAGTGTCCGATAAAAGGATTTACTCAACTCAGCAAGGGGAATTTTGAGCAGGCTCATAAACAAGGCCAGACAGCTCAGCTGACACAGGTCCTGTCAACACACGTCTTCAGCCAATGCTATTTCTGATCACTATCCGAGTCCAAGACATCCCCAGCGCTGCAGCCACGACCGCCGCCTCCTCCTGGCACAGAAGCGTCAAAGCTAACTATGTGTCTGTGCTCCACATCCATCACTCTGCAGGGACACGTGGCTGCCTAGAGTGGTTCACATGAGGTACAGTAAAACTGGGCAAGTTAAGGTGCATTTGCAGCACACAGCGACTGTTCAGACTGCTCCCGTGGCTCACACCTCACAGATGATGACAGGGAAGTCCACATGAATCCGAGGGTGCTCCAGTTTCACTGTGCCCTGGAGCGAGAAAAACAAAGATGCAGTAATGACTCACAGAAAAGCCCTCAAACGATCCATTCTTTCTGAGCAACACTGAAAAGAGGCACATGATGCTGAGTGTGCGGATACAGCTCCTTGTGTAACTACCCACAAAGAAGACCAGGTCTTATATTAATTTTTGCTCCAAAAGACACATTATGGCTTATTTTCAGGTGATGTCTTATTTTTTCATGTACAACAATCGACATTTATTCAAATACAGTCATGCCATCTTCTGGAACATCATCATAACTCTCCAAACCCCAAATTGTGTTGCAATGGACATACTAAATGCGTCCATCTGGCTGATGTTCTTAACTAGGGATTTTTTGGGGGGTAATGTTTATATTATGAGCATCCTGAAAAATCATGGTAGGGCTTATTTTCTGGTTAGGGCTTATTTTGGGGGAAACAGGGTACCATTAGTCTAAAAATCCTATGCAACAACTGGCTTATCAAGCATTATATTACAGGAATGAGCTCTACCTAGAAAATAGACATTTCTATGCAGAAGTCTGAGGAGCAGGATCGGAGGACAACATGATGATCCTTTTTTCACATTCAGCATATTGCCTGAAAAGTTCTGCTGCTAAGCTGGTCAAACAGAATGTGGCCAGAAATCGAAAGACTCAGATGCCTGGGAAAACAGGAAGATCTTTATGTGGTGCAGGAAAAAAAGGGCAATGCAGGTGCCAGGTGAGCCTGTCTTGGAAACTCTACAACTGGGGTGCCACAAACAAAATGGCCTTCTGAGCCACCGCCTAACTCCCTTCCTTTGACGGGGGCTCCCAAAGTTTGGTCTGGGCGGGTGTAGACAGATTTGTGGCAAGTGGTTTAGGAGCCGGAATGTATGCTACTGCTAGCAGTAATCAGCATTAAAAGCAGAGCATTAGCCAGACATGGACTGGTAGCCAGTACAGATGGAAAGCTGCTGGCATATCATCACCATGCTGGCCAGCCCACATTAACAACGTCTCTGCCCTGTTTTGGACCAGCTGAAGTTCCCAGACCATTGTCACAGGCTGCTCCAAATCTAGTGCACTGCAATTTACCAACAAGAGGTTACCAGAGTCCAGAAAACAATAGTTACACTATCTCTGTCCAGATAAGGACATGTTGGTGCATCAGCCTAGTCCGATAAGAGCCTCTGATGACAAAAACTAGACTCAAGAGCACTCCCAAACAACACGCCTGACGCTCTAGGAGGATGGAAACCCCTCCCAGAAAAAACTGAATATCGCTAAGCTGGGTAGGGAACCGTCCACCAACTTTACCTCTGACTTGTCCGGACTGAATCTCAGTTTATTGGCCCTCATCCAGTCCATTTCCATGCCCACTGCTTCACCTGGATTTGATGAAATATCAAGCAGTAATGTCTACAGTTTCTCTGAAGTGCCACTATTAATTGGATTGCATTTGTTGCTGAATCATGGATTTGTGCTAATAAGTATTTTAGCCAATTCTCACAAGCCTAGGGTTGGCTTGTCCCACTCCTATACCCACTTCAGAACTTTCTTTCACTGCTTTTCTCAAGAATGTGAAATGTTTTTGTGCCTGATAGCCATCAATACCATACCCTTTTTAATCCAGTACCATGCCTTATTTTCTCCTCCTGTTCATATATTACATTCAGAGTAGCATTCCAAACAGTTTCTGACTGGGGTCAGAGCTTCATGAACCTCTGTATTGATCCATTCATACATAAGGTGGCTTACTTTTTAACCCTCCTCTCATTCTCACAGTAATCCAGACTACTGGACTCCTACAGTCAAATTTGGATTTATCATGTACTAGGAGTCAAGCTGTTTCAGGCATTTCCAGTGATTTTTTGGTTTAGTTTTCCTCTGAATGGCAGATCACCCTTTGAAATACCAACATAGACCTCCCTTGGGAATACAGAACCAACTGCGGAGAATCGTGGACTCAGGTCACTGTGTTTGCTGCTATTAACGGGTCTTGCAAGAACAGCATTCTTATTCAACAAAGGTGTTAACACATGGTTAGGTCCCTAACACCAGACAGAGTGTAGTTTATGCTTATTTGTAAGACTTCTATATTGCTTAATGTGATAAATATTCAAGTCCTTATAATGCATTAGTGTGCACAATTGGGGAACTACTTTCCTAATGAAGCCTAGAGCTGCTCTCTCCTAGGCCTTTTGGTGGTTAGACAGCATATAAATATGTGCATAAATATGAGGTACAAAACTCATTTGTTCTATTGATTTAGACTATTACACGTTGTTTATTATTTAAAAGGATAGCTGCTTAAACATAAAAATGTAGTCATTTTGAATAGAAACCTATTATCTAAACTGCCACAAGGTTGGGGATGACAAGGTAAAATATTAAACAATAATAATTAACTATTTATTATTTTCCTCTGTTCAATCAGAAATCCTCCAGGAACCAATGCAGAATGTTATTCGAGTGAAAACAAAGTGGCTCTCACATCTACTTCCCATTGCCTAACCCCATGCCAGCATGAAGCAGGCGGAACCTCCACCAGCAGCTTAAGAGACAGGAGAGGGGCACCCTGACTGCCCCCATGATCAAATACAGCAGCTCAGACAAGGCTTTTAGAACTATAGCGACTCCAGTCACTGTCAAAAAAAGGCCCCGATGCAAATGCCCAGCCTTACGTCTGTAGCAATTTTAAGGTGGCTGCTACAGTTTTAGGCACTGTCACCGCAAAGGATGGATGCAGGGCATTTATAGGGCTGTTAGATCCAACGCTAAAACCCCAGAACGCATAGTTTGCGAGATAAAAAGCAACCTCAAAAAACCCTAAAGAATCCTCTAAACTTTTTTGCTTGTTCAACATTCCTGAGTTCAAAGGCAGACTGCAACATTCCCATCTCTCTTCTTATTGTGTTACCTGAGGTATCAGGTTCTTGTGGATTCTTTTCAGCTTGGCACGCTTCCTTCCATTCTTGGTGACTATTGTCTCCTCATAAAACTCATGGGCGAGGTCACCATCCTCATCATAATACATGGAGCTGCAAAGGGATTAAAAAAAATAAGATAAACGATTTACTGGAAAATGTAACCCCTGCCCCCCACTCACACATCAGATCTGCAGCTGGCTATTAGCAGCAAGTCAGCTTACGTGGCACATGTCGCTGCCAACCATTTGCTAGCCCCCGTCCTCCATTCAACAGTGAGAGCTTCATTTCAGTTGGGAATTATTTCTGCATTCCAGTTCTCTAGTAGAAATAGAAACCCCTTTTCCCCCTAAGCATGGCTGAGAGCAGAATTGTGAAACAATTAGACCCTGTGTAATGAGACACTGATTTCAGGGAAGTCAACTGAAGTGCAGCCCCAAACTGATTTTGAGACGGTTGCATGTTAAGATGAACCAAAAGTATGAATAATGTAAGAACACGAGAAAAGCCATACTGGGTCAGACTAACACTCCATCCAGTTCAGCTGTCCCCAGGATTCCGCAAGCAGGGTGGGTACAAGGCTTCCACCTGCTCAAGCTCCTCAGCAACTGGTGTATGTAGGCACACAACCTCTGATAACAGGAAAAGCACATATCCAACCAAGCCGGTAGCTGCTGATAGCCTTCTCCACCTTGAATTTGTCCAGTCCCCTTTTAAAGCCACCCCAATTGGTGGCCATCCTCACTCCCCATGGCAGCGATTCCCACAGTGTGATTATGTGCTGTGTGAAGATGTACTTCCTTTTATCTGTCCTCAATCTTCCACCCATCAGCTTCATTTTACTGGACCCCAGGTTCCAGTATTATGGGAGACAGAGAAAAATGTCTCTCTCCCCACTTTTCCTGACCAAAAGACCACTAAGGCAGTGCAGTGTGGATGCAAAATGTCTTGGTCTGCTCCTCCCCTGCTCTTCCTCATCCACCTGCTTTGCCTTCTGTGCTCCCTCCTCTGACTAGAAGGTGCAATACGGGACTGTGGTAGCAGGATGGGACAAGCAAGACTCATGTCCCCACATTACTGGAAGTCACAAACATAGAAGCGGGGTTCCTGCTCATTGCTGAAATACTTTGCGTGACTAAAAACGTACAGTCTTTGCATGCTAGGTTTGAGTCTGCCGTTGAGAATACCCCCTTGGTAAACAGCAGAGTAAAGTCCAAAGAATGATTAGCAATCACTGGACTGAATCCTATCAAACTGAGGGTGCAATTCAATTCTCTCTGCCTTTCATGCAAGGCAAGAGCTTTGATGGCAGAGATCTCCACTGCACTGCAAGCCCTGCATTTCATCTAGATGGCTGGTTTCATCCATACGGCCAATATGGCATAAACTGCCAGCCCAAGCCTCCTTCCCTCTGCCTCCCCTCGTTACTCCTCTTTTTTCCTATCTGGAGACAGTCTGTAACCTTGGAGAGGCAGCCAGAGCTGTTCTTTCCATACTAGCTGTTGCTGGGGGAGAAGGAGGCTTGCCCTTTGGAGTTCCAGTACACAGGTTGCAGGACTTTGGAGCTGGGACGGTGAATAATCCTCTAGCCACCCAGACAAGTTTTGAGAGGCCATAGGATTACACCTTTATTCATGCTTGTTAAACAAAGGAATCTCTTGTAGGTCACATGAGTACCAGAGCACTAGGAGACAACCATCATGCTTAAACACTTACCAGAGGCTGAGACATTAAAGGTTAACACAGTGTAAATTGGTTATTTTCACACAATATGAAAATTTGTGTGTGCCAGTGTGATGTAGTGGTTAAGAGTATGGGACTGAGACTCAGGCCATCTAGGTTGCAGTCTTCATGGGGCTAACTGGGTGACTTTGGGCTAGTCACAAACTCTCAGTCCTCACAAGGTTCTTGTGGGAATAGAAACATAAAACATCGAAACAGAGTGAGTCAGAAGGGGCCTCCTGGGCCATCTAGTCTGACACCCCCCCCCCCCACTCTGGCTGGCTCCATTTATGACATAAGGTAAGATAACAGGAGGAGGAGAATGATGGACACCACTTTGAGTTCTTTAAAAAAGAAAGAAAGAAAAATGCAGGATATGAATCTAATAAATAAATTCTGGAAAGAAGATGTTGACTAAATTGACCAAACATTCCTACTATGCAAATGTTACCTAATCTCACTAGCAAACTAAACATTTCCAGTGTTATTTTGTCACTAAAGCTCACAAGTAAGCTTTTTGCCAATAGTAGCCTTTTGTAAGGAAAATAGTAGATTCCTTACTAGTAGCCTCAAGCTTCTTCAACAACGCAGTATGAAGAATTAAAAAAAGAAACCCAGCTGAAGCTTGTTGTATGTCTACTGTCCTGTTTCTGCATTCACAGCAAGCCACAAGAAAACTCACAGGAATTTTCAGCTTGCACCGTCCTCCAAGGTTAGTATCTTGCATTTCTTAGGGTGCAACCCTATGGCCACTAAAATCTAGGTGGCAAGAGGAGAGGTTCAAATCCCACCTCAAACTCTGACCTTGAAGACCCCTCCTTCTACTCTTGCAGCCAATTCAAAAAGAACTGCCAAAGGTTTGTGGAGGTCAGAAAGGGGAGCTGTACATGACACAATATATCCTGGCAGTGCCTCGCTCTTTCCTCCTCATGTACTGAGGGAAAAGATTTAAGATGGCCAAAATGGGTCATCTAAGTTCAAGAAAAATGCAATTTAAGAAAGATACAGGCAAGCTGGAAAGGGTTCAGAGGAGGGCAACAAGGATATTTGGGGGCTGGAAACAAAGCTTTATGAAGAGGAATGGAAAGAACTGGGCATGTTTAGCCTGAGAAGAGTAGGGGAGAGATATCATTCTTCAAGTACTTGAAAGGCTGTCACACAGAGGAAGGCCAGGATCTCCTCTCCATCAACCCAGAGGACACAGAAAACTGGGCTCAAGTTACAGGAAGTCACTGTTACAGTGAGCAGTACAGCAATGGAACCAATGACCCAGGGAGGCTGTGTGCTCTCCCACACTTCAGGCATTGAAGATGCAGCTGGGCAGCCATCAGAGAGGGATGGTTTAAGCTGCAGCAGTGCACTGGGAGGGAGCTGGACCCAATAACCTTCTTGGCTCATTCCAACTCGCCTGTTCTATGATTCTAAGTCTTTTGCAGGGTTGAGAGGGAGTGGAGATGACCTTCACTTCTGCACTGGTTCCACCTTCCATTGGATGCCCATAATTCTGAGTTTGGAGTGCTACAGGCAACCACACTGAATTGGGCTGTTAATGATGTATACGAAATCATTACCCTTAAACAATGACGAGAAGACAGAAGAATTAAAAGGGCAGAGTGGGGATAAGAAAGATGATAGCAAAGTACATACAACTGACATTTTTTAAAAATAATCTATATCTTGTCTACAATATAGAAACTTTGCAGCCAGCCTTCCAGCTTGATTCAACAAAACTTGGCAAGCTTCCTAAGGAGAATGGAGATACAAATGCCAGTCATTGCTCAGGAAGATATCAAGTGTTTTGGCACAGCTGAAATTTTACTAATTTAAGAACTGGCAAAAAAACAGTTTGTTCTAATGGAGATCATCCATTTCCCTGTGCACCAAGGTGCATCAGCTCCTGGTGCTAATGATAATATTAGCTAACTCCACACAAGCTCAGTTTTGCCTCTGCAAATTAGAACAAGGGTCTAAATTATGCATAAACTCCTCAAAGATCTTTGGTCTGTCTTGGTCAAAGATTTAGGCACTGGATCAACACCAACATAAAAAACAGCAACTCTGGAATAAGTGAATCCCTATAAATTGGAACAGCCCAGTCTCAGCCAAAAAAGCATGGCTGACAACAGATAACCAGTATGGTGGCAGTTCCAGTCAAGATGTAGTTCAAGAATACCTATCTTATGCTATTGCCTGAACTGAAAACTAATATTCAGCGGCTAAAACTTAGCCGCTGAAGCTCCATATATACTGTCATTTTTCTCCATAAATATCAAGGGTGCCCCCTGCTATACATAAAATTAGCATGGTTTCTGCTGGGTAGAAAAACCCCTTTGGCCATTATTTTTCTTTTACCTCAAGAAGAGTAGGGCTTTGAATAACGAACTGAACAGGGAAATCCATTAGGGTTTTGAGAGAACCGCAGGGACCACTGGGGGGAGCTGCACAGCCACACAGGCGGGCCAGAGTGACAATGAACTTGTCCGCGCACACCGTCGCTCAAGCTTCGTTAAGGGGCACCTCACAAGCGGGCGCCACAACAAGACCATCAACTCGAGGCGCTAGTGGGCGCTTCTCCCTGGAAAGTCTGTTTACGATTGTAAGCAAAAGCCTAAGTCTGCAGCCGGTAGAACAGAGCCCCAGATATTGGCAGGACTTCGAGTGAAGACACAAGCCGCAAACGAAGCCATTAAGAGAGAGGAGAACATGCCCTCCCTACATCAGAAGTCCCGACACCAGCCTTCTGCAACCAGGCGCCCACCACATGAGTTAGGCTTCAACTGTAGCTCTGTTGGCTGGGGGATTCTGGGAGTTGTAGTCCAATACAAGCGGAGGGCACCCCGCTGCACAAGCCTAGAATACGGCGAAGGGACCAGCCTAAGAAATAGGCACAGACACTGGAGGGAGACTGAAAGTGAACTCTGACGCGCTCCTCGAGATCCAATCCCAGGTCAGCTCAGGTCAAGCCAAGCCAGCTGCCCTCCCTTTTCGCGCAGCTCCCTCCCCGCTCCCGGTCGCTATGGGAGAAGGAACCAGCTCCAGCTCCACTCTTACCCGCGGCGGGTGAAGACGAAGGGGGTGGCCGAGCACAGACCCCGCGCCCGGGCCACAGCCTGTTCCCCGCCCGGCCCCTCGGAGCCGCCTGGCCCGCCCGAGCCAAAGGGCCAGAGGCCCCGGGACTTGGAGCCGCTGGCGCCCATGGCTCAGAGCGGCGGCATGACCGGGAGCAGGAGCCGCAATGGCAACAGAGCGAAGGAAACGGGGGATCCACCCGGTGCCTCCGGAGAGGCTAGCAACGGTACCTGCCCTGCACCAGAGAACTCCGCCTCTCCCATCTACGTAACTTCCGCCTCTGCCGCCTCCGGAAGTTCCTTTGAGAAAGGGAAGAGGGTTATAATCTCCAAGGCAGTCGCACGAAACTTCCGGAGTCCTCAAGAACTGCTGGGATCCTCCATGTGCGGGCAGGAGTGGTGGAAAGGTGTAGGAATGAATGTGGGCAGCGTTGGAGGCTCCTTTCATTTCGGTGCTTTGAGATCATGGCACCTTATAAAAAAAGCTAATGCAGGCTTGTTTTCCTGACAAGGATCCTGTGATTTTAAATGACATGCAGAAACATTGCGATAGTGAGAAAGTTTTTTATTCCTGGTAGCTAGGTATAAAGCCACGATCATTTAATTTGTTGTTGTTAGTCGCGAAGTCGTGTCCGACCCATCGCGACCCCATGGACAACACTCCTCCAGGCCTTCTTGTCCTCCACCATCCCCCGGAGTCCACCCAAGCTCACACCAACTGCTTCAGTGACTCCACCTAACCACCTCATTCTCTGCCGTCCCCTTCTTCTTTTGCCATCTATTATTCCCAGCATTAGGCTCTTCTCCAGGGAGTCCTTCCTTCCTTCCTTCTCATTAGGTGGCCAAAGTATTTGAGTTTCATCTTCAGGATCTGGCCTTCTAAAGAGCAGTCAGGGTTGATCTCCTCTAGGACTGACCGGTTTGATCGCCTTGCAGTCCAAGGGACTCGCAGGAGTCTCCTTCAGCACCACAATTCAAAGGCCTCAATCATTTTGCGCTCAGCCTTCCTTATGGTCCAGCTTTCACAGCCATACATTGCAACTGGGAAAACCATAGCCATGACTATACGCACTTTTGTTGGCAGAGTGATGTCTCTACTTTTTAGTATGCTGTCTAGATTTGCCATAGCTTTCCTCCCCAGGAGCAAGCGTCTTTTAATTTCTTGGCTGCAGTCTCCATCTGCGGTGATCTTGGAGCCCAGGAAAATAAAATCTGCCACTTCCTCCATTTCTTCCCCATCTATTTGCCAGGAAGTGAGAGGACCAGATGCCATGATCTTAATTTTCTTAATGTTGAGTTTCAAGCCGACTTTTGCACTCTCCTCCTTCACCCGCATCAGGAGGCTCTTTAGTTCCTCTTCACTTTCTGCCATGAGAGTGGTATCATCTGCATATCTGAGGTTGTTGATATTTCTCCCAGCAATCTTAATTCCAACTGGTGATTCATCTAGCCAGGCTATCTTTTTAAAATCATTCTGTCTTCATGAATGTTGTACCTGACTCCCCAGGATCCTGACATAATAGAGATACCTATCAGCTTTCTCAGGGCATTCAGGATAGGCATGACTCCTCTAGGCTGCAGATAGGCATGACACGCCAAACACTAGAATAATCAGCTGTCTCAGGGTATGCATGATAGGCTTAGCTCTCCTAAGCTCGAGCCCATTCAAATGACTAGTAACTGCCTCAGAGAATTCCCCTCGGAAAGTGGAAAGAGCTTACCTACAATGTAATGGGCAAAGATTGCTTAGAAGGTGTAAATTAAAAAGATAAAACTTACTGCTAACCAAATCTGCTTTTGTATATTGCTTGCTTAACTGCTGCTATGTGATTCTGTAACTCCCCCTTGTCACCATTGTTCTGATTTCTGTCAATTCTGATTGTATTGTTTACCATTTACCGAAAACTCACTGTGAAGCTATAAAAACCTCATTCCAACTCTGTCCAGCACCGCATTCTAACCATGAATGTTGGTCCCTGCAAGAAAGCTTGCAGGTAATAAACTCCTCTTTATTTTTACCATCCGGTCTCTGGTCTCATCTGTAACACTGCGGGTTACAACAATGAAAAATAGTTCATAGGGTTAAAACTATTTTTTGTGGGGCAAGTTTCACGTGACTCCGAAATAGGCAGAAATAAAGTAGATTCTGTCTTCCCTCGTTCAAGTTGTTCCTTTTAAAGTTCTGTCTGTTATAGGATCCATTAAAGAGGCAGGTTCCCCGGTTGAAACACAATCGTATCTGCTTTGGGGGAGAGTTTAATACACATTTGGTGGGTACTGGCTAGCAGTGCTGAAACGCTGAAGAGTGTTGGGGAAATTCAGATAAATCCTGGTAGGAAAAGGTTGCCTGTATGTGCCTTTCCTGTTGTAAAATCGATCCTGCAACAACTCTGAGCCTCCTTCTCAGAAAGTACCAGAATTCCAAGACAGACTTTTATTTAGTGTTATTTTCAAGCGGTTCCTTTAAGAGATGGCTACTTTCTTTGGTTGGAAAAGCCTTTGCAGAATGAGGCTCCCAGGGAAAGTTAACCCCTGGCTATTCTTGGGCTAACAGCAAACAAAACTGATAAGGTGGCCAGACAAGTTTTTCTAGCATTATTGGAATCATCCTCATTTGCATGTCAAGACCCACAACAATCCCTGTGTCTCAGTGATCTTGTAATCAACCCAATTGTATCAAGTCTCCTCTGCAAATCTCTCACATTCTTTTTGAGTGTTCCCCTTATTTTGTCATCATTTGATTAGCTGCTATGTCATGGGACTCAGGATCAATAAAACACTCTGTGTATGTTCTAAACGCTTGTAGTTGGCGGTGAGGACCTGCTTTGGTAAGTAAACTGCAGGGGGCCTGGGTGATCTTACCAATAAAAACACTGGAGTTCAAGGCGATTTAAATTTTCGCTATGGTTTGAGTTTTGATTCCCACAGTTGGTAAGGAGACTCTGACAAGAGCAAACATACATTACAAAGTCAAGATCAGCTCTACTGTCTTCTTCCACCCTCAGCTGCGCCTTTCCCTGCAATTCCTTCTCATTCTTATCGGGTAATTTAACTCTCTTTTTCCCTGTCGCTCTGGAAAATCAAAGTGAAATTTTACTCCAAAATCAGACTTTAAGCAGTAGACCTTATTGCTTTGACTGAGAGGGAGCCAATGGTGTATTTCTAAAACTCTTGTTCGTGATAACCAAACTCTAATTTATACATGACACAAGTAGTTGAACTGAACTTTCCACACTCAACCATTCAACTGCCTCTTCTTTCTTAACAGACACAAGCGCATTAGCAGGCAGCTTTCTTACCAAGCACATGCCTTTTAAACCAGTGCTAATGTGTTTTATTTATTTACTTATTTAATTTATATTTATTTATTTAAAACATTTTTATGCCGCCCCCATCGCAACGAACCCTCGGGGCGGCTCACAACAGAAACAAAATACATAAATACATAAATAACAATATAACAATAAAAAAAATATTTAAAAACCCCCGGTGCATCTCGGCTAAAAATTTAAAAGCCTATAAATACAAATAATTTAACAATTAAAATAAGTTTTAAATAAAAAGGTCTTAGCCTGGCACCAAAAAACAAATAATGACGGCGCCAGGCGGACCTCTCTGGGGAGCGCATTCCATAGATGGGGTGCCACCACAGAGAAGGCCCTCTTCCGGGTACTCACCCTCCTAATATCATTCACGGAGGGTTCCCGGAGAAGGGCATCTGTAGCTGATCTCAAGGGGCGGGAGGGCATATATGGACACAAGCGTTCCTTTAGATACCCAGGTCCCAAGCCGTTGAGGGCTTTATAGGTCATAACCAACACCTTGAATTGGGCCTGGATTTAAATCGGGAGCCAGTGGAGCTGACGGAGAATTGAGGTTATATGAGAACAACGCCCAGTCCCCGTCAGCAACCTGGCAGCTCTATTCTGCACCAACTGAAGTATCCGGACCATCTTCAAGGGCAGCCCCACGTAGAGCGTGTTACAGAAATCTAATCGGGAAGTCACCAACGCGTGTGTCACTGTCGCCAGGCAGTCGTTCTCCAGAAAGGGACACAGCTGATGTATCAGCCGAAGCTGAAGGAAGGCGCTCCTTGCCACCGCCGTCACCTGAGCTTCCAGAGACAGCTCAGGGTCGAGGAGCACTCCTAAGCTGCGAACCCTGTCCCGCAGAGGGAGTGCAACCCCATTTAGGACAAGACCCAAGTCCCCCATCCCGAGGCCCGAGCCACTCACCAACAGGACCTCCGTCTTGTCTGGATTGAGCTTCAGTTTATTGGCCCTCATCCAGCACGTTACCTTGGCCAGGCACCGGTTCAGCACAGCCACCTGGATTGGTGGAAAACGAGAGGTAGAGCTGGGTATCATCAGTGTACTGATGATTCTGCAGCCCACACCTCCTGATGACCTCTCCCAGCGGTTTCTTGTAGATGTTAAATAGCAAAGGGGACAAAATGGACCCCTGCGGAACTCCATGGCATAACCATGGTGCAGAGCAATAGTCCCCCAGCACCACCTTCTGGAATCGGCCATTGAGATAGGAGCGGAACCACCGCCATGGAAAATATACCGTCCAATAGCCCAGGCTTGCAGTACCGTTGCCCATATTTGGGGGTGAGGAAGGAGAAGCTGAATGCAGATCTTGTTTATATCTCTTTATCCAACCAAACAAAGAAGGAAAATGTTAATGGCCTCGTGGCTAAATTATAAATCTACAGCAGGGCGCCTGCATCACTAGAGAAGGTAAAATTGCACCCTCCTCAGAGGACTCAATGTCATGTGACACCCACGCGTCCAAAAGACGTGGAAAGCATGTTTTGTTCAAGGGCAGCGCAGTGAAGCTGAATTCCCTGCATGCAGCTAATATGGCGCTGGAATGGTGGGACGTGGGGAACGGTTATTGTAATATCCCCAGCTTTATTTCCTGCCTACCCCAGTCTGATTTTATCCATTTCACATATTCATTAGGCCCCATCAACTTTGGCTGTTATGCTGTATTGAAATGGGAGATTTATCTGTTTTCTGATTGTCATTATTTGGAAGTTGAAAAACAAAGCACTAAGTTGTCCTGAGGAGGAGTGTAAGCTGTGGGCTCTCCAAAGAATATTGGAATCAGTACTTTTAAATGTGTCCATAAATGAACTGTGGTTAGGGCTGAGTAGGGAGGGGGGCACGTTTGTTGGCATCAAAAGATTTAGGATTAAACAAAAAGGGATTGTGAAGGATTACAAAAGGTCTGCTCCAATCAGCAGAATGGGTATTGAAATGGCAAATGTGATTTCATGTAAGCAAGATGTAAGTGATGCATGATGGAGCAAAAAACTCAATTTCATATAGATGGTGATAAGGGATCTTGGTGTTGTGGATGGCTTATTGAAAATGTGAACTCAGTGTACAGGTTATGTGGAAGGGGCGCATACGAGCATTGCCCCTTCCATATCGTTTGGAAAGACTAAAAAGAAAAAGGCCAAAATCCTAGTGTTTTTACACCAGTTGCATGACTACACTTAGAATACTGTATGGTTCCGGTCTCCACACCTCAAAATGTTGAAAAAGATTCAGAAAATGGCAAAATGTTCAACAGACTGAAGCAACTCTGTAAAAAGAACTTACATGTTTATTGTATTTTGTGTAGTTGTAAACTGCCTAGAGAACTTTGGCTATTGGGCAGTATAGAAATAAAAAATGGTCACTTGGGGATTTTTCCGCATAGAAAAATGGTGAGAAGGGAATACGACACAACAGTGTAAAATTATACAGTGTGGAAAAAGCAGGCAATTCTGCAGGGATCATCCGTTAAAGGTGGGTGGTGGGATTCAGGATAAGTGTAGCAATTTGTTTCACCAAGAAGCGTAGCCATCATAGATGGCTTTAAATTGTGGTTACACAGAGTATTGAAGAATAAGGCTCTCCAGGGTTTTTAGTGATGAAAGCTCTTTACTCCCCTCCCCCACATTAGAGGCAGTGTGCCTCAATAGCACTTGCTGGGATACACAAATGGGAGGGTGTTATTGCATTAATGACCTGCTTGTGGACTTCCTGTGGGGCATCATAATTGGCTACTGTACAAACAGAATGCTGGATTCAATAGGAGTTTGCTTAGGGGCACCATTCTTAGATTCTTTGGCTTTGTTCCTCTTCACAGTTGCTAGGCTTCTGCGAGGTATGATCCAGAAAGGAAAGTGTCAACCAATGCTAGGATCAGTCGAGAGAGAAAGCCTGAACAGAGGGGCATCAACTGAGGGAAGAGGTGACTGGTGGTAATACACAGTGGATTAGCCTTTCACTAATCAAATGCCCATTTGATCAGTTAAGTTTCTGAACCAGTCTACCTCTATGGCAGTTCACATGACATGGCAACCTATCATGGGTTATTTAACCCATGGCAAGGCCATGGCATATGTAGGCTGCATGTGGTCACCATTTTCAGTATGCAATCCTTGCTCAGGGATTATTGTATTGTGTGAACTTGGCAAGTGTGGATTCTGTGGCATATAAGAAAAGGCCATTGTCAGTAGCCCTCCTTTCCCCTTTATCTCTGATCTTTAGTAGGAATGCACTGAATAGTCATTTCTCCCCAGTCCCCATTATAATTACTTGGTTGTAATCTTGCTGGGATGAGAACCCAGCAAGACGACCACTTTGGCAAACCCAGTCAAAATGAAGATCATATAATGAATGGGATGGTACAAAATCACTAATAAGTTTAAGAGTTGAACAATGGTTCTGAAGTGGAATAGCAATTTTGTGTCCTTTCCCAGCAGCCATAAAGATTCTTTTTGAGCGTGCTAGTTATGTTTGGGATAGGCAGTGCCAGCCCAACTCCTATGCAAGCTCAGTCCCCTTCTTTGGCTATACAAATGCAACTGAACATTTGTTCAGTTCATCTGAGGGGGATGGTTTAACTGGGAGTTTGGCACTGAGCAGGGAGTTGGACCAGATGGCCTTCTAGCCTCTTCCAACCCTACTGTTCTGATTCTATGAAATCTAGCTCACACTAGTAATTGTTTCTTTGCCCAACACCTGTATCCAGCTCGCAGGCTTGGTAGAGAGGAAGCACTTTTTTTGTTTATTGTAAGGCAATAAGGCTGGCCTTGGAAACACTCTGAGGGGAATGGCAGTGTCTTTAGGTAGCCTCTGAACTATCCTGGGGGAACATATAGAGTCTAGTGCAGTTTCAGAAGCAAAAGCAGCCACAGAAAAAGATTAACCCATGATGATGCACAGGTGCTGCCAATCCATACAGAACGGGACTGATATTATGCACTTATGTTTTCTTCCAAGGTCCAAGGCTCATTCTCTGTGAAAACCATCATCATACAGGTAAATTACAGAATTCTAGCTCTCATTCTGTATAGTGTAATTCCTTAAGCCAAATTCAATGTCTTTTGGAGTCATTAGGATTTCACCCATCAACCCCCAATTTTAAGCAAGGTATTATGCTGAGGTATCATCTAACCTGTTGATCATCACCATAACTGCCTGTTGTTTCTTGCTTTGAAAACCTGCCATGTGGGAATCAGTGGAGCAGAAAATAATTTTGGAGGACCCCAAGGATTGGATTGTGAAACAGACTTAGGCCTATGGCATATTTCTAATGAATAGCACTCCCATGTCTTGACTTGGTACTAATGGCATCCCTGTTAGAATTTAAGAGATGTCTGGCAAAGGGCCAAGAGTGGAACATACAAAATCAATAGGATCTTGCTACGAAAACTAGACTTGCCACTGCAAGCAGATAGCACTAATTTCTGGGACACTGAATAAGCCTATTGTTTCAGCAAGAAACTGGTTCTAAAGCAGCACATACACCAGGCATTCCTCACCCCTGAATTTTTTTATTTATTGATATACAAACAGCACCATTCACAAACTGAGCCCCCAAGGCTCCACTGGGTTCTCAAGACAGTCAAGAGACGATCCCAGTTTTAAATACCAGAAAAGTAAAGCTTCTATTAGTAGGCCTACTTTATTTTAGGTCTGTTCTGGACAATGTACTTGACTTTAAAAAGACAGAGAACTTACTGTAGTAGTAAACACACCTCCACACCAACTAACACACAGGGAATTTCCTGCTAGCTCAAGAACATTCCCCAGACATGCCCCTATGCCTGGCTATTGCATGTATGAGCAAAAAGGTGGAGTGGACAAATCTATCATTGTCTTCGGCAGAAGAGAAACCTGAATCCTGAGATTTGTTATATATGTCTGGTGTCCACATTTTCCACAGCAAAGGTTGAAAAAGAAGGTGTCTGGGCAAGAAGAGGTATCTGTATTTCTTGATTTTCTTGGTCTCTTGAACACTGCTCACAGAAGGTTGCTCAGCATTATACTGCCTTTACTGTCCTTATTTCTTCAACCATAGTCAAAATAGTAATCTCAAAATAAGTATTGGAATTCCAGTAAGATGTGCTTTGGTCTATATGTTATTCCCTGGATATCAGAAAAGTCAACAAGTATTCTCCTGCCATTTCTTTGGATTCTGCTACTGTGGTTTTCCCTTGGCGTCTTGAACTTGACCATGCACTAGCAAGGTTTCCATCCAATTACTCTTCCCCATCACTTAAATCTGAGATGGAAGGCAACTTTATTCCCCATTTTTTGAATGACCAAAGTATACACAAGGCCTATAGGCAGAGGGTTCCACTTTGCAACCAGCTTTACAAGTACGTGGATCAAACCAAATCCTCACAGTCAAATTCCAACAGAAATAAAAACAAATTTGGAATAAATGTGATTGCCAAGCCATTTCTCTTCTAAGGAGTACATCTCCATTTGAGGCCACTTTGGTTGATCTTCTTTATGTTACCATCACAAAGCATCACTAGATTCAAGCCAGATGATATCACTCAGCCAGTTTCTGGTACAGCAGGGGCATTACTATCTTGGCACTTTGAAAGGAGCTGCTACAGCAGCACAACTAACCTTCCCATTTTCAGACACATCCCACAAGGACATCTTTACTTCCCTACCTGATCCCGCTGTGTCATGCATCCAACAACTCTATTCACCATTCACGCCATGGGGAGCACACACACATGCACCAATCATGGGCTCACAAAGAGTTCTGAACATCCCTGTCGTCCTTTCCCCACCCACTCCAGAGATACATTCAGCGCACAGACAGTCCCAGGATCACTTCACTCGTAGTCCACTTGGCTCCACTGCTTCTCTGCATCCGGTATCTAATATTTACTGTAGTGCTTGGCCTGGTGTAGGGCACCTTGTCAACCTGGAGTACGGGTGGCCAGAGCCTCTTGCATTTTTTGGCGACAATGGGCATATTTCTGCAGGATCTGCCGAACATGCTCCTCTTCTTCACGCTGCAGGATGCGCAGGAAATTCTGTAGCTCAGGCATGCTAAAAGCATCCCACTGGAGAAGAGAGTGAGAAGGAAAGTAGTGACCACAGTGTTCATGGCAAGAGAGCTCACATCAGAGTCATGAACACAATGTTGGCCTAGAATATAGAAGAAGAGCTTTAACAGCAATGAGGGGACTTAGACTTGGTCAAGAAAAGTAAGTAGCTAACACTCTATATACATAGGGAGATGCATACAAAAACAGCCAAGGTTTATGCAAGGCTGGCATCTGTATTTCACTACATTCAGTGCTTGTGAACTGTTCAGAAACACTGACACACATCAACATTGTTCTGAAGCATCCAGTAAAGAATTTAGTTTAGCGTATTCATTTGGTATCACTATCTGCAAACCAAGCCCTTACAGAGTTGACTTTTTTGGTCAGACTCTAGAAATTACTGAAGGCTCAACTGTTACCCTCAGTGCACACATCTACTGAGATACATGAGACAAAAGGATATTTGAAAAGAAAAGACAGAAGCTGCTCTTGAGCAGTGAGCTGTATCCAGCCACATTAATTCCTGTCATAAAGCTGTAAAATGGGCTTTAGGGAAGATTCTGAATCCTTTTGAAATTCCAGTTTTTCTGACAGCCAAATTAATGGCTTACTGTTATTTGATTAAGAAAGTAACACCAAGCAGAAAAAAAATTAAAAGAACATAGCTTAAACATGATATTCAAGCATGTTCAAAGCTTTACTTGGGAGACTTAAAATTTTTACAAACATTCCAGTCATTTAAGTGAAAAATCCATAGTACACACTTGTCTCATTATTTAATTTTTAATTAAAAATTAAGGTTCTAGAAAGTTAACATATTTTTTGCAAGCCCCAAAAGTTGTGCATAACATGTACACACAGTGCTTAGCAATAGTCACCTGAAAAAAGTTAAATTATAATTTTGAAATAGTCAAGTTTTATTTGTATTGTAATCATGTTTTATGGATTTTTTTTTAGCTCTTGTACATTTTCTGGAAAAAAAACCCTACCAGGATAGCAGAAATTTTCTACTCTACTCTGTATCACTTGATATGAACAACCATGCAATTGCAACTAGGAACCCAAGGACCACTGTCCACTTGTCCAGTGAAGTCATGACAAAAGTAGGCTAGCTGTTTGAAAACAGCCAGGTATTTATGAGCTTTGTCCCACCACTAGCTACATCAGTAGCCAGCTGCACAAACTTTGATGCAGAACCTCTGACACAGTCAATATTCATACTCACATTAACTTCTCCTGTCTCGTTTTCCTTCAGAACAAAGCTGAGTGCCTTTTCACTTGGGCCAGCAAGCAGCCGGAGATGCAGTGGCTGCTCCTCATCAGAAAGCTTGCGGAGATACACTGAAAGACAAGAAAAGCAGAGAGAATTAATTAATTAACTTCTCTGAACAGGAGAGACTGGCCCTTATCTACCATCTTCTTATATACCTATCTGTTCTCTTCCAGAAGAGGGTGCTGTTAACACACTGTTGTCTCTATTTTTTTTCCAGCAGTCAATCAGCCAGTTTCCATAACACTAAGGCACTGTGGCACATGCAGGGTTTCTGTGGCCACCCACTGGCACGTTCAATCCACTTGGGAGTTTGCTGTAGCATGCCTATCTTACAAGCAAGGACTATGAAAGAGTTAAACTTCACATTCCTCCAGAACAGACTAAGGATTATCTGAGCTTGGTTTGACTGTCACACAACCCACATTCACTGGGTTTGCATGACAGGACAGCCCCAAGGGGGGGGCTGGATATGTAAAGTGGTACTGGCAGATGCGGGTTAAATATCCCTCAACATATTAAACTGTGTCATGCAAACTGATCCAGAACTACAACAAACAAATCAGGAGCAAAGGGCATGATGGACAGTCACCTATTTTTCCCTTCCAGCCCATCTCAGAGGAGTGTAAGTAATAAGCTGGACTCTAGGACAGGTTTGTAATTAACAGTGATGAGACCACATTCTTAAACACACCTATTCTTCTACACTAGCATGTATTTTGCAAATAAAGTGAGGACTGTACTTCTGTCTTCAAAATAAAGCAAGCCAACTTGTTCCAGGTGACTTACATATGACTTTTCTACCAAACTCTTATTCTAGAGGTCTATGCATTCAATTGTATTACCTGGTGGCTGATAATATATGAACCTTACAAGTTAGTCTGCAAAGGTTATGTTAATTCAATGCACTTATAAACAAATAGCTCTCTTCCAGTTAATATTTTTTCTTCTTGGCTATCTGGAAGAAATTCCTACTTATCACAGGTTACAGGCAAGTCATTATTTACAAGCCTGGAAGAAGTTTGTGCTGTTTTTGCAAGGGGTTCGAAAATAAGGGATTAAGTACCTTGATCTTCCTTTTCAGTTCTTTCAAAGAGGGCAAACTTGCGGGGGTTGTCAACTACCATAAACTTCTTGAGCAGGGCCTCAATGACCTCACTAGCACGTGTACGAGAAATTATATGCAGGTGCTTGACTGTGTCCTTGGGCAGGTAAAATGAGGTGCGACGCTTTACAGCCTGGCTACGGGATGAGCTCTTCCTGGTGTCCTGGATAGAGGGTGCCTTCTTATTGGCAGGTACCGAGACTGGCCTGATTAGCTTTAATTGTACCTTGATGAAGCCAGTGTAGGAACCATCTTTGTTCTGCGGGAGTAGAAATATAGTGAGTTGTGCACAATGGTCACATGGCAGCAAAACTCTTACGACAGCAAAATTTTGAGCAGTGAAGCTAAATTGAATTCCCACAATCCTGGAGAGAGCTCCACTTACAGTCTCTGGTGAAGGAAAAATACAGACTGTTTTTTACACTTGCTGGAACAATGCAGGATGCCACAAAGTTGAAGATGGAATACCATATACCCAGAATGATTACTATGGAGCATTTTTAAGGATTCAGAAGTGAGATTGGGAGGAAAGGCACAGGCATTTGAAGCCCAGGTGCTGAATTGTTCCAGGGCCCCAAGTTATAGCTCTCTTGAAACTTACCAAGCTCATGAACAAGTTGCTATTGATCTGGCTGTTATATTCTTTTATCTTCTGTTCAACTTCAGCTTGGGACAGAGTGGGTTTTTCCCAGTCAATCTGCTCATCCTGCAAAAGAGTTGGGAATCTTCAGTTAGTCTACAGCTCAGCCCCTTTTGGGTTCTTCCCACTTCTTGGGGTGCAAAGGAAGGACAGGAAGACCATGCTCTTGACATGCTACGAGACCACTCTGAGCCTTCTTGGTAACACTGGGAGACTAGTTTTCTCATGCTAAACTCACTTGGCAACTTGCCATTTGTAAGTACTTCTCCATTCCATTCCCCAGCTGAGCATTCTCACACTTCCACCAAAATCCAGTTTCTGCAATGAAGAAACTATTCCTTCGCTCTTCAGTCCTACCTTTCTCTTCTTTCCTTCACACTGAGCTTATTTATGCATAATGCAGCAGTGAAGTGCTGCTTGCGTTTCCGCAAAAGCCCAGCACAAACCTCCCTTTGAATGTTCTTGAAAGGTGGAGAATTATGGCAACCAAAAATAATAGTTTAGCAAATAAGCCAAGCCAAGTTTTGTGGACCGTTCCCATATATTAATTTATAGGACAATTTGCTACTTAGTACATTATAATCCATCTAGAGATTTCCTTTCAAAAAAAAAAGCAGACAGCTGCCTTTGTTGCTCAGTTTTATTAACTTGAACCTCTTTCAGGTTTCACAGCTGTAGGTTCCTTAACTCTGCTGGATCATGACACCAATTATACATGCAATTTAAAGAAGTATATGCACTACTGATAAATATTTAAAGCATATAGATGCCACTCGTAAGCCAGAAAGGCTTCCAGAGGAGTTTACAGATCAATGAAGTTTCTGTTATCCAGCTTAAAATAAAAAGACATAGCATAAATGGAAAAGTGCATGGGACAAAGAAAATAAGAAAACCCAGCCAACAGTTAATATTATAGCTTTTATAATGGCCAGCTATAATGCAGCCAAACATTATTGGCTTATTTTTCACTACCAGGTTAAACAGTTCAAAGAAAGGAAGAGCAAAGCATTGCAAGTCTCTCAGGTGAGCCAAGGGGATCTGATTCTATCTCCTCCTCTGTTGCAGATGGAATGGTTGCTGGATGTTATCTCACTCTCAGGAGGTGCTCCTGCAGAAATGCAGTATTGCTTTTTAAACTCTCTTGAATTCAAATGTAGTTTGGAGATTCAACAGAAATGCCACGTCGCATGAAAATAGCATGAATCACCACAAGCATTTTCTTGTTAGGAAGCTCTTATACTGTATCTTCCAACTGTCTTTTGAATTGAGGAAAATTTGGGTATTCTGTAGTAACCACCTTGGACAGCAAATTTCAAGATCCATGCACATTTACAAAATATATGTGCATATCCCTTTGGATGCAAAACAGGTAATAAGAATGCACTTGTCACCAAATATAAATTGGGAGGAAGAGCAGAAGCACTAGTTTAGCTACAAGCAAACAAACCATACAATGACTCAGACATCGAGTAAAATATGCCTTAGTTACCAAATGAAACTACAAATATCAGGTGAAGTCTTAATTCTATATTCCATGTGAACCCACCCCACTGCTTTGCTTGCCTTAGGGTAAAATGAACTTACTAAACAAAGCTCAAAGTCTTGAATAGCTTCCTCATGTTTAGCCGTAAACTCAGTTATTATGCATATGGCAAAACCCTTGCTCATAAGTATCACATACATGGATGAGAACAAAAAAACCTAAAAACAATTAGGCACACCTCTGCTTGCTGCTCATATTGGCCCCATGATTAATATACAGAAAATGGGGGATCAGGATCCTGTTGCTATCAGAAAGGCTACAAGATATCCTTATACTGCACCTGTTGATTATGGGATCTTACCCCCACTTAAGATTCCTAGCAAGTACAACATAGGTATGCAGAACAAAATAACCATGATGTTTAAAGGGAGCTTGTTTCTGCTGCATTTGCTGTAGCCATGCAAACAGAACATGAATCCCCATTTGCTATTTTAGTTACCAGTCAAGCAGTAGTTTTTCTTATCTCGAATTGTTCAAGAGAAGGAACATGTTGCTTTGGGAACATTCCCTGAGCAAACCCCCAAGACTGTGATACTCATCTGCCTTAGGTTACTGCTGTACATAGCAGGTTGCTTTGTACCTCTCAATATATACATTAGCATCACACTGTCATGAAAAAAATAGTCTTGTTTCTATAGAAAGGAAATTGTCAATCTCTAAGGGATCTTGACAATATTGCAAACAGGATTTTTTGTGTAGGACAAGATCACAATCATTAGGTATCAAGAGAAGCTGTATTGTACCAACACTGCTTCAGCATAAAGAAGGTAGTTACAGGATTAACTGTTGCAGACTCCAAGATTCAGGGCCAAATCATGCAGAAAAGAAGGAAAATAATGTTAAATTTTTACAAGGATGCAATCTGTGCTTCAGCTATTGTGAACTGTGTGGTACAGCTATTTCATGCATCTTTTGCTTTATATTTCAATACAAAATGCCATGATTCTGTCTTTCACTGAGGTATGAGGTCATTTCTTCCAAGGAACCAGAGTTCTTTTGCATATTATCAGCATGCACAATAGTAGCATTTCCAAATGGTATCTGGTATCTGAAACTTTCGTGATCTGCTTTGCTAATAGGAGCTGGCTATTTAACCCTACTCAGCAGACTGTCTTAAGGACACCAAATCCTCACTATGGGAACCAAACATACATCCCTCATCCAGCTGAAAACCAGCAATCTCTGCTGCTTAAATTCTATTGCATCAAGGACACTGCAGCAGTTCTCCTAAAGAATTACATGAACACCCTCCTACATGTGTACTCAAGACCAGTTTCTCTTTCAGAGGCTTTCAGTAGAAGTTAGTTGCTCCTGGTTGCATCAGCCTTCTTTCCTGTTGACATCACTCTCTCTGGTGTGGGGGAAGAGATTGTGGGGAATTCCAAATGAGATCACCAAAAACCAATCAGAAATCTCCAGGGATTACTAGAAAGCACTTCCTTTCCCACTGCAGGAGTAACATAGGAGAAAAGGGAAGTGGGAGTGATCAGTTCTCATTTACAGCAATATGTAATCAAGCAACACAGTATACATATGCTGGAGCTCCACTTCATTTGACATTTTTTAATTAAAGCTAATATGGCACAGGGTTTGAATATATTGATCCTAGGTTAAAATCACTTTAGTTTATCAGTTAGCTTTAGCCTACCTCAAGAAAGGTTCACAAGAAACAACATTGCTCTGAGATCCTTGGCAGAAGTATATAAATACATTTTGCTAGAGACATGAAACCAGAAACTATAAGTGTTAGTGAGGCACTGACAATTGGCTCAGTTAACATGTTTCTAATCTCCTTTCAACTGAAACCAGAGCAGCTTGTAATAAAGGACACATAATAATTAAAACCACCAGTTAAAAAACCCCCACAAATATCAACTACAGCAGCAACAGAAATGCAGCATGGAGGATTTTAAAAGTCTGGAAAAATAAAAGGCCTAGTTGTAAATGCAGGTCCTGGCACACCTCCCAGGGAGAAGAGTTCTCTAGATGGCACACCACCACAGGCAGCACTTTCTTTTGCTACCCATTTTACCTCATTTTGTGGTGGCACTCTGAGGAAGATCTCCAAAGCAGATTCCAGCAAAGGTATTTGTGTGTGTAGTTCAGCTTCAGATCATGTAGGGCTTTAAAAAGAAACACCAACACTTGAATTGTGCTCAGAAATGGACGAGGGATCAGTGCAGTTCTTTAAGCATTGGCATAATGTATGCCTCTTCATTCAGTCTGTTAGAAACCTAGTGGCTACATTTTGTGGTAGTATGACAACTGACAGCACTCATCCCACAGAATAAATTGTAGCTGAGTCTAACATAATCGTTTTCCCTTCCAAATCTCAGCTTCAATGCCCTGAAAGATTCCATACAAAGGGAAACAGACTGTTTCTTGGCCACACCTCATCTGAGCATCTGCTCCACGCAGCAGCTGCTGAATTCCTTTCACCACACTGAAGTGCCTCTTCCAGTATGGAGAAAGTCAAAATAAGCCGTGGGCAGGACGGCAGTTCAATTATATCCTTTGGTCTGTAGAGAGCTGGTAGAGAGCCAATGGGTTCCCGCACCCAAAAACACTTCTGTAGCCCTGAGGTAGACCGTGTTCATATGAACTTCCCAAAGGCACACCACAAAGACTTCTGAATAAACTTTGCAATCAGTACCTCCTTGAAGAACAGAAAGCAGAAAATAAGATTAAGTGGTCAATCTCCCAATACTGGAAGGAAATGGGAGTGGGGGCATTTTCGAAGATTTGCAATGAGACCTGATTTTTTAAACATGTTTGTGAATGCTCCAGAATTCAAACAGAAGCCTCAACAGTGAAGTGGCCAAATTCACTGATGACACTAAATTATTTAGTGTAGTTAAAATAAAAAGCTTATAAAAGCTCCAGAAAGAATATCTCTAATCTTGGAGAATGGGCATCAAAATGCAAATTTGGTTCAACATAATCAAGTGTTAAGTGATGCACTTTGAGACAAAACATTCCAGCTTTATGTATATGCTGATAAGATCTGCACTGGTGGTGAATGATCAGGAAAGATCTTCATCTTGTGATGAATGCTTCAATGCCAAGCCTGTGTGCATCTGCTGGAAACATTCTCTCTCTCTCAGGAAACAGCAAAAGAAAACAGGAGAGGCAAGAATAAGAGAGCATTATGAGCGCCTCCTGACCACACTTGTAATGGGAAGCCTCTTCTAGAAGGAAATGGAAATCCTTCCCCTCTGCTCTGTGGAAGGGATAAGGTAACCATTCTCAAGAAGCATGCTCTGATCTCAGTGAAATCTTGGGAGTGACCAATTAACCCTGCCTTCAATGAAAGGCAGAGCCAAGACTGAGAGATACAGTTTGCACATCATGGCAATTCCTGGTTATTTAATTTTGCAACTGAAGAGATAAGCAGAGAATACAAGTCATGTCATTGTTTTTGCTTTTAATTAAGAGCATGGGGATGAGTTGCTTTGCAACATGTGCCCCCAGAACCTTTGGGTTGTTTAGAGTTTCTAGGTTGCTACATTGCAAAACAAGTTTCTGAATTGTTAAAAGTGGAAAAACAAGAATGTGCTTCATAAGCCCCAATTGATAGGTTAACTCAGAAATTGCTGCCGAGACGTCTAAACCTCCCTTTCTGGAAGGACATGTTTATTTCTGATTTGCCCTACTTACCATACATGTGTATGCACCCATGTACTGTGTGTGCACCTCTGTTTACCTCAGAAAGGTATATTGTGGCATTAGAAAAAAGTGTGCAAAGGGGCAACCAGATTAGCTTCTGTATAGCCTGAAGTGTCTGATCCTGCCCAATCTTGGAAGCTAAGCCAGGCCAGGCTTGGTTGGAATATGGATGGGAGACCTGAGTCCTGCATCGAGCAGGTGGTTGGACTCAGTGGCCTGGCTGACCCCTTCCAACTGTATGATTCTATGATCAAAGAGTTGAAGCACTTCCCCTACAAGGAAAGTTTACAAGGTCTGGAACTGTTTGACTAAGGACAATACTTAATATTAGAAACTGGGGTCATCCCAAGAAGCTGATTAGTACCAGACTCAGGACACATGAAAGTAATTCTTCACACAGTGCATAGCTAAACAATGGAATTCACTTCCACAAGCACAGTGATGGGCATCCATTTGGATGACTTTAAAAGGATTATTGATGTTCATGAAGTGTATGTCTATTAGTGGCAGCTTGTCATGAAGGGCTATGTAGTACTAGTAGTATCAGAAGCAGTATACCTTTGCTGGGAACACAACCGAGCATGTGAGTGTACTACTGCATTCATGTCCTGCTTGTGAGCTATGCACAGACAGCTGGCTGGCCACTGTGTGAGCAGAATGCAGAACTGGATAGGTTTTGGTCTGACCCAGCACAGATCTGGCCATGTTCTGAATTTTCGGACTGCCCCGCCACCATACACACAACCAGCACTGTAATTCACATTTTATGAGTGAAGCACCAAGGCCAGGAGAAAGCCACATTTCCCAAGGATGTTTCTTTTCACAGGAAAATTGCTAAGTGACACCAAGGTTTTCCATTCTAGCTATGTATCACAGAAAGTTCTGTAGTACCACTTTGCCTTTAATGGTTGTATGCTATCCTCCCTCTCCCATTATGATTGTGGCCAGAGTCTGGAAAGATTCTATTTTCATTCTTTTCTACTCAAAGAAGAAATAAAGAGGCATCAGAAGACAAAAACAGATCAAATGAAGTGTCTTAACCACTGACAATTTTGTTGCATTCTCCTAAAACAGCTCTTTTGTCATCTATACTAACTGCTACATCTCACAGCAAGAGACATTTATCCCAGTGTAGAATACAGGACACTTATTTATTCCAGTATATGGGAGATGACTTACATTTAACTTGCTCTCTTCTTCAATAAATACATACTGTTGTGACCAAATCCTCCCATGTTTTATGGCCTGTTGTAATCAAATCCTCCAGTGTTTTACAGACCATCAGTTAACTAGGCACAGATAACAATCTTTGTAGTACAGAGTTCTATAGAAAAATTATTTTCCTATTAACAGACCCACTATTCACCCTCTGCAGAAGCTTACGAGGAGTCTGACGCTCCTGTGAAGCCTGAATCATGATAGGATTGTGGGAAGCTGGGTGTGTTCATGTAAGCAGTGTTTCCTATGCATCATGATATGACCCAAGGAACAAAATGGGAAACTGCTGCATCCTGTGGAAAAGAGCAAGAGGAAGTCTGCAAGGGTGGGACAAGGAAAAGGGAAGATGGCTCTGGATAGGATGGGAAGGGCTATTCTCCTCCACCCCAAGCTAGGGAAATCAGGGACATGGGCATCCTGTTTACTAGACAATGTTTTTAGGACCCAATCCCATTTTGAAAGTTGGAACACACTGTTTTCATGAAGGCAACTATGGCCCCTATTACTATGGTGTCCAAAACAGCTCAAAATCACTTTACAACATGTCCAGTTCACAGAATATCATGTTCTGATGACCTCCATGTTAGATTACTCCAATATATTCTACATGCAGCTGCCTTCAAAGATCTCTGAAACTTCAGTTAGTCCAAAATGCAACTGTTAGATTAACTGGGATCAGCTCAAAGGAATATACATTGCCAGTTTTGAAATAGCAGTAGTTGGTCCAATTCAATGCATAGTTCAAAGTGCTGGCGCTTACTTTGAGATCTGGGTACTTAAAGGGACCACCGTCTCCCACAAGAACCTACCTATGTTACAAGGATATGGCTAGAGGCTTTCTCCAAGTATGTGGCACTGGAAGAGATGGGGCTTTTCAAACTGTAGTGCCTTGTCTGTAGTGCCGTGTCCCTACGGAAGATAGCCTGCCACCTATTTTGAAGACTTTTCAGCACCAGCTCCAGTTCTCCGTCAGCTTCACTGGCTTCCCATTGAAGTCCGGGCCCAATTCAAGGTGTTGGTTATGACCTATAAAGCCCTAAACGGCTTGGGTCCTGGTTACCTGAAGGAGCGCTTACATCCTTATATGCCCAGCCGCCCCCTGAGATCGGCGGGAGAGGCCCTTCTCCGGGAGCCCTCCATGGAAGAAGTTAGGAGGGTGGTTACTCGGAGGAGGGCTTTCTCAGCGGTGGCGCCTAAGTTATGGAATGAGCTCCCCAGAGAGGTCCGCCTGGCGCCGTCGTTATTTGTTTTTCGGCGCCAGGCGAAGACCTTTTTATTTAAGCAGTATTTTAAATGTTAATATTATTGAATTTTATTTGGCCAGGGCGGCTTGTTTTATAGTGTATATTTGTATTTTATTGTATATATTTTAAAATGTTATTTTAATTTTTTGTTGTAAGCCGCCCCGAGGCTTCGGCGAATGGGGCGGCATAAAAATGTTTTAATAAATAAATAAATAAATAAATATTCTAATTTTCTTAAACCCTTTAAAGTATCCTCTGAACTAGTTTAATTTTGCTGCTATGAATTATGCTGTTATGCTTTTAATGATTCTGTTGGATTTTTTTGATAGGCTGTTCTATTGTTTTGCTTATGCTAGCCACCCTGTGAGTAGAATACTGAATGATGGGATATACTTCTAAAAATAAAAACACAAGCTGTAGTAACCCACATCAGCTAATGTCAGAATAACTTTTTTTCAAGGTTTCACAGTACTGTGATCTTATTTGGCTTCAGCTCTCCATCTCGAAAACAGGATAATAATGCTCTATATCAAATACCCCTGTGAGAATTAAATAAGAATTATAAAATGTAAACAAATCAGGAGATGCTTTGGTGCCCTAGGAGAATATGCTGCAGGCAGATCACATCAGTTGTTAGCAGACAGTAAGATGACTGATATAATGTTCAACTTATTTTTTAACTCTTTAATATTACAATTTACTGTCTGTGCCTGGAAGAAAAAAAGTTGTTTGCATATTTGAGAAGTCTTAAGATGCTTGAATCTCAACAAAAAAGTTAACTCTGCAATACCTACGCCCCCTAGGGTAGTGAGCAGGAGAAAGAGCACTCATGAAACCCTTTAGTTTTTCTGCTTTCTTTTCTGTTATTGCTCTTTTCCGATACCCCTCAGACCAGCTTGCATTTTTCTAGGCTCATTGCAGGAATTCCAGACTTATTTCTTCTGTCCTGAACAGATCATACAAGATGAACTTCTCTCTTTTGAACTTTAGAATACTGAGTCATAATGGCTGAGGTTTACAATAACGAAGGTCAAGGCCAAGGGAGCATAAATGCATAATGCAGCCTTTCTGAACCACTTCATGCTGAACACACAGTAGATGTTAAATTAATGGGTTTACAGCTGATAATTCCAATTCTCAGGTCTAAGGTTGCTAAATCTGCATATTAAAAGCCATCTCTGATCCTCTGCCAACTTTTTTTCTCTTTCCTATTCCTTTCTTCCTCCTACTCTTTTCATCATCTGCTGCAGGCAGACTGTATTACTACCCTGCTCAATCATCTTTAATCACAGATGACTAACATCTCCCTCCTCAGTGCCTCAACCAAACCTGCTTTCTAAAGGGACCTACTCAATCTTCATCACCATCCAGTCATAAGCATGGGGTGGGGTGGGGGACCCTTTAGCTCTTAATCTCATTAACCTCAGTGCAAATGAATCTAAGGCAAAATCCACTGGGAGCAGAGACAGAATTAAATGGTTCCTCATCCCCTGAAAAGTGCATTATCTTTGGGCTTTGCATTCCTCTAGGGAAGGCTGCAAGAAATTGACACCAAGCAGACAAACCCAGGCTGCCTCTAGATGAATCCTGCAGCTCGGTGCCCACACAACATTTGCTTTGAATCCTCAGGCAAGCTCAGTTGTGGTTACACAAGAACAGGCTGCTTTCTTTCCTGGTACAATGGCAATGAGCATCTAACAGAATGGAAGAAAAGTGCTTTGAAGGAGCTGCCTGTTCAGTAACTCACTTGCCAAATCAGAAAAAATATGACACTCTCTACTTTTCATTATGTTATTTAAAGTACAATTCTATGCAAGTTTAGACAGGAAGAAAGGTCTACAACTTTTGTTCTGTTTCATCCCGCATTGGGTTGCGCCCTTAAGTTCACAACTTCTTTGTATAGACAGTTGTATAAAAACACTCCATTAGAGAAACTCCATTAGAGACTAGCTTAAAGATTCCCTGACTGAATTTCAGTATCACCAACTCATACCTTGTCTGCATCTATATATAAAATACCAGATCCTAGGTGTCTAGCATGGCCAGAACACAGAACCCAAGTATGGCTATACAAGTAATACTGACTGATTGTAAATGACTGACATTATTAGTAGATGATTTTGCCCCATGCCACTGCCATCTCTGACTGGAACACTTTATTTTTTCACATATGAATGGTTGCTATTCATTCCTATAGGAAAAATGCAAAACTTGATCATACATGCTTTGATGGCAAAACCCCATCAACTAACACTGATATCATGTAGCCTAACTCCAAATAACAGAAGTCTTATAGAGGTTAAGAATATCCTGGTGATTTTCCTCAGCAGCCATTGTAACATACAGGCAAACAGTGCTCATCATAACTGTAATGGTTACCCAATATTACCAAGACACTCTTTTGGCATCAATAGTTCTCTAAAGTAATGGTAATAGCACAACACTGGCTGGGAGTGAAAGGAAATCAGTGGACTAATAGCTATATGTTTGAGGATCTTGCAAAGTATATTCCTGTGCACACTTCGACTTCTCAGCATGCGCCATACGATGTATTTTCAGGAAAGCACTACCACCATTTCACAAAGACCAAGTGCCATGCAATCATAAGCAAGACTTAGTTTGCTACTGTAGAGTCCATTTTGAAAGTCCCAGATTATATAAATGAGTAACCAAAGTGTGGGATGGGGGACAAGGCTCCCACCTTACAGGGTGCATGAGCCATGTATCTTTCCTTTAAGAAATGAAACACTGGTTCTAAGCAAGGTATTATTCAGCTTGATGAAGAGAAAAGAAACATCAGTCATTTGAAAGTTTTGAAAACCCTAATAGCAATTACATGCATTAATATCTTTGGAAGTGGATAACTGCTATTGTTACAATTTTACAGGAGGAGGTCTGAGGCCCAAAAGTCAAGCCTAAAGCCTGAATGAGTGGCAGAGTTTAAAATGATGCTGATTCTAGGGTTTCTGGCATCTACCTTGTTTAGGCTTCTCAACATGCTCTTTCCTGCCAACAGATATAAGTGAATATTATTCATGATCATCCTCAAACAGGCTATGTATTGTGTTCAGTCAGGTTTGGAGGAACACCCCCTCCTTTTGCAATACTTCATATAGGCAAGAGACACAGGCAGTACTGGGGGGTGGGTGCAATTCAAGGGTTTTCCCCTTTGGAAATTAAATCTGAATCAGTTTCCCAGTTACAATGCTTTGAAAATGCTGTACCAAGACACCACATATCTGAAACCAAATAGTCAGAATAAGAGTAAACTGATCCCAGGAAACTGGATCTAGACCATAGGAAAAACCTGTAATTTCATTTGGTGGTAGCACATATTAATTTTTTCATTTCAAGCCTGGTTCATAACACATAGTTACAGCAGGACATGTTGCACAACCACTTGACTGTGCCCATGTAAAGTGAGCATATGATAATTATGTCAGCTTCATGTCATCCCATTGTAGCATCATGTGGTAATCCCACCTTGTCCCCAAGTGACCATCACTCATTATTCTTGAATGAAGTCTGTTAAGCTGGCATACTGGTTTATGGCCTTCCGGATGTAGACCCTTTAAGACATAATCCCACACCTGTCACTACAGTTACTCGCTCTCCCCCAGGGAAATGTATCTACCATTTGTGCTGATGTCTGGATAATACTGCATATAAAACAGAACAGACAAAACCCAGACAATTGTCGTCTCAGTTTATTGCTGAACATATACGTGTTTTCCCACCCCGTAGACTAAGAAAGACCATCATTCAGCTGGGACAAAACTAAACATGTACCCACAAAATCAACATTCACTTCCATCTCTGTTTATCCATTCTGGGCCTGTGCCAACTCTGTGTACACCACCTTTCCCATTATTCGAGTCTTCCTTAATAATTGGTGTTCCAAAGTGGAGGGCACACTCCCCCCCCCCCCACACACATTTATATTCCTTCCTGCTGACTGCTCTGACAATCTCTGGTCCTGAAAACTAGCTATCTGCTATCAAACTGGTACTATACCCAATATGATTAGCATCCCCCACATTAGCATCTGAAACAGTGGGCAGGCCAAACTAACTGATTTCAAGCAGCTTTAAGGAGGCAGAAAAATAACTGAAAGTATCTCTTCCATCCCTGCTCGCTCGGATTTGGCTTTTTTTCCTGATCCTGATCCACCGGTGGCTGGTGGGGAAAAGGTCTCATTCACTTAAATGAACTACTGATTGTGAGCCGTCCCGAGATGCCTTGCATAAGGACGGCATATAAAAGTTTTAAACAAACAAACAAACTTGGGGGAATTTAAAGGTCGATCTCCCAGAAACCCAAAACATATTAAAGATAGCGAAAACCGGTGAGAAATGCAATGCCTCCCCCCGCCAGCACCAAGTAATCCACTATACTCAGGAGCTGGGAAAGATACTAACGCGGTGGGGCAACCGACCCAGAGTTTACAGCAAGATGTAGGCTGGATATTAGTGCGGGGAGCGTTCCCATGGCCGGCCAGTCGAGAGCGGCCTCTCTCAGAAATGAGCGGGGAGGAGCCGCCGCCGGTGCTTCAGCAAGGGGAGGGAGGGGAGAAAGCCGCAGTGCGCGCGCCCCTCACCTTCTCCTTGTGGGGCTTGCGGATGAACGAGGTCCGGGCCGTGAAATACTGCTCGAGCTCCGAGTCAGAGTCTTCTTGGCTGCAGTAGCCACTGCTCGTGGTGCTGCTCCAGGTCATCTCGAAAGACGGGGTGGTCGCCGCCTCACTCTCGCTCATGCCCAGCCTAGCGCAAGGAGGAAGGCTTGTCCTTTCTTTTCTTCCTTCCCTCTCCTCTCTCCCCCCGCCGGCTACCCAGAGGAAGTGGTCCTCTTCTAATCCCTCGCCGATCTCCTTCGTCCCGCGCCCGGAGGAGCCACGACCAGAACAAATTTTCTTGCGTGCCAACGAAGTCACGCCGAGCAGGCGGGTTCACCCCCCCTCCCGGGGAGCAATGAAGCGGACAATTACGCCGGCTCCTTATGGACGGCAACGCCTAATGAGACGGAGTTTCGCTTTCTGCGGAAGCCGCCGGCGGGAGCCCCTAAAATGGGACGACTGCGCGCACCCGCCGAGCTGCTAAGAGCGCCACACTCGAAAATCGCTGCCGGGGAAACAGAGACCTCCCGCTCCTGCCGCCCGTCCGCCCTCCCCCTCGACAACCGTTGGGATTGAAACGCAGGCACTCCGCACGCGCCCGCCTGATTGGGCGAGGGGCGGGGCGAGGGAGGCTCCTGCGCGAGGCAGGCGCGGCGCTCGCACTCCCCTCCCCGCGGGAGCGGCGGCAGTGATTTCATCCCCCAAGTAGCCGCGCGAGGCGGAGTCGCGCTCGTCGGCTCTCCCCTCGTGGCGCCCTTCGAGTCCTCCCGGAGCAGCGCGCCTCTCTCCTTTTCACTCTTTTCCGCTTCGCGCTGCGGGCAATGAAACTTTCAAGGCCCGGCCGGCGGCAGCGCTGAGCATTCTGGGCGCTTGCTCCCGAAGACAGGAGCCTGTGTGGAGCCTTTCAAAGCCTCGCGGACTCTCCTTTCTGCTCATCGGGGACGGATGTATTCCGACGTTACATGGAGCCCATAGAACATTTTCATTTACTGTGTTTTTGATTGTTTTCTCTAACGAGTTCCTCTATGGCTGTAGCACATCTATATCTAGCAGCCGTTCTTATTTCATCAGCCATCTCTACTTCCACTCCATGCTGCCCAGTGTAGGGACTGGAAATGTCAGAAAATAAGTAAATCGTATAGGTTACAGAAGTCTGGCTGGCCTACACGTCCACAGAATGAAATGGTAGGTAGAGCTGCCCCACTTCAGACTGCAGAGATTGGAGACAATCTCTCTCCCACATAACAATTCCGTGCAGGAAGGAGTAAATCAGGAGGAAGGGTCTAGCCCATGTCCATGCCTCCTTATGTGTTGTGAAGTAGTCTCCAACTTTAAGGAGACCCTGTGAATGAAAGCCCTCCAAAATGAAAGCCTTGTCCATGACATCCCTGCATAGCTATTCTAAATTCAAGGCTGTGGCTTCCTTTATGAATTCAATCCATCCCTTTGGTCTTCTGCCTTTGGCTTTCCCTAGCAGGATTGTCCTCTCCAGTGAGTCTTACTTTCTCATCATGTTTCCTAAGTATGACAGCCACAGTTTGGTCATTTCTGCCCCAAGGAAAATCTCTGGCTTGATTTGATCAAGGACCTAATTTCTGTTGGTCCAGAGTATTTACAAAGCTCTCCTCCAGCACCATGTTTCATCCATTTTCTTCCCGCCAGCTTTCTTCACTGTCCAGCTTTCATATCCACACATAGTAATTGAGAATACAATGGTATGAATCATCTTGACCTTGGTCTCCAGTAAACCATCCTTAACACTTGACTATCTTTTTTAGTTCCTTCATTGCTGCCCTTCCAAGTTTCAGTCTTCTTCAAACTTCTTGGCTGCAGTTTCCCTTTGAATTGATGACTGAGCCAAAGTATACAAAATATTTCACAGTTTCCATTTCTTCATTGTTGACAGTAAAGTTCTGTAATTTTGCAGTCATTATTTTTGTTTTCTTAACATTCAGCTGCAGTCTTGCTTTTGCAGTTTTTTTTCGCTTACATCAGGAATTTTTTCAAGTCATCATTGCTTTCTGCCAGTATATGGTATCATCTCTGTATCTTAAATTATTGATGTGTCTTCTGCCAATTTTCTGCTGATCCTAATCCTGCTTTCCTTATATGTTCTGCATACAAATAGATAGGGTGATAACATACAACCTTGAATGACACCTTTGCCTGTAGGGAGGTCATTCTGTTTCTCCATATTCTTGCTCATGCTGAGGCACACCCATTTCTTTCAGACCATCCATACATAGTTTCCTCGTGAGGTACTCACAGGGAAGCTAGTGATAAACTTTACAGGAAATTTGTTTGTAAAGGAACTTTTTAAAAATGTGACCACAAACCTGCCATCAGAAATGAAAGTTCACTCTGTCATTTGATGCGGGAATTGATCCAGGCATAGGATTTGTTGGAAAGTATCAAAGGTTCCTTGTGATGCAGTGAATTAAACCCAGATGTCTTCTAGACTTCCAATTGCACTATGATACACCAGTCTTCTACAGCTATTCCCTGTGCAATTCAGTGAAGGAAAAGGAATTCCAAGCAAGAGGTTTTAAGTTGTTATAGTGGTTTAAGTTACACAACAGGGCACAGCAAAAGGTCAAAGAGATGGAAGAATATACCTTTGTGAGGCACATTCGGGGATTGCCCCACATACATTTTTTCCTTTTGTGTTCATTGCAAGTACTGTTGCTAGGCAGTGCAGGTCCACCATAGAAGCTTTTACTTCAGCATGTGGCAAAGCGTTAATTGGCAACAAGCAATCTCAGCTGGGTTTTGCATCTCTAAGTGCTTGCCCTTTCAGCACTCCCTATCCCTGGGGTCATGTTAGCAGCATCCAGCCCCAGCTGTAGCAAGAGGCAAGGGCCTAAGAGTATGGAATTAGATCTGCTAGGACCATTTTGAAATTTATGATCCACTCCCTTTTTCTGCAAAGTCTCAACTTGCACTGAAAGTGCAACCTAATTGCTATGCATGTTGATGACAAGACAAAGGGTTTCCATGTATCCCAGTATTAAGATTCCCTCAAGCAGGCAGGCCTGGCAATGATAAAATCAACCTTTATAGTTTACAGCCCTAACCTAAATATAAGATGAACAGAAAAGAGCAGTGCAGGTTTTACAGAGGAAAATCATTGCTTGGTGCAGAGCAAGGATGGGAAATGTTTGCCTTCCAGAAGGCACATTACCCATATCTTGCTTAAAGTGGTTCCTGAATATTTTAGAAGGGAATATATATACTTGTATAGTACATTAGAAACTCACTTTTCAGTTCAGGTTTACATCTTCAAGGCTCCCTGGTAACATGTTTAGCCCTGCTTTTCTCAGTGGCATGTTATTATTAAGCCTATTATTTGACATGATCCTCTCAGTGGCTTGTCTATATGTGCAAAAGTTATATATGTATTTAAGACTGGGTCAGATTGTTCATCCATCTAGCTTTGTATTGTCCACTCTGATTGGAAATGGCTGTTCAAGATTTCACGCAGAAGTGTTTCCTATCATCTACTACTGAAAACCCTCCATCTGGAAATGCCAGAAATTAAACCTTCCATCTTTTGCATGGTCGCCTATTCTGGCCATGCCAAGTTCTTGTTATGTAGAACATGCTGACATTCCAGATATAGTTTTCTCAGGGCGGAAGAAGCTCACTATATTTTTATAGCCTGCACAAGACTTTAGAATCATTTGCTTACCACATTGGTGTCCTTCTCCACTGTCTGCTCATTGCAATCATTCTGATCACTGTCTTGATATCTGGGGCCGCTGCAGTCCAGCCGAATTAGGGCCCGGCATCGGTAATGACAGATGAACTTGCAGTCTAAGGAAGATAAATGGAATAGAAGACGTAAGGCGTGAGAGCCAAGTTCAGTTGGAAAATAAACCCACAGGTTTCTTTTGTAAAATGAAATGCATTTACCAGGAGTCACCATGTGCCAGAGTTCTAGTGTGTGGAGAAGGGGAGACCACACGTCACTGCAGAAACTTTGCAGCTGGGAACTGGCAAGAAGGACTTAGGACGGGGGAGATGGTACTTGAATCATAGTAGCATTAGGTCAATCAGGTCTCAAATTGCTTGGCAGTCTTTCATCGAATTCCCCGAAAATGGCTAAGCACTGAGATAGGCTTTAACAAGGGCCGGTATTCATTTAAGACTTCTATCCTGCCTTTTTGTCATCATCCCCTCATCACCCCAAATAAGCACTCAAAGCAGTTTATATAAACGATCAAATCTGTATACCAGTCATCTGCTCTTGGAGGCATGTGATTACATCAAAATCCTAGCTACCATTTCATTTTTACAACCCCTATAATTTTAATTTTAAACTTCTCTGGCAACTTGTTTAATATACAGACCTCGTCTCCAGGGCATTGTTTTAATGGGTTCCTGCACTACACAGCCAATGTAGCCTCTTAACAGAAAGAGAGAGCTGGCCAGAAAAAGATACTGATTCCCGGCTCTTCAAAGGCAGAGGCATGAAAGAACTTCTCTGTCCCGAGGCATCACCTTTCCTTGGCAGCCACGCTGCCGCCTGCCAGCATAAAGACTTCATTTTAAGAGGAAGCCTGCACTGATTATTCTCTGCTTGGATGGGCTGCAACTGCTGTTTGGGATGTAGGCTCCTGCCAGAGGAATGCCTAATACCAATCACATGGTGTTGGGGCACAATGTCACTCTCAACAGAGGAAGTGCCCTGCTTGCCTAGAGCATAGTATCCACATTCTGAATAGTCTGTGCTTGTGTCTGGAATTGGCCAGAACAATTGCAGACTGTGAACAATTGCAACTGTGAACCCATACATATATAGGTTTGTACACTTTCACCCTCCATTTTCTTATGGATCCTTCAGCAACACAAGAGAACAATGGTACAAGCACTGGCAGTTTAGATACACTTTCTATGTTGGTTAATCTTAAACATTTTTCACTGGCACAGACACTGGTTCAGACAACATAAAAATCGACACTCAAAAGTTGAGTATGGGTTGAGTGCAGGTTATCAGTGAACCATAGGTTATGCTGTCTGAACCAAACCATGCTAACAAGTCATGGCTTGTTACATATGACTATAAGAAAAGCCATGCTGGATGAGACCAATGGTCCATCTAATCCAGCACTCCATTCGCACAGGGGCAAACCACAGGATTGCTCAAACAGGATGGGTACAAGAATTCTGCCTGCCCAAGCTCCTCAGCAACTCTGTACACAGTTATGCTGCCTCTGTTAACAGGCAGTACATAGCTAGCAAGTTTAGTAGCTATTGATAGCCTCCTTCTCCATGAATTTATCCAATCTCCATTTAATGCTATCCAACCTGCTGATCATCACTACTTCCTCTGGCAGTGAATTCCATAGTTAAACTACATATTATGTGAAGAAGTACTTCCTTTTCTGTCATGAACCTTCCACCAACCAATTTCACGGCATGGCCCTGGGATTCTAGCATTATGGGTGAGGGAGAAAAATGTCGGCAAGCGTAACTTTAAACACCTCTATATCTTCCCTCACTTGTGCCTTTTTTCTAAGCCAATTCCCAGTTGATGTAACCAATCCTAATAGGGGAGCTGCTCCAACCCCTTCATCATTTTTGTTGCCCTCCTCTGTGCTTTGTCCAACTCAATAATGTCATTTTCCAGGTGTAGTGACCAGAACTGTACACAGTATTCTAAGTGTGGTCATACCAAACATTTGTATGAGTATGATCTTGGCAATTTTCAATTCCTTTCCTAATCATGCCTAATATGGAGTTTGCTTTTTTCACAGAAGCTGCACATTGCATAAACATTTTTATCAAGCTGTCCACAACCACCTCAAGATCCCTTTCTTGATCAGTCACTGCTAACCCAAATTCAATCAGCTTATGCTTGAAATTGGGATTTTTTTGCTCCAACTTGCATAACTTTTCACTTGCTTATCTTGAACTGCATTTCCATTTTGATGCCCATTCTCCCAGTTTGGAGAGATCCCTTTGTAGCTCTTCAAAATTCGTTTTGGTTTTAATCACCCTAAATAGTTCGCTGTCATCAGCAAAATTGGCCACTTACTCTTACTTCCAGATAATTTATGAAAAGGTTGAAAAGCATTGGTCCTAATACAGAACCCTGGGGGATCCCACTGGTTACCATCTCTCTATTGGGATAAATTACTAATTTCCTTTCTATGTTTTTTGTTCTTTAACTAGTTACTGATCCATAACAAGACCCCCCACCTTTTCATTCCATGACTGCTACACTTGCTCAAATGCCCTTTGCAAGGGTCTTTGTCAAAAGCCTTTTGGAAATCCAAATAAAGAACACCTACAAGACTGCCCCGTTTACTGACATTCTCGATGAATTCTAATAGGTTAGTGCAACAGGACCTACCTTTGTGGAAGTCATGTTGATTCTTTTCAGCAGGCTTAGCCTTCTATATGCTTACTAATTCTATCTTTAATAATGCTTCCAAAGATTATCCAGAACAGACATTAAGTCAACTGTTCTCTAATTTGGAGATCTCCCCTGGATCCCTTTTGAAAGATTGGTGTTATATTGGCAATAAGAGGATTATCTTAGGAACATACTAAATATTTTGGTAAGAGGATGAGCAATTTCATATGTGAACTCTTTAAGAACTCTAGAATAAATGCTAGATGTGGGTGTTAATTTAACTTTCACTTTGCCAATAAGGTTGAGAATGTCATCTTTTGTCGCTACCATCTGCCTTAATTCCTCGAACTCCCTTTATGCATACATATGAGGGGGGACCCAAAAAACCCAGGAATTATCTTCTGGAGGATGGCCCCCTTATAGTACAGGCTTCCCCCACTAGGTGAATGTTCTAGGAATCCATCTGCATCAGTGTATCCAGCTGGGTTGGAGAAGCTGCGTTTGGCTTCAGTGAGGGTTTTCTGGAGACTCTTTCAATGTATTTGCCTATTTAGTGATGGCTGATTTACACGGACAATATGTGGCACTGAAATTTTGTTCAGCTGAGTGTTCAGCAGTGTTTGACCAAAAAACAGCAAGACCCTTGTGCCCCACCCTTCCTATTCACCCAATCTCACCCCATATGCAACTCTTTTTGTTTCCCCAGATGAAAAAAGTCCTCAAAAGGAAACCTTTTGTCAATGTGAAAGAGATGAAACAAAAATGGCAGAAGTACTAAAAGGGAAAAATGTCTCGATAGTTGTATTGCATCAAATGGGGAGTACTTTGAAGGTGACTGAAGTCTGAACATGTAAAAATAAATACAATTTTTAATAAACATATTCCCTTTTTTGGGGGGTCCCCCTTTGTATGTTTAGGAATAGATATCTGTTCTGCATCATCTGCTGGGAAGACAGACAAAAAAAATCATCCAGCTTCTCAGCAATCTCCTTATCCTGTTTTAGCGCTTCTTTAATTCCATTATCATCCAATGGGTCAACTGCCTCTCTAGAGAGCTGGTTTCTTTCTTCTCATACAGAAGAATTTAAAGAATTCTGTATTGTTGGCAATATGTTTCTCAAAGTGTTTCTTTGCTTGTATTATTGTCTGGTTGCATCTCCTCTGCACAGGTTTGTTTTCCCTTTTGAGCAGGATTTCCATTTCTTGAAGGAAGCTTTCTTTTCTCTAATTGCTTCCTTGACTCTGCTTGTTAACCATACTGGTGACCTCTCGGACTTTGTTCTGCTTTTCCTAACTTTTGGTATGCATACTATCTCCTCCTCAATTACTGTGGTTTTGAGAAATCTCTAAGCATTTTGTAGGGATTTAACCCTCCTGCTCTCCTCTTCAATTTCTTTTTTACAGGTTCCCTCATTTTGGAGAAGTTTCTTCTTTTGAAGTCAAATGCAACTGTGTTGGACCCTTTAGCAATCTTCTACCTAACTGTATATTAAATGTGATAGTATTGTGGTCATGGTTTTAACAACATTTACATCCTGTACTATGCCCTGGGGAACCCCACCTTGATGTCCCCTCTGACTGGTTCCATGAGTGGTCTAGGACATCAAGAAATTTAACCCCTCTGTCAGAACTGAACATAACATCTATCCAATCAATGGCTGAAGTCATCCATTCTGGCAACAGAGTCTTTGAGATTTTCCTGATTTCATTCTCCATCTCAAAATCACCCTGAGCATTCTGGTCTGGAGGACAGTAGCATATACCTATGACTATACTAGTTTTGGAGCCAGGCATTGTCATTCACAGTGCTTCTGCTGAGGAATGTTTTTGGCTATCTGTATTTTAGACTGTCAAGTCCGCTAGACTCCATGTACTCTTCACTGTATGTCCTTCCCATACAATTTATATGCAGAAATGACTATGTCCCATTGCTTTTTTCTATTCCATCAGGTTTTCACAGTGTCTACTATAAAACCAGGGACTACAACTCTCCCACTTTAGCTCTGAAGCTTCTAGCATTTGCAAAGAAACACCTAAACACAGCATCCTTCTGCAGACTCATGCAACTTATGTTTTCGAATTTAGTCCTGTCTGATTATCATGTCTCACCATAAGCTTGTGGCATATTTCCGCTCCCCTACATCTGCCCAATCAGAAATTGCTTCCTCCTTATGATTTAACCTGAACCAGATGCTTCCCAGTTCCTGATGGCTTTCTCCTAGTTGTTAACCACGAATAACCCATGAAAAGAACCCAAGGTTTGTTGTTGGGTTGTTCACCATGGTTCTCTTATTTGGCTGGGTCCAGTAAGCATGATAACCCATATTTCAACAGTAACCCATGGTTCAACAACAATCCACACTTAACCCATGCTCAGCCCTTGAATGTGGGCTACCATATTGCCTGAATCCAGTCACAGTAAGCTATCTGCTGTTATAATGTAGAAATGGAATGCTACCCTTTTCAAAGAAGACATAGAAACACAGAAGGTGTGCTGGATGCATGGTGGGAATAAAACAAATAAGCACAAATTTCTGGAAATTAGACATACTTATGCATTGTGTGAGTACCACTGTCCTAAGGTTATTCCCCTGAAAGTTTCCATTTCCATTTCTTCTGTCGCTTGAAGAACTACCCTCTACCTATGCTGGTATAATAGACAACACTGTAAATACAACATCTTTCAGTGCCTGCAGTTTCAGCGGGGCTTGATTAATCACGCTACGTGCAAATTGGAGTGTTTTGTCCATTGTGATTATCTGAGAACCTTTCCAGATGTGTTTTTTTTCATGCAGGGACTGCTATTACTCAACAGTTGAGCACAATCCAGATGGCATCTCTGCAGTAAGCACATTTGTTACAAAGGAACTTTCCTTTCCAACTATTCAAATATTATTAGGTTCCTGGGGAACTGCAATTATTTTCCAGAAAGCACATTTACTTGGATTATAAGTGCTGCGTGGAATGTAACTTTTTTGAAGTCAGGGCACTCATCAGCTAGCTCTGGAGACAGCTTTGCTTACCAGCAACACTATTCTCTCCACCAAATTCTGCATCATTTCTGGTACTTTTTAAAAATATTGCTGTATTATTTTAATTGTTTTTTTAAAATCATAAGCTGAACATGATACTAGACTGGGAGAGCATCTATTGATGAACAGAATGACCAACAAGACTACCCTCTACTCCACCCCACCTGCAGGAAGAGTGTCCACATTATAATCTCCCCATCTGCTCTTTTCTGTTTTCTGCAGTGGCTCTATCCAGGTACAGTGGCACCTCGGCTCACGAATGCCTAAGTTCATGACCAAATTGGGTCGTGAACAAAAATTTCATAAAAATTTTGACTCCGGTCGCAAACCCTGCATTGGGTGGTGACTGTGATCATGGCCGTCTCCCCACCACCCCAAGCCTTTCCTGCATGAGCACACCCATGATTGCACCCGTCTTTCCTGCAGAAGCGTAACTGCGATCTCGGCTAACTCTCCCCCGCCCAGCACGATCATGCCAGTCTCTGCCCCCACCAAGCGTGCCCCCATCTTCCCCCAGCATGCCAGGATGATGGGCACAATCGTGGTTGTGCTGGGTGGGGGGCAGGGAGATGGCCACGCTCGTGCTCGGGGTGGGGTGGGGAAATGGCCATGATCTTTGCTAAAAAATAGTTACAGAACAGATTAACCTTATTTACATTGAACCTTATGGGGAAATTTAACTTGACTCACAACCAATCTGGGTCACGACCAGAGTCCTGGAATGGATTAAGTTCGTGAGTCAAGGTACCACTGTATGTGGTAGCCACTGTCTCTTTTCAAAAGAAGGATGAAAGCTTATGCCATGCAGCATGATTATGCTCTTTCCTGAGCTTGGTGGAAATAGGAAACCATGGCACTTACACAGAATGTAAGAATATAATGCTATGAGATTGACTGGTGGAAGGTAGGGTTGTAAGTAGCAGGTGAAACGCCACTCTGACTAACCCTCTACATTTCATCAGAATAAGAAGTGCCTTGCAGGATCAGACCAGAGGCCCCTCTACTCTGGTCCAGCTTCCTGGGTCCCACACTGGCCATGACCAATTAGATACCTCCGGGAAGTCCACAAGCAGGACATGAAAGCACAACCCCCCTTTCCTTGTGGCTTCCCAGCATCTGGTACTCAGAGATATATTGCCTATGAATGTCTCACTGTGAATGTCAAGGCCACTGATAAATTTATTCTTCATTAATTTTTATAGGCCTGCTTTCTTAGTGTTCCATGATTTAAATCAAGAGATAGAACAAAATCAGATTGGATCTAGATTATATTTCATATCAGGGCTTTGCCATACTTTTAATCTAGCTTAAGTTTTGCTTATTAAAAGACCTGGGGACTTTTGTCATCAACCACCCAGAGAGCTTTGACTATTGCACAGTACAGAAATGTAATAAACAAAACAAAAGATGTTTAGAAGGGGGGAAAATCATATAACTACCAGCATTTCTCAGCCAGGAATACTAGGAATTATAAGACTTTTTCAGTCTAAACTTGCACAGAATTGCATCCTTATTGGCATTTTTGTCAAATATATTTTCATTGTATAATCAAAACATATTGTTTTATCAAAGCTGTAGGTCACCTCACATGGACAAGATTTCACTGTCTTTTGAATAACAGGTTATTGCTAATTGTCCTTAAAGAAGTTACTGTCTAACACTGAATGTGGAAGGTGCTGTAGATCAGATTAATCAGAGCTGTAGAAGAGGTACATGTGCATACTTTAACTCCAGAACGGTGTTTTAAAGACAAGTTTACTTTCACAATTAAGAAACTTCTCACAGAGGAAGAAGCAAATCCATGATGAAGTCTCTTGACTTTCCAAATATTGTAAACCACCCTAGCTTTGGCAAGGGGGTTGTAGAAATGAAACAAAATAAAAATAATTTTTAAAAAATGTTCCAGTTACCCCCCCCCCCAAAAGTAGAAATTGAGTAGTTAGGGCAACTGAGTTGACTTTCTGCATCAGTTAGAATCTTTCACACCTATGCAGAGTCCATCACCAGCTATTCTTAACTCTGGCCTGATGCCCTCCAGTTGTATACTTAATTGTCCTGATAAAGCTAGACCCCCTTTATCTGCAGAGTGATGTCTGAACAATTAAAGTTACAGGAATCATGCTGTAGTCTAGACAATAGCTGATTCCATCTCAAGAACCATATAATCAAAGATCAGTAAATGAATGCCTCTACTCTTTTTGCAACAACACACCTTTATTTCCCTTAAGCAGTCTTTCTTACTGACAGATTCTTATTGCATGGCTATCAGACCTTTATTTTTATAGTTTTATTTGGAGAATTATTGTCACTGTTAAATTTGCTTTAATAAAAAGTATGTGTTTGGCTTGTGAAATGAAGAAAATAATGAAAAGTGAAAGCAGTATGTACCCTCAAATTTCCTACACAGAAGTCAAATATAATTTAATCAGGTTAGAACAACTGTGACTGTAGGGCCTTGGCCCAATTTGTGACTGTCAAACAGTAAAGATGTCACTAGCTGCAGGCCTCCAGGGTAGAGACAGAGAAGATGAATCACACTGAATGACAGAACCACAGAGGAACGGCTAGACTGTATAAGGGAGCCAAGAGGATGTCTACTGTCTTCACTAGTGCAAACTACTTTGCAAACCACTACAGCATCATAGTATGATTTTCCATGGAATTTTCAAAAACAATGCAACCTCCTCAGCAACAGAAGTAAAGATCAAACAAGCTGTCAACGATTGTGCTATTCAAGGGCACTTCCACACTGCAAGCTGCTCAGCCATGTGCACTGAATTTTGCCTGTTCTTTGTCTCTTAATTTCTAAGGGAAACCACTTTAAACACTCTGACACCCTCTAGTGACTGAAACAGTGACTTCTGTTCTAATTTATAGGCTATAAGAAAATGCACTTCTGTTAGTAGGCACCCCACTAACTAAGATGAAGAAAACAAGACTGTTTTATTCTGGATCAGCTTGCCCCCTCCCCATCCATACTCATAATCTAGCATTTAAAGGAACGATCTACACTAAAAATCTAATTTACACTGTATTACTCAACCATTTTCAATCAAGTATTCATTCTACTTGCACTCTAGAAACTGCTCTTGATAGAAGGATTGTCTGAAAGAACCTCTTTTCAGACAAAGTACCCAAAGGTATCCAGGCAATCTGCATTTTTATGCCAATCTGGTTTTATTTACTACTTCCATTTTCTCCTCTGGAACTTAAATCAATTTTTAAAACTAGCAATAAAGATCCAGAAAGATTTAAACAGATCAACAGCTCATTATTAGATTTATCTTTAAATTTATATGACCAAATAAGGTGGCATTTTGCAAGGTGTGAGAATGTGGTGCATCATTTCTCCTCACATATCTGCTCCCAGTACCACCACTAAACAGTTATTTAGCAACAACATTGTGCTAAACACTGTACAGAAGTGTTAGCCAGTTGCAGTCTTGAAGAGTTACAGCAAGTTTGTGGGGGAGGATCAAACACCGAGACCCCAGACAGAGGAGACAGACGAATATAACTTGGAAAGAGTAAGAACAGACAAGAGACAAGAAAAGGTTTGCAGGATGTATAGCAAGCAAAGATAAACTTCTAGAAACAGGTAAACCAAGAAGTACATAGTCTCCTGTTATGCATAGTTAAGGAGCTTTAACCCCGTCAAGCATAAGGATGTTTTACTGGAGACGAAAGTCAAAATCATCTAAACTATTAGATTCCCAATCACAATGTATGAGTGTAAAAGCTGGACAGTGAAGAAAGCTGATAGGAAGAAAATTGATGCATTTGAAACGTGGTGCTGGGTGAGAGCCGCGTGAATACCCTGGACTGACAGGAAGAGTCCAGGAAGACAAACAAGTGGGTCCCAGAGCAAATCAAGCCAGAGCTTTCTCTAGAAGCCAAAAAATGATGAAACTGAGGCTGTCATACTTTCCTGAGAAAACAAGTCTCACTGGAGAAGACAATCATTTATTTTAGGGAAAGGTGAATGGGAAGACCAAATATGGGATGCATTGAATCCATAAAGGAAGACACAACCTTGAACTTGGAAGAGCTGAATGGAGCTACCATGGACAGGACATTTTTGGAGGGCTTTGCTTGCTACAGTTGCCATAAGTGATGGCCCACCACCACCGCCCAGCCCCATCATGTTTTCATTAGCTATCTGCTTTTGCTTGGGATGCTGAAACATTTGTCTAATGAAAGTAGAACAATCAAATCAGTTTTAGCCATTCCTAATAGTGGGTGTAACCATACATATCTGCCTGCCTCCTACAATCTGGATTGGAGGTCCTTCTTCCGGAACCCTCTTTGAAGGAGATCAGAAGAGTGGCTACCCAGTGAAGGACCTTCTTTGCAGCGGCACCCTGGTTGTAGAACATGCTGCCCAGAGAGGTGTGCCTGGCACTGAGGCATTTTTCATATTGGTACCAGGCCAAAACTTTTTTATTTTCCCATTATTTATTTATTCATTTATTTATTTATTAAAACATTTTTATGCCGCCCCATTCGCCGAAGCCTCGGGGCGGCTTACAACCATTACTTTAGATACCAATATTGTTTTAAGATTGGGTTTTATTTATTGTAATATACTGAACCTGTACCTTTATTTTATTGCATTACCACCCTGAGACGTAGTGAAGGAAAGAATATAAACGCTTTAATTAATAGAATTGGGAAACAAAGCATATATAGACCACACCAGCTATACTGTTCATACTCACACTGTCTTGAAATAGATGAACAAGACCAAAGAGATGCCATTTTATTGACTAAGGTTTTGTGTCTTTAACAGGTTTTTAGTTATTTAATTTTTATACTGCCCAATAGCTGAAGCTCTATGGGTAATTAACCATTGTTTATGTCATACTGAAGCTCATAGGAAAAAGGTATAATGCTTGGAATGCTCAGTGGGAAGAGAAAACCAGGTTGCCAAAGGACAAGATGGTTAGACTCCATCAAAGAGGATGCAGGCCAGACCACAGTTCAGCTGAAAGAGGTGGCACTGAATCAAAAAGTGTGGCAGGATTTGGTCCATAGGATTCTTCATAGTCAGACAGGACTGAACAGCTGAACAACAACATGTAATGTAGAAATTACAAAGTGGCAAACTTTTCAGCCCTTAATGCACCACAAACATGTACAAACTCTGGAATTACTCGATTTGCAGCAAGGGTTTAGCCAGCTCATCACATAAGCTGCAGTATTCCTTTGTCATTTATTTATTTTATTTTTTAAATGTATATGCTGCCCAACTCCCAGCCCAGCCAACCTTTTCAGAAGGGCACCATGGTCGATGGTGCTGAAAGCATTAATGAGTTAAATTAATATGCCACTAGTACAGATATTCTCACCATCTTGTAAACAAGTCATAAATCATGATCTCCCAGGTTTACCCAAGTCCTGGCCTCTCTACCAAAAGAAACAGAGACCTAAAAAATTGCAGTGGTGTTATCTACTATCCCACACCCCCTAACAATGTGTGTGCTTCAGTAATAGCTACAGCATTGCTTCTGATGACACACTTGTAACTCTGGTGTGAAATCATGTATGTGCAGTACAACTTCGTATTCCAGTTTCGGTTGGCTCCAGACTAAGATAGTTAAACTTAGGTCCTTAAATGGGACAAGTTAGCAAAGACACATCGATTTAAATGGGAACCAAGTTCAACTCATTCTAAATCCAGCCTGTTATCCTTTTGTGAAAGGTGTTTAGTAGGAATTACAATTTGAGACAAAGATATTTAGATACAGAAAAGTATGCTGAAGGTTAACTACCAATGGGCGTATTTCAAAGACTTCATTCTCTCACATGGAGCAGTATCAATACATTATCAGAACATCATAAGAGCGTGGCTTTATCAGATTAGACAGCCATTTAGTATAGCACTCTGGTCACATAGTGAGCAACTGCCTGTGGGAAAGTCACAAGTATGAAATAGCCTCCTACCAGGTGTGCTCCCCAGCATGTTTGTATGTGTGTCTGTCTATATGCACACTTGATCCCCAAGTGAACCTCACATCTGGCATCAGGCACTCTGGGCTAAAATTCTTGTGATCTACAAGAATGCTCAAATTCTTATACACAGTGGGGGAGAAATGAAGAGCTACCGGCTGAAGATTTGATCTTGAACAAGATATTGGATTGTGCAGAAATGGATAGACTGACTTTATCTCTTAAGGAAAAAGAAGATACAGAGTACTACCAAACATGGGACTTTTTCTATCAATGGCTACAGAACTGGAATTCTAATTTGGGCTGAAATACATAGCATTTGTAGAGAGAATTAAGACTTTGTACACAATATGTTTGAAGTCTTTGGAATAATTATTTGTTTAGTGAACAGAAAACAATCAAACTTTGAAACAAAGAATGCTCAAATTCTCCCAAGCACCTGTCTTCTTTGAGAACCCAGAGTACCCATTTCTAGTCTTCAACATTATGCCCTTAAATCCAATTTGTCTTCAACACACACCCTCGAATTACCATTTTTTCAATGACAGAGGAGAAAGACTAGCAGATCTTTGTTCATTTCTGATCCAAGCAATCTGTGTTCTATAAACAACCTTTCCTCAATATATGCTCTGATTGGAGGAGCTAGTAAAAGAGCAGTAACTTCAGTACCAATTATGCCACTGATGGGTAGCACCTTGGCTAGGTGCTTCAGAATTCTGGGAGCCTTGTCTTTTTGGCTGGATTGCAGGACTGAGACTAGGTGTGGATCCTCTGCAGTCTCTCAACTGGAAATACCTATGCCTGCGGGTAATTTTAGGGGCTATAGCCAGAGCTTACCAGGTACTGCAATAATGTCATGATCAACAGCTGTCAGACTGTAATAAACTTGTAAACTTCCATTAAGATGTTTTACAGAGGTTTCCCTTGACAGCATCAGGCAACATCACAAGTAGTAATAGTTCCCCTACACTCCTCACTAGTCAGACCTCATCTGGAATACTGTGTCCAGTTCTGGGCACCAAGATTTAAAAAAGATGCAGAAAAACTGGAAAGCTTCCAAAGGAGGGCAACAAAAATGATCCAGGGTTTGGAAACACTGCCCTGTGAGGAGAGACGAAGAGAGGTGGGTATGTTCAGCCTTGAGAAGGGAAGGCTGGGGGGGACGGGGGACACATAAGTACCTGTATAAGTACCTCAAGGGTTGTCACAAAGAGGAAGGTCAAGATCTCTTCTTGCTGATACCAGGGTGTAGCACATGGAATAATCAACTCAGGTTGTGACAACCCAGATTCAGGCTAGCTATCAGGAAAAGTTTCCTCACTGTCAGAGCAATATGACAGTGGAACCAGTTGCCTGGAGAGATCGTGGGCTCTCCCACACCAGAGACATTTTTTAAAAACTGAACAATCATCTGAGTGGGGTGGTGTAAACTGGTGACCTACTACAGCAGGGGGTAGACCCAATGTCCTTCTTGGTCCCTTCCAACTCTACTATGATTCTTTGAACATCAAAGGAAGACACTGAAGAGGACCACATTTTTCTATGGTGTTTACAAACTGTCTCCGAAATCACAAGCTTATCCAGATGATCAAAATTGTACTCAAGAATGAATGTACTGGCGTAACGCCTACTATTGGATTAGATATAGATTCATGTCTGGATTCATTCAGAGTCATTTCTAAATATGCAGAGCTGAAGTATAATAGCACACACTCTTTCCACAATTTGTTTGAACTTGCATATGAAAAGTGTCCAATTTGAAATTGCACATGTAAATGCTTTTCGTATGTGAAAAGTGTTCATTTTAGTCTTTACAGCTGATACAGAACTGAAGTCCTGTGCACTCTGTTTTATAAGTCAGTGCCACTGATATCAGTTGGACTTCTGGATAAATAAAGATGCTTTACATAAGAGCACAGAAAAGTGCAAACTTTTACATCCTTAAGCATTCAGCCAAAATCAATGGTGCCAATAGCATAGGTAAGGGGGGGTGTAAGTACAGGAACCCTCTCAGCAGAAGAGCTCTGAAATACATAAAAATGCCTTACTACATTTTGCTGTCAACCAAGCAACAAACCATGGCTAACAGCTGGGTTGTTTAACCTCCACAATCCAGAAGTCTGTGTTCAGAGAGCATGCTCACTCATCAATGAAGAAGCCACTTCTGGGTTGCTCAGTAAAAATGAAAATGGTTGCAATGCAGGTGGCAATATAACAGGAGCCTCGTGAATTCAGAATCTTAAATCATGTAACTATACTACAAGCCAAAATCCAAACAATGTTCTATTGTCTTGCCAGAATGTTCTATTGTATTGCTAGAACATTCAACAGCCACTCTGTATATTATTTTACTTCCAAGGAGCAATGTCTCTGGAACCTAAGAACTTTCCAGACACAAAGCATCCTCAGTCCAAAATGCCACTCATTTTTTAAACCTATCGTATCTCCATCTTAAGTTCGTTACCTTTCTTTCCCTTCTTTTCTTACAAGGTTCTTATGCCTTTAACAACTGTAAGGCACAGCTGTAGTTTCTTTTATCAATTTGAAAAGCGATGGGAAGTGTCTGCTGAAGGAGGTTCTCTGTTATGCACAGCTGTTACAGGAAGGCAGCCAAAAGACAGCAACCCGAAGCAGGCAGTAGAAGCAACAAGGCTACAGTACTGGGAGGTGGCTGTTTTAGCACTACTGCTAACTAGTCCGCCCTTTGGCAACCTCACAGCAATGCACTACCGACACTACCTGCCCTTCTGTTTCTCCCAGAATCTCCTGCGAGTACAAGCATGGCAAGGGTTACCACGTGCTGCGGGAGGCTGGTACTCACGGATGCATTGCAGGCGCTTCTTATAGACGCCCCAGATGAACTCCCCGCACAGGTCGCACCAGGTGGGCTGACTCTGGGTAGCGGGCCGGAAGCAGTGCCCCTCGCCCAGCTCCTCGGTCAATTTGGGGTCACTCTGGCCGCCCAAGAGGCGGATCTGGCGCACGCGGCTCAGGATCTCGGGCACTTTCCCCGGCGAGATCCTCAAGGCGTTGGCCCGCTCCAAGCGTACGGGGCGTTCGGACGTGCCTCGTGGGCCTCGAGTCAGATCCAGCTGCTTCTCCAGCCCCAGGTTCTTTAGCTCGATCATCTCCTGGTCTATGGGCCGGTTCATGGTGCCCTCCTGCACGGAGGATGGTAACGAGAAAAGGGGCTGGAGACCAGCTCACTCTCCCCATCAGAAGCTAGCTCACCCGCGTTGCTCGAAGTCCGGTTGCTGCGCGGAACAACTCGGACTCTCTCCTTGTTTGCGGCTTCTTCCTTCCACTTTTTTCAGTCTAATTTCAGGCTTTTTCTCGGCCCCGCCCGTCTTTCCCCCTCCCCTTCCCTCCTTCAGTTTTAAAGCGGCCAGAAAACTCACAGGCGCTCTTGCTTGGAAAGATTAGAGCTCGGGGTGCCTCCCTCCCTCCCTTGATTGCAAGTGAACGGGGGCGCTTCCTTCAGTTTGCAGCATCGGCCTTCTGGGTACGATGATCGCGCGGTCTGTAAGAGAGGAAGCAGGCGAGGTTTGCTGTAACTTCAGGCTATGCGCAAAAATGCTACTCGTTGCAATTATTTTTTGTGCCCAAACAAGCGGAGAGAACGTCCCAGCCCCCTCCTCTTCATTCATGCCTCTCCTTCTCACGAGTAGGAGGGAAAAGAAAAACGTGCAGTGGGCGCTTCCTTAGCCTTGGGGCTGCCGCTTTCCCTCCTCAGAGCTCGCCTCACGGCCCCTTCCGAGCAAGAGACGAAGCCCGGGCGCTCCGTCGCAGGTTCAAGGAGAGCGGCAGCCCAGGGCGGCTGCTTGCTGGCAGCTGCGCGTCGCAGGACGGACGGGCTGAAAACGGCCGAGTCTGGCGGACGGAGTTGCGGTGAGGGGAGCAGCAACAAAAAGGCGGGAGAGAAGGAGGGAGGGAGGTGTGGCGGCTTGGCCAGCTGAGCTGAGACTCGAAGGAGGACTCTCCCTCTAAGTAGAAGGGAAAGATCAAAGGCTCCTCAAGAAAGCGGCGATGCTTCCAAATTTGCATCCAAATTTGCGAGCTGCATCGGCAAGGAAGAGCTCGCCGGGGAAGCGGCTACATCCCGCAGCTTGCCCGGCGTCCTATGGGGGGGCGGGGGTGACTCTCGCCCCCCCCCCGCCCTGGTCGCTCGGCGGCGGGTTCCTCGGCTCGCCCTTTGCAGCTGCGCTTCTCTAGCGAGTGCTGCTGGATTTGGAGCTGGCGGCCGCAGCGCTTTGAGAGGCCAGAGCCTGACGTCAGGTCTGGGGAGAGGGAGCCGGCGAGACGATGGCCGGAGGTGCGGGCAGCGAAGTACCCACCTACCCTCGGTTTGTGGCGGCGGCGCGGCGGGGGAGCCTTCTTTACACTTAGCAGTTTGACTTCACCTGATAAGGGCAGCAGAAGCCTTCTGCATACACCTGGGATTGGCACTGAAGGGCAGCAAGTGTCAGGCATGCCCTGGGGTCCCAAAACTGCCAGAGGGACAGGGCCTGCCCTATCCATTTTGAAGCTTGTGGAGAAAGACATGGTGCACATAAAGGTAATAATGTGGTGGTTGGATCTTTGCACACAATGGAAGGAAGATGGCTAAGCTGAGAGGGCACAGAGTAGGCCACAAGGCACATACAGTTCTTTCCTCCAACAACTTGCTGCTGCCTGGCAGTATCTGATGTCTGAAGTAATCTCTTCTCTTTGCCTAATGGTAGAGCCGGTCCTGCAAAGGGACTGCCTCTGTCACCTGGGCAGCAGTCATTCTTCTTTTGTATGGCCAATCTGAGAAGGTCTGGCAAGATTGCTCACTCTGCATCTTCTGAATGTAGAGACTAACACAAGACACCTTGACTGGGGCCCACAGAATTCTGGGGCTGACACAGTTGGTGTCTTTTTCCTTCTGAGTACATGGAATATCTTGCATCTTAAGTAGTTTCTTTTCTTTTAAAAATACCAATAGAAAGGAAGAAAAAGTCTGTCTAGAGATTCAGAATTACAGGGCATATTTTAATATGCACTTTATTACATTTTTAAACTGCCCAATAGTCTGAAGGCTCTCCAGGCAGCATAAATTTGAATAGGACTCTAGGCAGTATCTAATAGTGATGCATCTCAGTAAATTACCTGTTCTGCACACTTCAAGAGATATCACTACTTGGAATCATGTGCTTGCAATCTACTGAGATCAGGGAAGACAAGCAGCACATGAGCTTTTGGCCAACATCTTTATTCCCTGCCTCACAACACTTCCTGCCTGTAAACAAATCCCTATCTTTTGGCTTTGTTTAAAACTATTGTCTTGCCTTTCCCTTTTGTGCAGTCATAACACTCTGGTCTCTCTTCAGTCTTTTACTGAAGAGGCACTCTGGTACCTGGCCATTTCCTATTGACTTTCTGAAAACAAAACTGCACCTCAGCCCTGTAATATTCCCCTCCTGTGCATGCAATACTCCAAAATAGAATTACTAATGCATGGAACTTCTTTTGGACCTTGGGCGAATTAATCCAGCACACTAACCATAGTTTATAAACAGCCTGTTTTTAGGATGCTGCTTCACATTATTTCCGTAAATGCATGTTCCTATATCTGTGTTAAAACAATGGAAGGAAACACTGTATAGATTAATTGGCAATTTCCTATCTAGAATGCCCTCTAAGGCTATTCTCTGCACAACCAGACTTCTGGGAGTTTAGTAACAGTTCTAGAAGGCATTTCCATGGAAGTATCCTCAGGTAAGCACTCTTTTCCTGCCTTCCCATTCACTCCCACAAACCTGTCACATAAATTTCACTTTTAAGGGAAAACAAAGTGTTGGGAATCTTAGGCCCATCACATTTCCCACACAATGTGTATTTGTCTTTAGGTTGTTGGGGGTCATGGTAGACCTCAAAGCTGCTATGCAGGCTTTCCCCCTTTGTATCAAACTGTATCGGTAAGGCTGTAAAGGTGACGCAAAGAGAAATCAGCTTTGTCACTCCACTGCATTCCACACACAGACCTTGTGAGAAGTAGGGCCAAGGATCCATACATTTGGTGGACATTTGCAGAGTTTTTCATTGGCATTGCACTGGGTTTCAGGGGCATTCAGGACGAGCAGATGTCTTGGGCATGGTGGACTTTTAAGGTGCTCAGAAGCAGCAAATACATCCATAGTGTAGAAAGGAAGAATGACCATTAGTCCTTCTTCCAAGCTTGAGCTCCTGATCCAAAGACAAAGAGTGACTGCAGGGACAAACTCCCTAATGGGGAAGGCCTGCATCTCTTATATTACCCCTGTTTTAACAGTGCACTGCAGTCTGGTTGCCTGGTATAAATGATGGTATAGGTTGGCCTGAGCAGTCCACTGATGGAAGAAATCAGTCAAGCTGATTTTTATGCTGCTGAGCAAGGCAATATTCCTGCCAAGACTATTGCTGAAGGTATTGGCTGTGTCATATCCGTAACAGATTGTTGTTGGTAGTTACCATGGAACCATATTGTTGGGTTTACTTTTTCCCCTTAGAAATCATCTCCCAGTTTGGAATGGAAAAAAATGGGAGAGAATTTTACAGCCCCCCTCCTCTTGCTCTGGGGCACAGCAGACTGAACTCATGCAAGAAATAGCATGCATATGAATAATTCCAAAAATAGTTTTGAAAGAGGCTAGAAATTGTTCTATTTTTGCCAATTCCTGGGAGTAACAATCTGCCAGGGAAAGGTTACATTAGCAGGATTTTAGAAGCAGAGTTTTAATAATTTGACTGATTTTTTTTTTCATTCATGAAGACTTTTACTTTTTGGACCTTTTAGGCCTAGGATATTGAAATGATTGTTTCCTTTCAAATCGTGTGTGCTTAGCATTTCCTTTGCTACACATTTTCTAGGTATTCCGTGACTGGACCATCACAGCAGTTGTATTTATTACAATTGACAATGTAATGTTTTTTAACATCCAAAATAATGACTAACTTTAAAGTTATTGACTTTACAGGGACAACAATCAGCCTCCATTTTGTATGCTCGCTCTCTCTCTCTCTCTCTCTCTTTCTTTCTCTCTCACACACACGGGGTGGGGAGAAGGGTCAAAGTTCTCTTTGCATGTATCATTCTTTCCCTTCTGTTAGAATTCCTATTTTGTGTGATTTTATCAAAAAGATTGTGGGTTTAACCATGTAATTATGTGTACATCTGCTCAGAAGTGAAATAAGTCACACTGAGTTCAATGAGACCTAAATCCCAGGTAAGTATGTATAGGATTGCACCCTACATGCATTTTTAAACACTTATGTATGAAAAAAATTATGAAAGATGCATCTAAGAAAAATAGTGTGTGATGTATTTATTTATTTTACTTGAATGCTGTTGCATTAGCCGTAAAGTTCTCTGGGTGGTGACATTCCACTCACTGAGGCACACTCTGCATTTGCAGTCTTGTTCAGAACTTCTCTGTCTCTATTTGGAATGTATTGCTTTAGAGCAGGGATGGGCAACTTGTAGCCCTGCAGATGTTTTGGTTTGTGACATGTGTGCCCTAGCTAGTATAGCCAATGATGACAGATCACGGAAGTTCTGGAGGGCTATAGGTTGTCCACCCTTCCTTTAAAGCCATGTTTTAAAGGTTGTTTTTGCACATGATGCAAACAGCAACAGCTAAATTATATAATGACTGTATAAGTGTCACTAGGTCTGTGTTGGGACTACACACCCTTAGCATTTGGTTAATTTTCTCAGTTCTAAAGCAAGGGTAGTATTAAAAGAAGATACCTGGTATTGTGTTGTGTGGGTGTCATATGAGGAGATAGCCATGCTTTGTGATTTGATTGCTTGCTAATAGACAGTGATTGTCAACAGCCAATGTAGCTGGTTGTGACTATTTGCTAGCAGTTAAGACACACTCCATGTGTCTGGGTGGAGGCTTGGGAGAAACCTCCTTGCTATCAGAGATTAAACGTAACCAACAAAGGAAGCAGAAGACCTTGCAGCTGGCTGAGAGGAGGAGCCAGGGATAGCATTTCAAGTACTGTTTTACTTTTGCGAGAACTGATGGCAGTTCAAAAACTAGTGCTGTCTGGGTGCTTTCCTGCTCAACAGGAATCCTTGTTTCACGTTTATTTTTAAAGGTTGTTTCACGTTTATTTTTAAAGGCTGTTAGCCATTACTGTGTAACAAAGTGGAGAAAAAGCTGGGATAAAAAGCCTAGCTGTTCGCACAGGTATCTGTTTATTAACATGCATCATAAACGTCTTCACTTTGAAGCTACACAACTGTACCAGAGTGGCAGCAGTGGTTGTGTCACTCACCTATCAGCAATATGTGATAGTGAAACCACTAAATTTCAGTTTCAGCTTCAGTCTAGCCAGCCCATTCCCATGTTTCAGCTAGGGGTTCAGCTAACACAACCTTCTGAAACATTTTCCCCTCTTGTGGCTTGCAGTTTGGCTGTACCCCTTCCTTCCTTCCAGCTGGCTAATTGTTAACAGCCTATTAACAGAGCATGACCTCTGGTTTGCTGTTCTCTACTTTCTTGGAACAAGACATGTTACCAGTATATGTGATCTGGAAGCAAAGCGGAAATTGATAAAGGATAAGATTTCAATTATATGGTATTATGTATGTGCTGTCTGTTTCCCTGCCAGAAAACAATGCATGTTGCTCACACAGATGACATCCTCTGAAGACTGTAATTTGCTTCAAAATGGAACAATGTGTAGTTAACCCAGAAAACTGAGGACCAGAAAAGTAATTTGCAGACATAGAAAGAGAACTTAGAGTCAAAACTAGAGTCTTATGATTCCCAAACGCTCTTACTTTGTTTCTCTGAAGCACTTAGTAAGTTCCTGTAAGGATGTATGTATGTGTTTGCGTGTGGAGCAATAGTCTGAATTTTGTTTTGCCTTCTACTGCCTCGATAATTTTGAGACTTTACAAATAAAGCAACAGCACAATCCTATATGAAAAAGCAGTCTGTTATGGTTTATTTCAGTTAAGGTGGGCAGCAGTGTGCTGGATGGGTTTTGAATAGTCAGACCACAATTGTCATTTGTCATGTCCAAAGTTGGGAACCATGGATTATGCCAGCATTGTTTAATCCATGGTCCCTGTGTTTGGATGATATGAAAAGCCCTGATGGGGGCTTGAATATTCAGAATCACTAGGGCAATCATGTGAACTGGCCAATGGGCTTACTGCTGAGAAACTGAATAGAGGTTTGCAGTATAGACTATAGAATGGAGACAAAGCGGAGAAAAAAAATTACCCAAACATCTAGACTCTAGAGGAAGTAGAATTTCAGTATATAATCTTTGGTTTCTTCCTTTGTAAGTAGAATGTATGCACTGATCCTCTCAAAAGCAAGACTTCCAGCTAGGAGGAAAAGGATGTTAGATGCTCACAAAATAACATGTTTGCAGAAAGAAATTAGGTTTAGAAAATGAACACTTGAAATAATAAAGGCATTCTTCTGCCTTCTCTGGAGCAGTGCTCCAGAAACAGCTGCATCTGAGGGGGTGAAACAGCTTCCTAATATATGCATAGTTTGTAAAACAATTTGGAAACCAATGCAGCTGTGGAATAGATTTATTTAGATAGCCTTTTGATAAGTTAGGACTAAGCATCTGGATTACATATGGTTGAGTTAATCAGTTCAAAAGCACATTTGGCACTAGTTTAATGGTCAACTGCTTCCTTTGCTCCACATTTCAATATACTTTTGGTTCCCCCCCAACTGCAACCCTGAATTGGATGGACATGGAATTTCTAAATTATGTTAAATAACCTGTGCTTGGCTTCCCTAGGTGAGAGATATTTTAAAAGTGCCATAGACAGTTGGAATAGTTAATTTGACAGGTATAAGAAACCTTGGGTATTATATATAATAGTATTACTGTTAGCATTACTATTAACATAATGAAAAGCAGGCTCCTGTTTATTTTTAAAGTCACTGAAGACATCAAAGAAATGATGGAGCAAATACAAATATAATGGTCATAGGCTGGGCTCTTCTAGTGCTTATATCTTAGAGCAATGAACATCCATACACACAGTGCCAGGCTCAAAAGAAGAAACTTTATACAATCTTCTCAAAGAGAATAGTTCCTGTAGCAGTTTTAATGTGTTGCTGTCAGAGAAAAATGAAAGGGTAGCAGAGAATCAGCCATTACCCACCATAATTGTCATACAAATTAGATTTTTCCCTTGTCTGTCCAATCAAGAAGGTTGGATCTCAGCAGCAAAATTTTGGGGAAGTTCAGATTTAAGATTTAACTTGTTCTTGGTATCTCTCGGCATTGGTGGTAAATGTCAGTGGACAACCTCAAGTATGTCATGAAACCTCAGAACAAACCTTCCTTTAACATCCTTTAATGTTCTTCCTCAGATAAGATTCTCTGGTCACTATGATGGTTAAATACTGCAAACTGGACCATGTGGTCAGTGAGGTCAAGAGACCATGAACTAATTAAGTGAAGTAACAACTTGTTTGCTTTGTGTGCTGTACCATGATTAGTATTTGGGTGCTCCCATACAAACTGCCAAACTATACTGAGCTCTTAATTGCTCCTTCAATAGCCTAGCACCAGAGAATGTTCAGATGTAATCAGTAACTATGCCAAGACACTTCCATACTGATTGCTCTTAATGTTACCAATGTTATCAATGTCAGATGATAATGAACAGGTGTTTCATCTTACCCTCCTTTATAGTGGGTTGTGGGTTAAATCAAATCAAATGGAAGAAACTGTAGGAAAACAGCACAGCTACATGTGGAAGACAAACTACTTTTTCTGTGGATTAGACTGTGTAATTGTACAGTGAAAGCATATTCTGGAAGCACTCATAGGGCAAGTGTAATTCAATGCATAGTTTCAGAGTTAATGGCCAGAAAGTGATCAGGTACCACCTGTCTACCTATACGTCTGATGTTTCAGCTTCTTGGCTGGTGTGATGTGAGATGCTTAGAGAGCAATGGTAACTCAAGCAAAGTTAAGGCATACAGGATGCATTCACATGTCATGTCAACACACACCTGCAAATAAGCCAAGGTGTGTTCTAAGAATAACCCATAGTGTGCCCAACACAAAATCAGGCTTACCACAGGTGAAGGCCCCTGCCTTCCCCATCAGTCATCTGCAGGTATCTCAAAGAATGATAGTGACTTGTCTCCCCTTCCCTGCCACATCTGTGACCTGTTCTTGACAGGACTTCTCATGTGTTTTTCACAGGGAGATATACAGACATGAATGCATATGTTCCTGTGAAAAAAAATATGAGCTCTGTCCAAAGCAAATCCTTTTAGAAAGGAACTGAAAGTTTGACAGCGAGCTATCAAAATTCCACTTTTCCATGTTCTTGTGTACCTAGAATCTCAGGAAGACATCGAAAAGTGGGAGCACACTTGGCACAAAAACAAATCAAATCTAATCTAAAGAATTCTGCCACTAAGGGGGGTGTAAATCATACCTACCCCTTTTCACAAGTACAGATGACTCTTGGCTTGACAGCTTGTCTTTTGATGGTTGTCAACCCAAACCAAAGGGTAAGGAAAAGGTTATTCAGAACCCCTCTGAGTCAAGGGCCAAAGCTGATACTTGCTGTGGTTTGACAGACACATGCACAGAAGTCGTAAGGAAAACTGATCCAAAGGAACAGCTTCCAGGAGAACTGGGGACAGTTCTTCCAGGAGGGGACTGACAAGGTTTGGTTTCAAGTACAATCAAGAAAGTTTTGTTTGTTTAGATCCTGAAAAGTGTAAGCCAAGAATGTAAAGACTTCCTTGGTATTTTTGAACAAGAATTCAATTCATTCCCATGGGGCTTCTTGCCTCTGGGTTTAACTTATATATAGCATCATGTTACTAAAAATATACAATTAGAAGATTGTTTATTTTTTTAACAATGAAAAAGGAATAGATAATCAGTTTTCTCAGGAACAATGAACATTTTATGTGTTACATTCTCAACAGTTGAAACCATATAGCTCATCAAATCGAAATTAGTTAACCACATCCTTTCCCTTCTGCTTACTCAGCCATGCATATTCAGTGCTTCCGAAGTAACTGTGCAGTTCAGCAGCTAGTGGAATGGTTTCTAAAATTGTATATTAGCACTTTCCGCTCTTACCTCGATACAAAATATATGCAACTTAGTTTGAAACTACAAAGGATTTGCAAATACTGAGGTCCTGAAGAAAGTTAATTGTGCTTAAGTTGTATCTATCCATTTGGCTTAAATTAAGGCCAATCTACCATGTTGCATACAATTGTAACTGCATTCCTTATAAGCATATGCTTGATGCCATATAGAGGAAATGCTACATAGCTGTATGGTGATTTTAGGCAGGGTGAAGATTAACTGCTCCCCCCTAGTGTGACTTCTCTGCTTCCAACCATGCCTTCCCGAAGAGCTTTTCTTCAAAAAAGGCCACTGGGCTACGGTTATCAATATTACATATAATGCATAGTTTGAAATAATCTTACATCCAAGTGGTTTCAACAAGACTGAGGTCACAATATTCAAGGCATATACACAGGTTCAAAACTTCACTTAAATTCATCAAATCTTGCAAAACTTAAGAATTCTGGATGGTAATGTGAAAAACAGTCTCCAGTTTAGCACAACTAAAATTCAGCTCTTCCAGATTCCTAGGAAATTCAGTACTGATCACCATTTCTGACTGGAATATGAGGAAATAATCAAATCTCTACAGCCCTCACCAGTGTAAAAGTCCATGAGTAATTGGTAATCTCTTTAATCCAGGAGACACAAGTAGCTGTGATGTCTTGAGATTCAAATTGGCATCAAAGGTCAAGCCTTGTAACCTTAGGGGTGTTTCTGTACTAAGTGGCTCAATATGATCTCTCCTAGTATTGAGAATCATGTTCCTTCTTTCTAGGATCTATTTGGCTAAAGTCTGTTAAATCTGATAGTATATTGTATAATATAATATACTGGAGGGTCTTCTCCAATGTGAAATTCTGAATTTTGTCTGTTTGCCAAAGGAGAAACAGAAGAAAAATCTATTACCCACATGAATTAGTTGGTGGATTTTGCCTGCATTTGTACATCTTCCTGTATTTTCTTCAGGGTATCAGCCATCAAATTGCAAGCCTTCTTGTGTTTCTGCCAGTGCTTTACCTGACACTCCCTGCAAAGTCAAGAATAGATTAAAAGGAATAACAACAGTTTAGACCCCTTTCTCAAAAAGATTCAAACTGACAGAACAAAACTAAAACAGGCAAACAATAAATCAGAGCATATACAACAACTCCCCAAAGCCCATTAACCATCACAATTAATATAACCAACTGCAGTAAAACAGCCCTTAATATCCCTTCAAATGCTTGAGAATAGATGGAAGTCTTGAAGTAATGCTGCAAAAATGGCAGTGCTGGTGCCAAGCAGAATTTGCAGGAAACAACATAGAACTATATGGGGTGGGGGTGGGGGTGGGGTGGGGTGGGGTGGGGTGGGGGGGGGCAACAAAAGGTCTTCTTCCTTCTTACCATTCTCTGAAGCTTTTAAAAAAGAAAGGACATATGATGTCACTTGTAATGTACAGGTAGGTTAATACTGGGAGAGGCACTCAATGAAGTATTACAGCCATGAGGCATATATAATATGCACATAATGAGCATTGCATTCAGAATAGATTATAGTTGTACCAGTGGATAAATTACGTGAGTGGAGCCTTCCTGACAATTTAATAGCCAGCCAGGATCTTGGAGTTGTTATAGATCACAAGCTAAACATGAGCCGACAATGTGATGTAGCTGCAGAAAGTGTACGAATAAATACTATTTTACATTAATAGAAGTATCACTTCCAAGTCACATGGAGTACTAGTTCCTTATATGCAGTGCTAGTCAAACCTCACCTAGAGTACTCTGTCCAGTACTGGGCACCAAAGTTTTAAAAATTTGCAGAAAAGCTGGAAAGGGTTCAGAGGAGGGCAAGAAGGAAGATCCAGGGACTGGAAACAAAACCCTATGAGGAAAAATTGAGAGAACTGAGCATGTTTGAGAAGAGAAGACCGAAGGGTGATATGATAGCACTCTACAAGTACCTGAAAGGCTGTCAGAAAGAGGAAAGACAAGATCTCTTCTCAATCGTCCCAGAGTGTGGGACACAGAATAATGGACTTAAGTTATAGAAAACCAGATTTTGGCTAGATACCAGAAAAAAATTCCTCACTGTCACAGCAGTATGACAATGGAACCTATTACCTAGGGAGGCTGTGGGCTTTCCTGTGCTGGAGGCATTCAAGATGCAACAGGACAGACATCTGAGTGGGATGGCCTAACTTCATGTCCTGCACTAGCACGCCGTTGGACCCAGTGGCCTTCTTGGCCCCTTCCAACTCTACTATTCTATGATTTTATGAGGTTTTACTTCTTGCTTTCCATGTCCCCTTGGAGCATCTTTGTAGATTTTTTAAAAAATGTAATTAATGAACTTTATGCAATTTTAAGTATTGTTTTATTTTATAGGCAACCTAGCTTGAGTTTAGAAAAAGTATTGTAAATTATTGATTTGAAACATTTATATTTCTAGCAGTGTTGCTTATATTGTGTAGTTGTCAAATATATTTTCTAATTCTGCTTTGGATGGATAGAGGAAAACTGGAATGGGTCATGTGGCAGTTATATTGATCATAATCTCACTATTGTCAGTTTCAGCATAAATGTCAAGGAGTGAACTGGCCTAGGAATATTTTCATTCCCACTCAGTTGACTCATTTGGGAGTGGGGCACCAGGTTTTTTTAAAGACACATATGTATAAGCAAAAAATCTGTTATCTGTCACCTATACCTCTGCAATATGTATTTCTTCCTTCTTTCTTTGGAAGAAAATCACATAAGTATCAAGCATTATTAAGATTCCTTTTATGAAAAATTATTCTCCTTTTCTGGGTTTTGGACACCACTTCCTGAAAGAAGTGAATTCTAGCGGGAGACTCATGAGGATTTTGCAACCTCTGATTTTGTTTCCTACACTAAAACCTTGACTGGAAATGTATCAGAGAAGTGCTAACAATGAATTTTATTACTGAAATGTGACACACAGAATGCCCCATCTATTGATCCAGCTAAATAACGAAGAGGCAGATAGCAATATATAATTCTGCACAACTCCTCCTTAGAATTGGCATATAGGAAAATCATAGTAGTACACAGGTATAATCATCCCTGTAAGACACTGCTAGTGCAAACTCCTTGCAATATACCTTGTCTATTAATGGATTTACCATTTAAACATTGTAACTGAGGGTGGGGAACAAAAGGGTGAATGGATCTGAATCCTGTATCATATCAAATGCTCGCCATCATTCGCTGGAACTAGCTGGGGTCTTATCAAGTTTGACAATCTGCATGAGTGAAGCAGTTCTGTCAGTGGAACAATTAGGAAGAGCAACCCATTTTGAGAGAGAGTAAAATTTTTAAAATCCTTATAATTTAAGGGAAACCCATAAAACTTTAAAATACAAAACAGCAGCAGAAAATAGAACTACAATTTATTTAATTTAAAAAGTAAATTAAAATGGACATATCAAATGCCTTCCCAAAAAGGAAGGTCTTTACTAGCTTCTGGAAAACCATTAGTAAGGAAGTAGGATGACCTTCCTTAGAAGAGAGCTTCAACCCCATTTGCAGCCACTGAACAGAAAATTTGTTTATCTTCATGAACTACTAAGCTGGATACCACATGCTCCAGCTGACATAGCAATGTCAGAAATTTGTACAAAGGAAATTTGAGCTCAAGAGAACACGACACATCTCCAATTAGGTGTCCTTACCGTCTGCAATACCATTCATTCCGACAACGGGAGCAGCGTTTTGTTGCCTCACAGCCACACATTCCACACTTAGGTTTGTTTGGGATCAGGGCTTCCATTACATCCAGGTTGTATGTCTTGGCCCATCTGATTTATGACAGAAAGCAGTTTTCAGAAAAAAACCCACAACACAGACAATTTCAGGTGTTACTCACTGTTTGCAAACTACTACAGGTTGGAAATTATGAATCTCAGGGTACAATCCCATATGTCTTTAAGCAAATAGACTCCTATAACTACAAGCATTCTCCAGCCAACATGGCTGGCTGAGAAATGCTGGGAGTTGTAAGACATTTTTCTATCTAAATGTATATATGATTATGCCTCAGACTGATATCACATCTAGCTGAATGCTAAGTGAAATGTAAGGGAATTAAGTACAATATAAGAACAAAAGCATTTACATTATTCCCAATCTTGAGTTAAATCTGTATTGAAGCTTATATTACTGTAGGCTGTTTATACAAAGATTGCACATCATTGAAAAGCCTCTTTCCAAAGAGTTGAAAGAGTTATAAACTGACATTCAGAAACACCAGCAAACAGGAGTTAAATTGCAAATCTTGAAGATGTTGAATTATTATTTTTTATTTCTATTCTGCCCAATAGCTGAAGCTCAGCAGTTTACAACAGTACATAAAACAATATAATAAAATACAATGAAATATAACAGATATGAAAAGAAACATAAAAAATTAAAACAGTTAAAATATACAATGAATAACAACCCTATAAAAGGAAAAAAAAACCTGAGACTAGTAATCTCCTCAAGCATATCTTTAAAAGCCTCAGCATCAAGGGTTGTTTTAACATGGCTGTAAAAAGATGACAAGGTTGATACCAACCAAGTTGCAGTGGGAAGGTCATTCCATAGATGAGGGAGCCACCAAAGAGAAAATCATTCTTGTTGCCTCCCTCCAAGCCTCCCATGCTAGACAGTTGGAAGAGGCACTCTGGCAAGTACTGTGATCCCAAGAAAGGCTTTATAGGTTAAACTGGCACCTTGAATTGGGCCCAGAAACATACAGGCAGCCAATGCAGGTGGACCAGGCTTGGTTCTATGTATTTGGACCTATAGGTCCTAGTTATTAATGTAGTTGCTGCAGTCTGCACAAGATGCAGCTTCTGAACAGTCCTCAAGGGCAGACTTTTGTAGAGCATTTTGCAGCAGTCTAATTTAGAGATTACCAGAACATAGATTAATGAAACCAGGCTAGGAGCATAGCTGGGCCACTAGCTGAAGCTGACTGAAGGCACTCTGAGCCACTGGGGCCACCTGAACCTCAAATGACAAATATGGATAAATGAGAGCCCCCAAGCTACAAGCCTGAACCTTCAGGGGGAGAGTGTAGCCCCACCCAGAATAGGTTGCACACCCTCCATCTGGTCAGAGGAACTATCCACCAAGAGCATCTTATTCTTGATTGAGCTTCAGTTTGTTAGCCTTCATCCAGTCCGTTGTCACAGCCAGCAACTGGTTTAGCACATCCACAGCCACAACGTGCTGATGGCGAAAAGGGGAAATACAGCTGTGTGTCATCAGCATACTGATGGCAATGCACTCCAAAACTTCAGATGACTCCACGCAGTGGTTTCATAAAGATATTAAATAGCATGGGAGACAAAATAGAGCCCTAAGGAACTGCATGCTGGAGAATTCAACAGGGTTGAATAATATTGCTTAAGCATCACCTTCTGCGGATGACCCTTCAAGCAGGAGTGGAACCAGCATGATGCAGCACTCCTGCTCCCAAACTCAGAGTCACCCCAGAAGTATACCATGGTCAATGGTACCAAAAGCCATCAAGCAGTTCAGACATTATCAACATGGTTACACTGACTCTGTCTCTCTCCAGGGATAGGCTGTCATACAGTACAACCAAGGCTGTTTCTTCGCCAAAATCAGGCTTGAGTTCAAACTGAAATGGATCCAGATAATCAGTCTCATCCAAGAGTAGCTGGAGTTGGATGTTTAGCAGTGAATTAAGCAAATTTAGGAAGGTCTTGATAGATGATGCTTACATTTCCTAATTCTAAAGGTGCTCCTTCACCTTATGGTCAGCTGCACTGGATTCCATGCTGAAGATAACAATGCAACAATACACCTTGGGCCTAAAAAATAGTTTGCAGGTAAGCAGGGTATCTGCGCATGTACATGTCCAAGGTGGCAAGAGTGGGTTAAAAAGAGTGAGGTATCATGTGAAATAGACTTCTGACAGGGAGTCAGCTCCCTTTGTCAGAGAAGTGTCATGAAATGTTACTGACCACTGATACTCAGGAGACATTTATGGCTATTCTTTTTGCATTTATCAGGTTAAGTTCCTTTTCAGAAGGCTTGTGTTTGGGACCTGTGCCAATTTTAAATACTGACAGACTTCAAACAGAAATCTGCATCTACAGGCTGTTTTTTGCATGAAATTATTCTGGTATGAAGGTAAATTTCACACATGTGAAGAGGTCCAAGATTTTCTAACTTGAATATAGGAAGTCTAATTTCAATGTTGATTTCTAAGCTTAGTTTAATGATGAAAACTGATTTTTAATTTTTTTTGTGTATGAGCTTTCTGGCAGAGTTTGCACATCAAGTGCGCTATAATAAAGACTGTCCAAAAGAGAAGATTTGACACAGTAGGAAACCAAGCATGATGACATCTTACCTGCAAGCCTGGCTTTTCAGTTCCTCCTCTGAAGGGCTAAACATATTGTTTACCTGGTGCTTGGCAATTGCTTGCCATTTTCCAGAGTTCTCTCTGACAACTTGGTCCCAGATTACAGGAACCTACCAGCAAAAAGAATGGAAGGTACATTTATATCAAGAGATCCTAAAGTAATAATTAACCTTGCCATTCAGTAGAGCACATGTATGTCTGGAATCTATATTTTTCAAAGAGAAAAGGTTGCATGTGTATGTTTAATCAATAAAAGGAAAAGGCTACGGATATTTCTGAATGAGGAGGCATTTGACGGAAAGGGAGGTTACTTACCTGTAACCATAGTTCAAGTGGTTATCTGTGCCTGTGCAGAGCCTTGTTTTGGGAAGCTTCTATGGATGGAAATTCTTTTTGTCAGGAACCTTCCCCCACTGAGGTAGTACAAATGTTCTTAGTTGGTTCCTACACTCTCCCTCAATTCATTCTGAGATTGCCTGTTGTGGCCTTGGAAACCAACATATACAGGCATACAATCTGTGTACATCTCTGTCCAAAAGCCATCCTCCATCTGGACAGGCCCATAGCTAAGAATAATAAGTAAGTAATGGACCCTGTTCAAATTTCTTCAATGACCAGAGCTGAGAATTCACTGAATTAAAATTCTAAAGCCATCTCTGTGCTCAGCCTACACAGCTTCTGTTGTAAGGGAAGAGAGTGTTCCACAGGTGGTGGAGCACTGACAGGATACACCATTACTGTTTTTTTTAGATGCTTGTGAGTAGATCTATGGATGAACAGGTAAGATCAACTGTCCCAGTCTACCATCTTTTTCAGTTATGATATCTTATTGAACAAACTTACCCTATCCTACTGAATTCAATTCTTTTTTGGACCCTTCTTAACTTTTTGGAATTAGCAAGAGTGAGAAGAGGTACTGGTGACGTAGTCAAAGACTCATTACATGAACAACCAATGACTAGCTGTATTTCTCAGGCAACTTTATTCTTAAGTTCAGAAATGCACTGCATTCTTATATAGTTATTTTCTTATCCTGTATACTGAAAATGAATTCATCCTCCATGTGTTGATCCTTATACATGAGGAAAGTATCAATAGTCTTGGAAAAACTGATGAAATTTTTTTAAAAGAACAAGATGGAAAACCACTGAAAAACACCTGGATGAGGACCAAGTATGCTTGATGGCTACAGAGTGCTGTCTGTTGGGGGAGGGAAAAAAAAGAAAAGAAAACTAGAGAAAAAGAACAGAATGGAGGAAGGCTGGCCAGCTGGCACACTGAACAGAATCAATCCATAAAGCAAGACTTTACTGTAGGTCCCACTAAAACTATCTATCTATCTATCTATCTATCTATCTATCTATCTATCTATCTATATTCTGCCTTTTTCCTACAAAGGGCTCAAGACATCTCCTCCTCCATCTTATCCCCACAACAACAACCCTGTGAGGTAGGTTGGGCTGAGAGTCTGTGACTGGCCCAAAGTCACTCAGTTGGCTCCATGGCTGAGCAGGTACCAGAACCCAGATCGTCTGAGTCCCAGTCCCATGTTCTTAACCACTACACCACACTGGCTCTATGTATTTACAATACAGTTTGTAGTGTTCAGGTCTGCAGAGAACACAATACCTGAATACTGCAGAATGCTGAAACAGGTCTCAAATGCAGTAAAGATAAATGATTAAAAATCTAGCCCAGAATATGGATTTGAGAAGTCTCAAAATATCTGTCAGATAGCTAAAATTTTACTTAAACAAGAAGTTCCACTAATTTGTTGATTCTCTGAAAAGGAACACCCACACATGGACTTTAAAATATGTGAGAATATTCTGGCAAAGGACCATTCAATGAAGTTCAGACTTTAAAGGAAAAGCTTCTGTTTCCAAAGCACTAATGCCCCTACTGAATAAAAATAGCAATGCATAGACTGAGTAAAGGATTCTCTGTGGAAAGCAAGAAATGGAAAAAGGCCTTTTCATAATTGCTTGGCATGAAGATAGTGGGTGAGTTCATGGCTTGCTTGGAAGCTTGCCTTGCAGGGTGTGTATAGTATAGCTACAGCTCACCCCACCCCCCATGTCTTACAGAATGCTGACTCTGACTGGACCAAAGTAACCTAAGAAAAGAATGACAAGACAAAAACTGTCTAACAGTTCAGAATTTTGACACAAACACACTAGATTCAGCATCTTTCTGCATACTTTAACTTTATTGAATCCAGAAGTACTATGCTTCTGGTTCCTTTAGGAATACAGCTTTATCCAATTCCTCGAGGTTTTCTTAGAAGAAGTTCTAACTTGGGACTGGGACTCAGACGATCTGGGTTCTAGTCCCCGCTCGGCCATGGAGCCAACTGGGTGACTTTGGGCCAGTCACAGACTCTCAGCCCAACCTACCTCACAGGGTTGTTGTTGTGGGGATAAGATGGAGGAGGAGATGTAAGCTGCCTTGAGCCCTTTGTAGGAAAAAGGCAGAATATAAATCGATAAATAAATAAATAAATAAATAAATAAATAAAACTGTAGGGATTTCTAAATACACTTTCTTCTTTTGCTCCTGACTGGATATGGGTCTTTTGTGCGCTACAAATCTCATCTCAATCATATTATCACTGCATAAGATAGAACAATCTAAATGGTTCAGCTTTCCCTGAACTTCCTCTTCAGTTTAAAAGTTTCAAGTCAACTTTATTATGCCAGGGGCAAAGTGGAACTATACTGACTCAGTTAACTATCCCCAACCTGCAACCCTCCAGATGTTTTGGAATATAAATCCCAGCATTCCTGACCATTGACTGTGTTAGCTAAGACTAATGGGGGTGTGCACCAGGCTGGGAAAGGCTGCAATATAGTCTATTAAGACAGCCATTGTTCTGAATGTCCACAGCTTGTTGTTTTATAACTCATCCAGATTCTACTTTTATAGGAATCTCATCAAAGAATACAGTAATACCTATTGGTTTTCTGACCAGCCTTGCTTGAAGGAAAGATTATCATACTGTAATAACAGTGGCCATATGAATTATTGGATGGAATGTCAGATTTGAAACTTCACTTTCACTCTGATTGATTTATTGCTACTTGAGGTAAAAATTCTGCAAGTGGGTAAAAGAGACTATAAGAGACACAGAGAAGCTGTAAATATTATTTTATATTACAGATAGGAGATGGAGCAGTTGTGCTATCTAAAATCCAAATCTACTGTGTTGAGATGGATCAACTTTTTGTTGTTTTGCTTTTACTAGCCCAACTGCAGTATTTTAAAATTAAAAAGCAAGAGTGCATACTCGGCACTGTATTCTTATGTTCTACCAACTTCCATCCATGAGAACACCCCCTGTAGTATGAAGATTTAGTGTTTCTGCATCAATGAGAAACAAGTAAAAATGCTCAGTTTTAGAATGGGGCAAGTTCGCAAAGCTTACATAAATGGAGCTCTGCCAGCTCATCCTAATCGAGAAACAATTCTGCTTGTTTCTGGATTTGTGCTGAGAAGTGCTAAATCTGAGTTGCACATACTGTTGGTCCCAGTCATGCAATGGAATCAAAAGGACCTATTGCTTGCACAGTAGAATAGGCAGGGTGCAAGAGAATTAATGTGGGCTTAAGATCCTTGTTGGATTCTGCCCTATGCAATAACAAAACAAAGTGAAATTAAGGAGCAGGAGCAAGAGTATGAAAGTTGATAAGAAAAAGGTGGTGCTGGATATACCTGCTCTAGTATGAGGTCTTTCTTGGGTGGTTCAGGATCTGTCACAGCAAGGTGGCTTAGGAATCTCTGCATCTCCAAAAGATTGGGGAATTGATCAATGACAACTTCTGTCAGGAAAGCACGGAGCTAAACCCAGAGATTATGGCAAGATAAAACATTCAATGTTTAGAAATTATTAAAAGGAAAATATACAAGTCTTTTCTTTTTCTTAGATCCAGGTGCTGATTAGTTGAAACAATGAATCTGGCATTAGTGAATTTCCACTTTTCAATAAAACCTGAAAGCAACAATACAAGGTGGTAAAAGCTCACCACATACTGAATACGCAGGGGAACAGAGGGTCTTGAGATCCAGTGAATCCAAGGCTACTGCCACCCTCAGTATGCCTCATTTGGGGTCCTACAGTCGGCAGAAACACTGCTAGTAGTACTTTTACATCTGCAGACCACTCTGCGAGGATAACTAGGCCTTTGGAGTAGAGGTGCCCCATATCAGTGGAAAGACCCATCAAACCCATCCTCACTCCATTCAGCCAGTGGATCTGAGGTTAAGGGTTGCTCTCTTATTATATTTTAATCTGCTTTCAGTTGCATGTTGCCAAAACTATTTATTTATGAAGTAGCAAATATATCTTTCCCTCTTCCCATACATATCACATGTGTAGGGAACATTATACTATTGTCACTGACACTATTTATTTATTTCACTTGCATACCACGAGATTTCCAGAATTTTTTGGGCAGCAGACAGGTATATAAAACTCATAAAATAAACTGTACATTAGAAAGCAGCGTGTAATAAAAAAAATGCAGGCTTCCTAATAGCCTTTTCATAGTGAAGTGTGTCTGAAGCCTACAACAATGCCATTTTGGCAACAGGCTAAGATTGCTGCCTTTTTTTTTTTTCGTGTCATTGATTCCTAAGGTTTTTAACATTATCTTAAATATTAATTGAAGATTTTCCAAGCTTATTTAAATATTTGTAAAGATTGTTGCAAGCACTATTAGCTTTTGTTGTTTATAGCAGTTGGTTGGTTTGTAGCTTTTTTGAGGCAGCCTTTACACTTTCTGTGCAAAATTATTTGTATGTTTGGCATTTTACTCCTTAAGCTGGTTTTAGAATGTTTAGAATGGAATTTGAATCTATTTGTATTATTGTTATATTTTTAATCTTACTTTACATGTAATTGTCCTAAATAATTAATTTTATGAAGCAAGTAACAAATACAAATAAATTTTTTAATTAAGAGTATTTACCTATTAACAACTATTAACATTTAGATAGTGAAGAAATATAAAATGTAAGAAACTAAAGTGATTATACATTTCTAGAATGAGTGTCTGACATATCTTTGGTGTTTTTTCTTATATTGTCCTTTCAATATAAGCAAAGAATAATACCCTTAACAGATAAAATATCCTCTACTGATTAATCAGTTAAATGTTTAGTTAATCTACCAGTTACAAAAAGGCTTGCTGCCCTACATTAGTTGCAGTTGTAGTGGGTTATTTGATGGAGTAATTCCTGATCCTGGTTCCGTTACAGTGTTTAAAGATAGAATAGGATACTTAAATATGCCAGATTAATCATGATGAGAAACACAGAGATGTAATCTGGACCCTTTGCAGTCCTGTACCTTCAGGAGCTGGCTTTTGTTGAAGTTATTGAAGTTGTACTTGCGCTGGCATTCTGAACTAAGTAGTATGTTATACAGAGCAATCCACACTTGCCCATCCAGTTTAGTAATCTTCACATGGTCTTCATAGGGTACCTCATACCAGGCACCATCTTCAAACTTTTTCAGCTTCCCTGGGAAAAAAGAGCTGACTATAATACATGTTTTACAACAAGAAACTTTTAGTCAATGCAATCCCATGCGACTGCTCTTGAAATTCCAACGTCAGAGGATTCTGGGATCCTTTCTAACTCAGAGGATTACAGCAGCCTATCACAGATGGATAGGCACTTCCATGTTTCTCCTATCCAGCAAAACCTGGATCCTAATTTTGGCCATCTAAGTCTTTTGTGCCTTGCTCCTGAGAAGAACAGTCTGAGGTATCACTGCAATACATTGTACCCTGGCAGAATCTCACTCCTTCCCCTCTGCTCCTTGGAATGCCTCTCCAACACCAGCTCTGAAGTTGGTTTTCAACTTCAGAGATGCAGCTGACACAGTTCTTTCTGTGCCAGCAGCAAAGGCAGAGGGACAGCACTCCAAATCCAGAGTCCTATCTCCAACTTTGATGCACATTCGTGAGGTAAGAGTTGGGAGTTCCAAATTTTCCTATAACTATCTAGGCCCTGAGTAGCTGCCATAGGATTTCACACTTAAATAGAGAACAAACAGGTAAAGCATCCATGACAAGGATGAAATGTTTTTCATGCAAATGTGACTGCATCAACCTTTTTATTCAAACATCATTTTAATTGCTAGTATTATTTGCTTATTTTATTCTTTGGCCAGGGCGACTTATTTTATATTGTTAATTCGTTTTATATTTTTAGTGTATTATATTTTAACTGATGTTTTGTGAGCCGCCCCGAGGCTTCGGCGAATGGGGCAGCATAGAAATTTTCTAAATAAATAAATAGATAGATAGATAGATAGATAGATAGATAGATAGAATGTAAAGTATCTATTTCAGGTTATCAGTACTGTATAATTTTCAGCTACTTATGCTCAGTTGTTTCCTATCCCTTTATGGAGCTTCAGAGTCTTAATGATCACAGGAATGTTTTGCTGGTTGTGTAACTTTGAACAGGGAGGTTAGTGCCTGCTATTTCAGAATAGACATTTTAATGTTATTTTTCCTCAACTATATGCATTCTCACCAGAAGGATGGTTCCAGTTCTTTCATCATGCCCTTCTGTTCCAGATGTTTTTCTAACATTTCATTTGAAAACTCATCTGAAAACTAACTTTCCATAGAAATAATAAACGGCAACTCTAGCCTCTAACTTCAGTCCTGGACGCTGAATTCCCATCAAGACATTTCTGCTAAGGCTTTTAAGATTCAGCTCAAGATATTGTGAACTTTAAGCTCCCTCTTCAGGTCACAACAACTTGTTCCAGAACAGGAAAGCACCTTTAGCATGAACACAAAGTCACCCTCTACATAACACAGTGTGATTCTCAGTAGGAAAGAAATGAAAAAGCCTCTAGGTGACTCACTGTTGAACTTTAAGATTATATTGAAATCAGTACCCTAGTCAAATGTCACTGTATCTCAGTTTGTCCTTTGGTATTCCCCAACATCTCCTCTGTGTGTTTCCTCCTCTCCTGATTGCTTGGTGAATCAATTTTTAAAGTGCTGAATATGTACAATGATGGCCTACTTCTCGAAATGTCAAGCTAAGGTGTCTATTCATGTCTTTAAGAGAAACTTGTGAGTGGGCAGCAACAGGTTGTGAAGCAGACTGCCTTATTTTTATCTCACCAGTCCAGTTTGCTGTACTTTAAACACACAAAAAGCAGCACAGGAGCAAAGCAAAGTAAAGAATGAAAGATAGCTAGGAACAAAGAAAAATGAAATGAAAGAACCAAAACAAAGGTGTTCTGGTAAAGATAGGTCTGATGAACCATGTAAAAAGCAGCTGACAAAGACAAGCATTTTAAAAGCTGACAGAAAAGAAGTTACAAGGCATTTTCTGGACATAATAATACCAACATATCATTTGATGAAAGGGCAAAAGGATCTGGGGAGAACTGAAGGTTTTTATGGAAGAGCATTGTGATGTTCCAAGGTCAACCTGCAATCAAGAAACTGGAATCATACCATTTTTCACTGTTTCATCTAGGTATTAATGCAGACAAATGCTGACTCATAATACACACCTTCTTTACGATAGATCCATGGACAATGCTCCACTAACTGTACCAAAAGACATGGAAAGTTGTGGGTATTTAGCATTCTTGTCACAGCATTCACTGGCAAACTTTAAAAAACAGAGAAAAGAAATATACTGAAGATGCCAGTTTTTTGTAATACAGAAGATATTTCCTTCCACAGACTTCACAGTGCTTCAATTAATATGCAGATCAAAGTGACAAAATCAGGACCACGGATGTAGTCACACTAGGAAGCTTACAACCAGAGTCAGTAATAATGGAGAATTCACACAAGTAAGTATCACAGTCCAAATTCATACTGCCATGATCTGTGTACTAGGAGCAGAATGCTTCAATACTGTGCTGCATATTTCAAATCGTTAATGCCACTATCCAATGAAGATAAGAAAAGATAATCCAGACAAAGAGGGTTGTCAAGATGTTTTGTGACAGTACTTATACCACTGTTTAGGGAACTATTAGAAGACTGTACCAACACTGAATAATGAAAATCATGGGTCTGAGATCAGGTCTTTACTTGCACGATTGATATTTCAACCTGGTCAAAATGACCTGAATCTTCATCAGATCAAGTATCAGAAAAGAAAAAAAGTTCAAAGTCAGGTTCCACAAATTTCACTGAACATCCAGTGGTCTGTAGGATGCAATCTGAGAACCTCTGAAATAGGGAATTTTGTGCAGAGTGGGAACTCATCTCTTCTCCAATATTCTTACATAACTTGTTCTGTAAAAACTTAACCTACCTCTCTATCAGACCAGTAATGAAACGGAACACAGATAAAGCTTTCAGTGCAATTTCAAACTCCATCTCTGCAGCTTGCTTCTTTAACTCCTGAAATCAGCAAAAGTCATAGTATTATTCCCTTGGCAAAAAAAATGTTATGATGCAAAAATAAATAGTAAGAGATGCAAAATAAATAAGAAAAACAAAGAGAAAAGGAGTAAATGTGCATGTGTGTGTGGGGTGGTGGTGGTTCAACTTTATAACTTGTCCCAGTTTACTCTATCTTCTGCCTCTCACTTTTTAACAGCCTTGAAGGCAGGGGTCACAGGATCCAACCATGACAGTCTGCCTTGGAGTAAGATGACCCTGGCTAACTTTTGGTTGAAGGCCTTCAGTTAAACATCAGAAATTGACATCTAGCTAAGCAGAAGCACCTTGTGCAGATGTTAAAAAAATGAACACTAGAAAGTCAATTAGGCAGTGGCACATCATAAAATTGCCTGGAATAGCTTAGAATTATCAGAGGAAATGGGGGAGAGATAGGTCTGGAAAACAAGGAACCAGGAAGGCTAGCAAATTTGTCATAGGGTGTTGGAGTTTCAGCAAGTCTAACAGCCATTGACTCACCAAGACATAACAGAATTCAGAAGGTATCAACAGAGTTGCTATCTTCCTTCCCCTTCCCACATAACCATAGTAATGATTAAAAAGACACTGATAAATGTGGAAGCAGAGGTAAGGCTATAGGGGGAATGGTCTTGAAGGATACCAAAAACCAGTGAGGGAGATTAAACCATTTTATTCTAATTGGTGGCTTCTGGGGTAGGGGCAAAAGCCCAGCAATATTAAAAGCACTGTAGGACATTTAGGAGTCTGTTCCTGACTCTGATGTCAAAGGCTCACATCATGGTCAACTAAACATCCACTGGCAGATATTGCAGTTTGCTGCATAAAAAGAAATTTTTAAGATTGACTCTTATTGCCTTCTATATTACTGTGAATGAGTCCTCTCTCATTTGGCTTCTGTAAAGCATACCTCCCTTCAACTGTTGTGGGTGTGTACACTTTCAGCCGAAATAGCAGATCTTAAATCCTGACTCCATCTTTATTCTCATTGGGCGGAATGGTAAGGAGCTGACTCGGCACGACTTTAAAACATAAAAATCAAAACCGTTCCAGCCAGATCTGGGGACCAAATTTATTTCCCTTACAGGCTGTCTTTGAAGATGTTCTAGAACTTCAGCTAAAGCGATTTATGCTTTTCACCCACCTTCACTGACGACGGATTTGCAAGATCCTCAGGCTGCAGCTTCTGTTCCACTGGTATCTTCCCACTGGCAGTTTGTGCTACCAATAGGGTCAGCTTCCTGTGCGTGTAATCTATCAGGTCCAAAATGGTATCCTCTGCTGATTCACAGATTTCCTGTTTAATAACCAAAGTGAGGTGGGGGCGGGGAGGAAAGAAGGAACAAGAGATGAAAACATCTCCCTCCCACTCTGCCTACCAAGGCTTTGGATAGATGGAAAGCTCCCATCTCAAAGCCTTCTAGCTATGCAGTGGCACTCCTACCAGATTGAATTTAGCATACTTGTGTATGTTACTATGAATGTGTTAAGTTTTCCAAAAGGTATCTGTCCCTGAGATAGCTGTCTAGAACAGTGGTTTTCAACCTTTCCACAGCTGGGAACCAGCAAAAACAGAAAAACCAATTTAGGGACCACTAAGCAGAAACAAAAAGCACCATACACACAATACAGTATTCTGTGTATTAGTTTCCAAACACAATACAAAAAACATTCTCCAAAACAACTAGAAGAGCAACAAAAAATGCCAAAAAAAAAAAAGAACAAAATACTGAAATCAGTGCAGCGTGGCTCCCACTGAACTGTCTCTCCTCTCCTTGGCTCCCCTGGTGGCACCACTGCACCCTCTCCCCACGAACGCAATGCCAACCAAGAAAGAGGTGGTGGAGCACAGCCGTCCCCTGTGATGGCCTGATGTGGCCCCCTATGTACTGGCAGGAAATCTGCAGACCAGCACCGGTCCACAGACTGGTGGTGGAAAACCACTGGTCTAGAAGGTAATCATAATTCCCTGTACCTGGGTCAAATGAGTTTTATTTTGTCCAGGATACCTTCCTGCTTCACCAAGCCAGCAAAAACCTGCATGTCCAAAGGTTAGGCTAATGATCTTTCCGGTTTTATTTAGTAAGATTAGGACAAATGCAGCAAATCACCAAATTAAAATGATGAAGCCAGTTTGGCAGCACTAATTTCCTGGAAGAGATTCAAAGGGATATTTCATGAAGAGACAGGGGGAAAGCCGGAGACTTGACAAGGGATAAATCAAAAGGTTTGGGGGTGAATATTTTTCTTTTTTTTCTTTCATTATCATTTTTCTGTGATCATCAGGGTCATCACGTATGCTGACCCTCAACAGGGAGACACCTCTGCCTTTCAGAAATAGAAGTATTGTTGTTTGGATAAGGCTTTACTTTTTTTGCCATGACATGCCTAAATAAACTCAGGAGTGAGCTTCTGCCTCCAAAAGCCTCATTCTTTAATTGAAGAATTAAAGCCTCATTGCAGCTGAATGGAGTCAACCTATGTGCAATTCTAGTGCCACATGAACTCTGGTTGTATGGCACTAGAATGCTCCCGAGTTTGCTAGAGAGCCTATCTAAACAAACAGCATCATGAAGATCAAGGAACTATCAAAAGAATTCTGGGATAAAGTTGTCCATGGGGACCAAGTAGGGTTGGGTTGTAAAAAATATCCCAAACTATTAACATCCCCATTAGATTCATTATTATAAATTGGAAAGAATAGGATTAAGATTAGATTAGGATATGGTTTGATGACAACTGCCTAGATATGGCCTTCCACTAACACTCACTGGCCAGCTATGGAACAGAGTCAGAGAAGCAACCAAGAGACCAGTGGTAATCCTGAAGAAGCTGGAAAGATCCACAGCTACGCTGGAGGAAACTATCCATGGGACAATGATCACTCTGCCCCTGCCCCCATCATATTCCTTTCTGCAATTAGAATCATAGAATAGTAGAGTTGGAAGGGGCCATAAAGGCCATTGGGTCCAACCCATGCTGTTGCAGGACACCAACTTACACCATCCCAGTCAGATGGCTGTCCAGTTTCTTTTTGAATATTTCTAGTGTAGGAGAGCCCACAACCTCTCTAGGCAACTGGTTCCACTGTCATATTGCTCTGACAGTGAATAAACTTTTCCTGATATCTAGCCTGAACCAGAGTTGTCACAACTTGACGTGATTATTCCGTGTCCTACACTCTGGTATCACCTTAAATCTATTTCAGTTTGAGGTTTTAACAAAACAAAATGTGGAAAAGTCGGGAGGGGAGAATACTTTTGCAAAGGACTGTACACTGTTGATGGAAAAGTAATGATTAATATCCATTTCTGACAACATCAAAGCTGGTTATAACTAAATTTGCCCTTGCTAAAAGAAAACAGGTTTCTGAAATGGGAGGAAGTAGAAATGCAATGATACAGGGCATTCCTTACATTAACAAAGTCAGGGATTAATTTTAGGCGATGAACTAGGTAAAAAGAATAACTTGAGGCCAAATTGTGAATATGCAGTATGGAGATTTGCAGCCTGAATTAATTAGTGACAGAGATGGAACCCAAGGAAGATTTGCCACCATTTGAAAAGAGGCTTTAAACCAAAGGATCCATTCCCTCCAACCACTGGGCTATCTATATATTTATGCATTTACACACACTCTTTTCCATCCAAGGAACTCAAGACAGTTTATGTCATTCTAACCCTCCCAATCTTGTCCTCACAACAACCACCCTGTGAGGTAGTTTGAACTGAAAGTCTGTTACTGGCCCAAAGCTCCCCATTGGCTCCATGAAGGAGTGGGTACTAAACTCCAGATTGCCTGAGTTCCAGTCCTAAAATCTTAACCTCTATACCGCACTGACTTCTTCCTGAAAGAAGTCCTGACTTCTTCCTGCTTTCAGTTGCCAGGATCTTCTAAATGTCATGAAACGTGATGCCAACCAATGAAGCATACTCCCAAGAAAAATGTGCAGATGTGTTGTAGGTGTGAATTAAAACCACAACTGCTGTGCAGCTTTGCCCACACCAAAAAATGGAAAAAAACCAAATAAATAAATACAAAGGATGCTCTTACAGCAGCAATCAAAATGATCATTTGAGGTTTTTTGGTCAAGACCTTTGATATACAGTCTAAATTTATTGCCTACCTTGTGATAGAATACTGTCTCCAGGAGGTTAATAACTGAAGCTTCATGACGCAGCTGAGACAAAGAGAATATAACAAAGCATAACACAGTATCCTAACACAAGAGAATATACTAAATGAAATTGCATTTCATTTTGTGCCACATCATTGGGAATGTATATGGATGCACATAACTGAAAATGCAAAGTTTGGACAACATATAAACCATCTTAATTGGTCCTAATGAGCCACAGTGTGCCTACCATTCCTCTGACACAGCCACAATGAGGAGTGCAAAAGTGTTTGCTTCACTTTTACTTAACTGCAGCTTCTTGTATTGCACAAACCAACAAACTGTGATTAATGTTAACTATACTTTGTTTGTACTACATACAGGCAGTCTCCTGGTTATGAACTCCTGAGTTACAAACAACCCATACTCACTAATGAATTGCCATAAAACCTATTATTTTTTTCCAAAAAAATCCTGCAGAAATTCACCATCACCATAGAGAAAGCTGAAGGGGAGAGAAGGGAGGCCTCCAAAGCATCAACACAGAAAGAGTGGAAGCGAAAGGTGAAAGGAAGGCCTCTGAAGCAGGCCTTCCTGTCCCACCCATCTGGAGAGAGAAAGCTCTAGGATATTTCCTTGCTGCAAAGAGAAGGCTCTGGTAAATTTGGGCATGGTGGGGGCTAGAGATATTTGTGGTTTTTCCACTTTTTGAAGGGTCATGTACCCCTAACTCCTGTGAATGTGAAGAGCCAAGTATGCACGATCTGACTTACATACAAATTAGACTTAAACTGAATACCGTTTTCTCAGGAAGAGATCTTGTTCGTAACCAGGGGATCTTGTATTCAACTCCAAATAGTAAGCCCATTTTCTATATTTAGAGCAAGATGCTGTCTTTGTTTTCCTCCCAAATGAATTGCTGCTGTCTGGAAAGGGATAATTTTCTCAGACAATTTAGAAGCTTTAACAAAATAATGAGTTCTTACAGACTGGGTGCATACAACACCCATTGTGGATTTCCTTGACAGGGGGCAAACCTGGACTAATTCCTGCAGGATGGCTTCATTGAGGGCAATACGTCACACTGAAAAGCCATGGCCTGCTGTACAATTTTAATACACATGGCACATTGTCATATTGTCTAAACCTATGCAACCAACCCCAGAGTGGATACTGGCAATTTGTGGATACTGGAAATCTGTGAGTAGGCCACTTGGCAAATGAAGAAGAAACCCTTTGCCAGGCTTGCCCAGGCACTTGGGAACAGCTGGCACAAGCTTGCTCCCCTGCGTATTGTGATCATGAACCATTTCTGGGTCACTGTGGCTTTTTTTTTGTCTTTTACACCCTACACATTTCTTTTTTTTTCAAAAGATTGCAGATACTACCTTTGCAGTCAGCTTTGGTAATCCCCCTTTTTAATAACCACTGCAGCCACATCAAGGTGCTCAAGCAGCAATCTGGGACAGGTGTTTTCTTCTTTAAAAAAAAAATCAAACCCTCTAATATATGCAAATATTTGTGCATATTATTTAAAAATATTTTACCCCCCCCTTCACATGTGCACAACCTCCCTGGAAGTTACTGGCTGTGAAATTCCAGCAGGTGCCAGTTCTGGACCTTGACTCCAAAAGGGTCCAAATAACCTTTCCTTTGGTTTGACAGCAGTCAGAAGGTAAGTTGTCAAGGAAACCAACAGTCTGAGTGATTTATGCTCCTGAAAACAGGATGGTAGGATTTATGCCCCCTTTGCAGAAAGATCCTCTTATTGTATTTATTTACATGGGAGGGTATTTGCCTCTCCTAAGAGTGCTCTTATTTTTTCACTTGTGCCCGAGCACCTAGAGTCTCAAGAAAATGGAAAGTTGTGAGTGATTTCTTTTAAGATAGTTTTTGGCAGGGTTCTTCGTGTTTTTTTGTGTGGGATTTATGCATTCATGCTGTCAGGAACTCTCAAGCCAAACCTAGAGGAGAAAAGGGTAAAGGGCAAGAATGCTGTAATGAGCCAAAAACAGCTTACAATCATGAGCATGGGGGGAAGGGGAGAAACATTCTTGTTATGGTGTCCTCTGGGACACCCATGGAAAGACTGAGAGTGGGTGAAAGAATCATAGTAAACCCGATTGTCTGCTGAGTGCACCATGGGCTGCTTGCAGAATTAACAATCCACTGTAGCTTATGGCCAGGGAGGAAAGTTATGACATTCAACCTCATCCATTGAAAATTATTTGAAAACACCTGCAGCAATTCTACATCAATTGTCTTAATAGTGATCATTCTGTGATGCACCAGCTCAGGCTAGCTATCTGATGCAGAAGCCACATTTGGTGATATCTTTTTACAAAGTGTTCCATAGTGTCAGGAGCTGGGTTTCCTCCTCCTCTCTCTCTAACAACAGACAGTTCTTTGGCAAAATAACTTTTTTTCCCAATGTACATCCAGCAAGCTATTAGCCAATAAGGGAAGAGTCTCTGAGCATGCACAGTGTGGTTTGTGGAACCCAAATTAGAGACTATTTCTGAGAACCCTCCTTTGCAGTAACCCTGGCCCCCACCCCTTCCTGTGGAGATGGGCAAGCTTCCTTGATCTATATAGGTCCTCTAGCCCTTCTCCCCTGATGTTGCATCACGGGGTCAGGATCCTCTTTTCTGGCTCCTCTCCCATGTCTCCTTCCGGCACTTCCAAACCCTGTTGTTTCCACAGTCTGTTTGAAACTTGGCGATGGCAATCTTGAGATAAGTTCTTTTGCTTCTGCCAGATCTATGTCTGTAGACCTCATTTCTCGGGCCTCACCATCCTTATCTGAAGAGTCAGTGCCACCCTGGCCCTGGAGAGCATGCAAAGAGTAACTGCCTCTTTCATTCTCATTACACAGTATAAATATATTGCAGCATTATGCAGAGTTCCATTTAAACCCATCATGTACTTACAACTAAGTATATGGGAAAGGTGCTTTTTGGTTTGAAGTCCTCCAGCCTGCATACTATGGGGAAGATCTTCTGCTTCCAGATCTCCACAGTTATTAACTCTTCAATGAGAACTGGGATCTACACAGGAAAAAGGACATTAGCAAGTTCTTTCCAGCTTAAAAGTCTGTGCAAGTATCGTGCAAGCAGCATCCCTCTTCTGTTCACATGACTTTTGGCCTTTATTTGTGCTGCATGTGCTGCAGAAGGGTTGCCAGTTGCACAATCATTTCCATTAGCATGTGTAGACTTCCTTTCAGCTCACTTCCTAAGCTAAGGCTGAGCATGAAAACAATGCAATTAACAGGAGAGCCAGATCCCAAGAGGATCCTTGCAACTATACTATAGATATTTTTGAACTGCAACCCACATCATCCCTTGTCATTGCTTGCTAGGGCCGATGGAATTTGCAGTCCAGCAACATTTGGAGGGCCATATATTCCCAGTCCTTGCCCCGACCACTCTCATGTAGTCACACTCAGTATTTATGAAGTGCTGAAGATCATCATTATTTCTGTCTCAACAACTAATACTTACAGGTAGAGTGGAAATCCTAACCATCCATCAAGAGCAGGCATTTCCTCACCTTTTCCCCTTCCAGCAGACTTAGATGAAACCTTAGAAGCACAGCGCTTTATTTGGACTTTGCAGGTTACAAACAGCATAAATTAATTATCTCTTTGAGATGTTGGAGTAGCATCTGCCCATGTGAAGAGTTGAATTCAAACTGAAAAATCCCCTCCTCCTCCTCTCCCTTTCAGAAAGATCCTGACTCCACCCTCAGGATGGCTCCCACTGTTTGAGGACTAGACAACAGAAACATCATACACTGCTTAACTGGTCTGTTTACTTTGCCTGTCATTTCTTTTCAGGGTCAAGGAACTCCCCCTCATCCTGTTCTGAAATGTCCTCCTCCTTTTCCAAAGTGGCCTGCTGCTCACACTCTGCCTGGGTATTTTCACTTTGTAACCTTGAAACTGCAAAGTTATCTGTCCACCTCTCCCCTTCTGACTCCTCTGAGTTTGAAGAATCTGTCTGAGGAGACTGGAGTTGGGATTGCTGCCCCCTCTCTTTGTGACTGTGATATAGGAAGACTAATGGCTAATCTATCTGGAGTACCAGTGTAAGCTTGTGCATTTCTGAATGTAAACATACCAAACACATAAACAGTAAAGGAAAGAAGCTCTCTTGAGCAACCATACTGAAATGCTAAATAAAACACAGATCATTTTTAGTGGGGAAAATGTATCCTCTGTCTTGGGCTGATGATTCCCTTGTAATTCCAGAGATAAATGCACCATACCTTGGCATTGTTCACCAGAACGTCAATAAGGAGCTGCTCTTGCCCAGCAGAAGCACTCAATATGGCCTGCATGTTTAGCTTCTCGATGTACTCATGTTGCCGTAGCCACCTAGAGTGAGAGCAGTTGGCACTCAGATTCTATCCCTGACCAGCATCCCATCTCCTTTCTTTTCTAGACATTTTTATTTGTGATATTTGTATCCTATTTAAATACAGTAAAATCCCTAAGTGATGCTTGACACCCATAGATTCACATTGCCTAAGACAATTTCAAGTTGGCAGCATGCTCTTCAAGCAGACACTCTTTTTCTATTATGCAGGACTGTATCAATTGCATGTACCTGATTTTGGGGATATCCCTAATTTAATACAGGATAACTACCCGTTGTTAAATGATTGCTTGCTGATAGTCTGGGAAATTTCCTGAATGGGTATTAATGATTAAAGATTCCACTCCACTCTTTTGGCGAAAAGAGAGAGTGGGAGGGGCAGACAATGTTGCTTCAGTTTTTAATTGGGAGACAAAGTCAAATGCAGCTGTAAGTTTAGTTGATTTGGAAGCAACTAGGAGGGGGGAATCTAGGGGTCCAGGCAGCTACTCTCCTTAAAATCTCATACAGGACCTGTAGCTTTATTGCCTGCTATAGGAATCTATTGATTCCAATATGCTTGCATATTTGTAAACAAATACTGCATCATTTCCTTATGTCTTTAGTATGCCTTCATCTGAAGGAAACTGGATTCTGCTGGGGAGAGGAGAAGCAGTTAACACTATTCTTAAAGCTGTATTTTGTTTATTTTATATCTCCTTCCTCCTAGATTTCAGTATATCCATCTTTTACCATAGCTTTGCCTTTACCTATAGGGCACTTCACATATAAAACTCAAAAATACGATCCTCCAGACTGCCTGCAAGATGGAATTATGGGATAAAATGTAATATATGCTTTATTACTACTCAAACAATTTTGTTGCAAAATCTGTGATTATGACAACTCTCAGATGTCCTGAGCTGATACAACAGCATCAGAATGTATTGGATTATTCAACTACATTTCTTTGGGTAATCTGGAGCGAAAAATGGGTGAAGCTGTTCAGTGATTACCAGAAGCCACCACATGCCTGACAAACTCTCATTACAATTACTTATCCATCAAGCTGCAAAATCTTCTAATGTATGCATGATTATATTAGGACCATTTATTTCAGAATATTCTAGGGATGGCTAGGTGTAAAAAAGACACCTCAAACTCCACGAAGACCAGTACAAGAGATTCTATGCTTACATATGTCCCATTCCTCCAAGCTGATACCCACAAAAAATCGTATCTATGAGGTATTCCTTAACTGCATTATGAGCAGAAAATGTGATATCCTTATGCCATCCAAATGCTACTTCTGCAATGATGATGATTATGACAATGATAATAATTATTAGAATTATAATAATTTGCTTTTATATCCTACATATTCCCTCTTGTGAGAAACCCAAGGTGGCTTTAACAGCTTAATTTTATCCCCACAACAACAATCTTGTGAGGTAGGTTAAGCTAAGAGTGAGAGACTGGCTTAAAGTCACTCAGTGACCTTCATGGCCAAATGGGGACTAGAACCAAGATCTCCCGTGTCCCCATTCCAACCACACCACACTGTCTCTGTACTAATTCTATTAATACATTTTTAATAATTCATGTACAACACTTAAAAGCTTAGAAACTTAAACTGAAAGCCCATCTAACCCTTCTCCTTTTGTGAGCTTATTAAAAGACAGCCAAGGAAGGATATGCTTGCACTTTCATTTTTATTCCACTCCAGTATTCCCCTCTTGATCACCAACTAATCATTGCAACTTGTTCCTGGGACAGCAAGCATCAGATCATCCTGGTTTTACATTCCAGGAGGGGAGAGGCAAGGACTCTTCTCAGTCCCTCAGAATACAAACTTGCAATATCCTTGAAGGTTTTAACTGGCCCTTAACACCCTTTAACAGACAACAGTGGGCAATTCAAGGCTTTACATATATTTTGTTCTACATCTCCCATCAGTCCAAACCAGTGCAACTAATGGTGAGGGATTTAAGTGCCAATTCATATTTACAACCACAGCAGGGAAAGACAGATACAAGAGTGGATTTGCCCCACATTTGCACAATGCTTTTGGGTGAAGCGACAGTTCTCAGTGTCACCAGGCAGGCTCCAGTGCTTTTATCCTCTCTGTCCTAGCATGGAGAGACATCTATTTCTACATTTCCAGCAGGAATGGGGAACATGCTGGCCCTCCAGTTGTTGTTGGGCTGCAACTCCCATCATCCCCCATCGTTAGCTACATTGCCCAGTGCTGATGGAGTTGATCAACATTTGGAGGGACACAAGTTCCCCACCTCTGGTTTTAAAAAGTAAAGCTAACACCTGTATGTCAGGCTGCCTTCCAGCTTGCTTGTTCAATTTCTGAAGGCACAGGAGCCCTGCCCAAGAGAGAAAAGAAGTGGCAACCTCAAAGACCAGCCGGCTGGCTCTCCAGGAGTAACAGGCCAACCCCAGGTGAAGCCCCTCTCCTGTCTACTCAGCCGCCTTGGTAGCGCCCCTTTCCCGCCCCAGCGGGGGACGGTTTCCTCTCTCCCCGGCCTCCTCATACCCGTGACCTCCAACATCTCTCAGCTTGAAAATCGTCAACGATTCTGCCAGTGCTTCGGCTTCGCCGGGCAGCAAAACGGTGGGCAGCAGCTCCTCCATGGCAGCTTGGCGGGCCCCAGGCCCGACGCGGTCACCATGGAGACCGGCGCTTGATGCTGCAGCGCCCGCGCCCTCTAGCGGCACGAGCCTGCCGGCTCACGCCCCGGCAATGAAAGAAGGGCGAGCCCTGAAATGGTCCCTCGTCTACTGGGGGTGGGACGCTCAGCCATTAGGAGAGCGCAGCGTGTTGTAGGATTAGCCTAGAAAGGGGAAGACCCGAGTTCAAATACAGGGCCGTCTTAACAGCATTATGGGCCCCGAACAAAGCAGTGTACTGGGGCCCCTACGACAACTACAACTACTGTTAATTTTGGAAGTTTTCTAATTTCCCAAGGGTTAACATACACAGATTAGTATGGGGCCCACGGGCAAGTGCCCATCAGGCCCATGTGTTAAGATGGCCCTATTCAAATGCACCCATGGCTATGTCGTTTGCTCCGTGTCTTTGGAGCCAGCTGCAAATTATTTAGTGTGCCCTACCTTGTAGTGAAGGAAACTGGGGAGCACTGCTTGTATGAAGATCAAAATATAGCATCAACAAATGCAGATGTTACCTGTGGTTAGGTCAAAGAAAGGTGACCAGTTTAAGCCAAATAGGCCTCTCTACACTGTCCAGGCTCTGACTCTACAATATATTTACTACAACAACCTGAGTCACCTTGCCCAAGTGTGGAGTATAGGTAGTATCACTAAGACTGGAAAAAAGCCCAGTTTCAGGTCCAAATCCAGAGAAATATGTGGAAATTAAAAATGGCATATATCCGAGCATGCACAAAATGCATCTTTCATTAATCAGTAACTATAACTAGCTCAGATGAGGTAGACCAGGGATGGATTTACTTATATTCTACCTTTTCTCCTTTCAAGGAACTCAAGACAGCTTACAGAAGTCTCACCCTCCCAATCTTGTCCTCACATCAACTACCCTGTGAGGTAGTTGTTGGACCGAGAGTTTGTGACTGGCCCAAAGTCACCCAGTGAGGTCCATGGCTGAGTGAGGACTAAAACCCAAATCTCCTGTGTCCCACTACTGCACTCTTTACCATGACACCACACTGGATAACTTCCACAGCTAGAGGAGAACCACCCTCCCGTACTCACCAGGGACCACAGCCTCACCAGGTTTGCTGTTGGTGTCAACATGACAATTGTGCAAAGAAACAGGCAACATTCACATTGCTATGCTTCCAGGGGGCTTCTTGGAGTGCCGATCTGCTTTCAAACAAGGTGCATATTAGCAGCAGTGGGCTGTGTGTCACTAATGTGCAGTGTTTTGTTAAAAAAAAAAAAAGGTTCCGAAACTCATGTCCTGGGGTCACACTTTTACACTAAAAAAGATTTTCAATTCACCAACTTTTTTTGAAATAACTTATTTACCTTTTGCATGTAGCCAGTCACTCTACACACACACATTAACATAATGGTCACCGCTGGCAGTAAGCACTCAGCGCGCGGCCACAAACACCAATCCCAAGCCGAGCAGCACGGACACACAAGCAGCCCGCAGGCACTATTTTAAGGATTTTTGCCGCTGACCTGCTATGCCTGACAGGCAATTCAAAATCACTTCGTAAAATCCATTGGAAAAATCTGTCAAAAAAAGGTGCTGGAATGCCGTTCCAGTGCATTCTATGACAAAAAAAGCCTTGCTAATGTGTAAAGGATTTCCATAACAGAGGATACTGGTATAACCTCACTTTATATTTCACCTCGCAATGCTTCATACAAGCTTGTATACCTTTAATTCTTCCTCATTACCAAGTGCTCCAAATAAAAACTGGGGACAACACAATTATAACAAATATGCTTCCAGCTTTATTTGCACAATTTTGTCACAACACTCTTTCATTTAATACTTCAAAGAATCATGTGCTTGCTATTTATTTCTAACAATACAAGTTTCTTTGCCTTCCCCAACCTGAAGACTTCCAGATATGTTGGGCTGTAATTCCCACCATTCCTGTCCATTGGCCATCCTGTCTGAGGCTGAAGTCAAAAACTTCTGGGAAGTACCCTGTTGAGGAAGGCTGTGTAAGATATTTGACCAGAGTTTTTGTAACCTTTTTGCTAGAAAAATATAGAGAGAAAAATATAAATTGTGAGCACTGGGAGGGAATGCAAAACAAGATGGGCCATCCTGGTTATTTGTGTTAAAAGATTGTTTTTTTCAGATGGTCACTGTTTGTTTGCTAAGACAGGACAGCAACAAATCAGTTAGCCTTCCCTAATTCTTCAAGACAAACTACAAAGGAATTTTTGCTGCGGAGTTGCACATTAAGAATGAGAATTTAACACATTCCTCACCAGCTTCTTTTGTTCCAGATTCTCCTGAGTTGCTTTTCCTCTCATGGAGGCTTCAGGTGCAAATATCCACCTGGACACCCCCACCGCCAGGGAAGGAGTTACAGGGGTTTTAAAGAAAACAAACATCAGCAGAGAATAGGTTAAACACCAATTTACTACAGTGCTCTAAATCATAGCATTTTGAAACTTTGCTTTATTTAAAGCAAAAGCATGGATGCTTCTCCGTAGACATTTGTATGTTTTGCTTCTCACAGAAAATGAGATCCATGGCTTATCTTCACTGAAGCAATCTAAAAATGCCTGAGTGTCCATCTGACTCACTCTTACCGGGTGCTACTAGTGATCTGAAAACCATCCATAATGCCATATCATCTGTACCATGTGCTTTTAATAATCACTGAGGAAGTTCTGAAGCAGGCTTTAAGTCCCCAGTAGCCCATGAACAATGAATGGAACATGATAAATAAGCAGCCTGTTTCCTCACAGGATTCATTTCCAGCAGACAATTATATTGGGATCGTTCTCCAACCTTTCATCCAACTCCCGATAGCTCATTCCTAAGGAAGGAGGACAAAATATTGGTAAAACAATATTTAGCATTGATGTGATGCCATCTGAAGCCTTCAGGTGACATAAGGAGAGAGAAATGCTAAGTTCACAGAACCCCAAATAAGTGAAACATCCAGCTCAAGGGAAGAGTGCTCTGCCATTCTGTCTTTTTTCATTCAAGTGGGAATGAAAGTGGTTATCTTACTTCTGCATTGAAAACATCAATTTATTTTCATGGAAACTGGAAGAAGCTATAACCATACTGCAGCAGCTATCAACATGGTGGGACATGGTTGGCATATCTTCAGCAGAGCCAGCTGGAGTTGGGGTCAGACTAGAAGGCCTGGGAGGTCCCTTCTCACTCGTTCTGTTTCTAATTCACTATGGGAGGAAAAGGGACTACTCTCTAGACTGTGAAGGTTTCCTATCTATCCTGGGTACTTCTTACCCCTTAATCTGCCCTGGAGGGGGAAAAACAAGTGATTGAAGACAAATGCTTTTCCTTGTTTAAGCACTAAAAAAAGTCTCTGTGTGTCACTGTCTTTCTCAGTCAATACTTAGTAAAAGAAAACACTTCCCTCTACTCAACTGCTGATTCCTTGCAGGGGTGGGTGTAGTGAAGGGAGGAAACCACTGAGCATTTTAGTCTTGCTTCTTTCCAAGCCTTGTCCCATTTCTTGTAAGTGGACACAATGATCATATTTATTGCTGAGTAAAAATGCTGTTTGAAAGTGCTGCTGAGTATTTCTGCCCTGCTTCCTTCTCAGCTTTGTCCTGCTTTCTTCTAAGTAATCAGTTCAAAGCCTGCCTATTTTGCTTTGGGGTAGATTAAGATGCTCAAGCTTACTTTTGAGAGACATGCTTTCTACAAATTAGTAAAGGGGCTGGATATTTTTAGCCCAGTTTGGCCTGTGGTCCTGGGTCCAGTTAAAATATATCAACCTGAGAGTTTCTCTGAAATGGAATACAACCCTTGAATTAAAAAAGTTTCCTCAATCCTAAGCTATGGAGTTCTTTCAGATTTTTGAGGGTCCTTTGCAAGAAATGCTTTTAAACTCCATCCATTTAGACCTCTTACTAAGACACTTCTTTAAGAAAAAGTTATTTTTCCTTTGTTCACACAAACTGTCATTGTAGGACCACACTACTTTTTGGAATTCTTTCAGACAAACTCCCTAAAACTCAGGGATTCTGTCAAAAGTTATTTCAGTGGGCATGCTACTGGCAGATGTTCTGCCTAAGTTTTTAGAAGTCCTGGCTGAGACTCTGTTCTTGTACCTCCGAAACCCTGAACTCAATAATGATGATGCAGGGATCTTGTTATCATAGAAGTAGACTTTGAAATCTTGACTTTGGGTACCTTTCATCTGTACATCCTTCACTGCAATTCCCTTTACTGCCCACTATTAATTGTGAAGTGGCTGAAGCATTGCCTATTGTATAATACAAAAACTGAGTAAGTGAATAATAAAATAAATCCTTATCTTAGACAAAGACAATCTCTTCTTCTGATCTTATTTTTTTTTTGGTTTGCTATGACACTAAAAATTCTTGCATCCCATCCCAGCATGTTGAACATGCATATAATATGCATACACAGAGAGACAGAGAAAGAATGCACACCAGGTTCCCAGTGTGCCTGGCAGCTCCCCTTTTGTTCCCAAATCTGAGCAGCCACCATCCGTGGAAAGCTTACCATACCGTGTTTTTAGACCACTTGCAAATATGCACATCTCAGCAGGCTTTTAGAGTGCAATTTTCACATCACAGGGAAATTTATTTACATGTCTATAGCCCAGTTTTAAAGTAAGGTTTTACAAAATGTCTTTACAATGACTTGACTGATGCAATTATATTTTAATACAATGCAATGATTGCATGAAAGCTAAATTTAACTACAACTAATTGAAGTATTTTTCCAGTTAAGCCCTTTTTACTGCGGGCTATTTTACTGTTAGATTGCATTGTCTTTTAAAATGTTGATTACCTCATCAGCTGTTTTATTGACTATATGAGACTTTGTATGTTTTTATGTGTAAATTGACTGATGTAAAAAGATGTCTGCTCTACCTTACCAGTTTTACAGCAGATCTCATCATAGCTATGGCAGCCTGTATACAGGCGTGCCGGATGGCTTCTTTCATCCCGGGCTACTTTTACTGGATACTTCTGGAGCCGTCGAATAAGGCCCTTCATCAGACCAAACTGGATTAGTTTCCTGAAGATGAACAGAACATAAAATAAACAAATGTACATTAACAGAAAGGCTGTGGAGACAAAGATTTCAGGCAAATTCTGTCTTTGCTTCACTCTATGCTACATAGCGCACACGGTATTACTTTCGTATTTCTGCAGCTGGTAAAGACTTTCTTTCTAAACACCAGTATTCACATTGTGGGACGATGATGTGTTGGCATAATGGAAGGCATGCACCACCCTCATTGGGGTGACAAGTCATGGAACCACTGGAGCCTTTTAAAAACTGTGGCTAGAAGAGCCACTACAAAAGATGGTAGGTTGGTCCCCTGGCAACTCAAGTACTGTTGAAAAGCCAAGTGTAGCGGGGGGGGGGGGGGCGGGGGAAGCACCTTCCAACCTTTCATCCACTCTCTGGAGCTGGAGGGTATAGCGGCAAATGAGGTCTCGCACAGTTGTGCCAGGGCTCAGTCCACAGTACAGCTGGAAAACGTCTCTCAGGCTGGCTCGCTTGTGACCTGTAGAAAAATAAAACTAAGGAAATATCCTGAAAGATCTGGCAAATATATTCAGATAGTACATTACAAAATATTAGCAATTACATCTATCAAATGCAAACTAGTATTTGCAGCTGGATAACTTTCATGATCAATGATAACAAGATGTGCAACACAGACAAAAATGCCCCACACAGCTAGAACAATCTAAAAATATCATGCGAAAGTGCTATGCAAATTGCATTCACTAATGTCAGGGGCTAAAAATAATGCATTGAATATTCTGAAGCGCCACTCTGGATACACACTTATGAATGCTGCCAAATAGTTCCTAGAACTGCTACTGTCAGCAGCAGTCCAACCATTAAATAGATCCATCTCAATTGCTTTTTCTTTTTTAATCTGGATGTCAGCCAGCAGCAAATGTATTCAATTTAAATGTGCTACATTATTCATATAAATCTTTCAGTGGACTAGCAGATGTATTCATGCCAAGAGTTTCCTTAAACAAACAAGCTTCTGTTTTATGCTAAATTCTCCAAGCCATATCAGCAACAGGAGAAGCAGCTAAGATGCTGGTCAGGGATAATTACAAGATCATGTCAGATTATTCCATATTAGTAACATCTTTATTAATCTTAGACAGCAACCTTATACATACCTTCCAGGATGTAAGTCCCATTGAACTCAACAGCACTTACTTCTGAGTAGACATGTATCAGCTTGCGCTGTCACCCAGCCTTCCATACCTGGTTTTGTGACGTATGAAAGACATTCGTCTTGGAGACATTTATCATCCACCAAGTCCTGGACTTTAGGTGTCGTGCAATATACATTTGAATACTAAGGAGAAAGTGAGAAGTTTCAGCCAACAAAGGTCAAATTACAGCATTTTAGCTACCACCAAAATTTACAGTGATTGTTGGACAAACAGCAGGACACAGTCCCATATACCCAGTGCAGCTGGTGGGTTGAAGAATGTCAGCATTAAGATGACATGGCAAAATGCACCCAACAGCAGAACAGCATATTACCACTTGCTCTAACAACAGTGCTAGATATTTACAAGGTTTAAACATTTTTACTTCGCTGCCAGAAACCATTTATCTGCTGTGCAATTTTACCAACACCTCCTGCCAAAACCCCCTTCAAGGCAGGAGAATCTCGACACCCCACTTGCATGATTTACAGTCATAATGAGAAAAATTAAGGGCTTGTGATAAGATCTTCCCTGAGTGCCTTCAAACTGCATAGAAGTTTTCATAAAATAATGCGAGTCAACATTTTAACATTAAATAGTTTTGATTGTTTATATAGAGACCTTAAATAATTATGCACATATCTTTTTTAAAGATGTAGAATTTGGATTCTTGAATCATAGAGTTGCTGTCCTGAGGCCTAAAACCTACAATTATGCAGTATTGCATGTTTTAGTAATTAGGATAGACTACTCTTCTTTAGCAATGGACAATAAGTAATGAGATAATGTACGCATGCTTTTTAAGTAAATGAATTTGGTAAATGTGGAAAATTAGAGTTTCCTTCTTTTAAAGATTGTTTGCCCATATATAAATATTTTCTTTTAAATAAGTTCAAGTTTATCCTAGGTTTCTAAGCTTTAAAATATCACTGGCCAAACTACTAAACATGAACTGTACTGCAGCTGTTTAAATTGGAAGCTGTTGAATTGGAAATCAGATAATATCAGTTCTCTCTTTTGAAGTTTTATCTGCAAGACATTACATCAGGGGCTGAGTCTGACGCAGAGAGAGAGGACAAATCCATCAGATCAGTACCCTCTCTTGGGATAGGGCTCCTGTTCACACACATATACCATTTGCCATGTATATACATACCTGGCATGTATACCATTTGATTTCTCATCACTTGTTTATGTGAACTGAATGTGTGATGACTGAAAAGTCATGGTGTGATATTATGTGAAAGTTGTACCTTCACTGTTTTGATCTGGCTACCTCATATATGCAAGTCACCACTTTCTCTGGCAATGATCAAGTGATGATACAGGTGTCTGACAATAATTAAGAGATGATACAGGTGTGTGAACCAGATAGTCCATTGTTTAAAATCTAAATTCCCCAGTCATGTTGAGACAGTACTCACTATACTCACCTGAAGTATGGAAACTAAAGTCACTACTCCATAGTATCTAGAAAACATATTCAAGGCCATTAGAAATTAATCAACACACTAAACTTCATGCATGTTAATAAGAGCAACTAGAATGCAGAAGCTACTGATATACAATGGGTGCAAATAGCATCTGAGATAATTTTGATACAGATCCCATAACATTTTGGCAGCATTTGAAAGATGCATTGCTACTTGGCTGGAACTTGCTACATTTCTTGACATGGAAGCCTTTCCTCCAAATCACAGACAAGAGCAGATTTGTGAATTGCTGGGATGGGGAGGCCACAGGTTTATATATGGCAGTGAAAAGAAAGTGACTTGTATGTGAACAGGAGAGCAAAACTAAAATGTGACACAAAGTGTGCTGGAGTGGTTTTAATTTTTAAGTAATTAGTAGCCTGCCTCTTTGGATTTCATTGGAGCTACAAGGTAAGGAAGTTTAACCCTTTCTCTACCACCCATGGGCATGGGTGACAGGAAAG
>NW_025336346.1:3021127-3051687 GCF_004798865.1 Varanus komodoensis
AGAAAGGGTTAAACTTTTCCATGGGTTGTCCTAATGAAGAAAACAAAACAAAACACTTGGCTCCCACATACCTCTTCTTAAAAACAGATGTACCACATAGTAACATTTCAGTGTCACAACTAGTTTGACCTATTTTCAAAGTCAGATGGTTTATTGTATGTATTTTAGATTATTTCCCTTCTAAATGGAGAAGCATTTCTAAGAAGGGCTGAAAATGGGGCAGAATATAAAGCACAGAGAATAGGAAAGCAGTGGAGCTGTGATCTCTTGTAAATAAACATTCTAACTCATTATGATCAAGCCCAGAAGCTCTCTCTGCTGTTTGCACTTGGCACTTACAAAAGATTCTGGACGGCAATTCGGACCAAGTTGAGCTCCACATCTGCTTCAGCTGAAATTTTCTGAACATGCCGAAATCCATCAATGTATGGGAGGATCTAGGAAGAAAGTGTGTGCAGTAAAGCAAGTCTGAGCACAGATGCATGCACACAGAAGAACAGGGCATTTTCACAAACAGAACTGTGAAAGAGCCAGTGTGGTGTAGTGGTTAAGAGCGTGGGACTGGGACTCAGGCGATCTGGGTTCTAGTCCCCGCTCAGCCATGGAGCCCACTGGGTGACTTTGGGCCAGTCACAGACTCTCAGCCCAACCTACCTCACAGGGTTGTTGTTGTGGGGATAAGATGGAAGAGGAGATGTAAGCTGCCTCGAGCCCTTTGTAGGAAAAGGCAGGATATAAATCAATCAATCAAACAAATAAACAAATAAATAAGTTAATCTCATAAGCAGAAGATGGATTCTTCTGCTCAAGCCTGTAGAAGGATTAAGTGACAGCTGAACTCCCTCTGCAAAGGAGATTCCTTAACTTTAAAATATGATAATTATGTAAGAAGTGAGACTTTAGACTTTCAGGGTATTTTTTTTAACTATAGCCTTTACAACTGGAGAATCCCAAGTCCAGAATTTGTTTTGTATATCAGAACTGATCTGACCTCACAAGCCTGAATGGAGCTCACAAAATTCACTTTTGGTTACCTTAAGCTTTCTTACTTCCAGCAGCATATTCAGGAGGAAGTGTGTGTGTGTGTCAGTGGGGGATAGGGTGAGTTTGTTGTTGCTATAGTTAAACAAACTGGGAATTAGAAATCTGTGTAGATCTACTGCAGATCTTCCAGAGAGTAACCAATAGACCCAGATCTAGTTTCTGTCCATCCCTCATGTAAAACATACTATGAAAGCTTAGTATCTAACAATGGTTGCACACAAGTGTATTATTTATTCTATAAAACTGAACATAAAGGATACTTTTTCTCGTATATACTATGATACATGTGTGATCCTATCAAATATCTAAATGGAAGGGAAGTTGTTTTCAAGTTGTAGTATTTATATTGTATTTTTATTACCACATTTCAGCAGTATTTGGAGTTGTCTGTGACTAGAGTTTACAGATTTCTATTAACAGAGACACTTCTAATAGGAAAATTATTCACAAGGATTTAACTATTTGTAGAAGAGTTGTGTTATTTGTGCTAATCTATAATTATTCAGAAACTAAGTAAACAGAAGAGACCATGATTGTCTGTTAAAGAAAAAAACACTCACACACCCTGTTTGAACCTAATGGTGGCAAATTATGGATCAATTAACTTACAACAGTTCTAGTTTGCATAATCTACTTCCAATTAGCTTGATTGTAGTTTGTTGTGTAACATGTGAACCCAGTCACTTTGGGCTGTTCATGAGTTAAACAACCAAAGTTAACTTGTGATTAGTTTTGGGGCTAACTTCTAGTTGTTCGAACCAGAAGCAATCCAAAGTGTCTTGTGTGCATAGCACACAACAACTTACACTTGACTCAACTGTAATTTGATTATGCAAAACAGAAGGGCTCATAAGTGGTACAATTTGCTGCCATTGCATGGAAATGGGGCCATGTACTGCTGTCTAGACCACACCAAACCTAAGACATTAAGGCTGCACTCTTGTACATGCTTACTTGGAAATAAATCCCATTTAACTTCCACTGAATTAAAGGCATATTGCCCCAGTGAAGATGCAATTGAGCCTGTACATACTTATTCAGAAATGAGCCCTGTTAAGCACGCGTAGAACAAAACTGCCGAAATTGCCACATTCCAGTGGCAATTTGCTCCCCTGGCCCTGCCTCATGAATCACTGAGGCCAAGTAAGATTTGCAAGAGTATGAGAAAGAGAGAGATTTATGCCCCACCCACCCTTCTGGGCTGCCGTGACAGCATTGTGTAAAACGGAAACGTGGGATCCAAGATCTGCCCAGTGCCGTGGACCAACCTGCTGAGTGGTGAGGTCCCACTGGGAATTGAAGAAATCATCCTTGTCTTGGGTGAAGACAGGAACATCATATTCCTGCACAATGGGGGGATCTGGGCGTTGCTCAATCACTTTCAGGTGAATGGTGTTTGATTCATCTGTAAAAAGAGAGAACTCATTACAAGAAAGCACTCTCACAAGAAGCTTCGCTTGTTCTTGGAGACAAAAGGCTCTGCACTGCTCTTTGAGATGAAGAGCTTACTTACATGCCACAAGAGGCTAGTTCCACTATGTGCAATCACATGAGTGAACATTACTCAAGGGTTAAAGCAAAAATACCTTAGCTGAATTCTTGGGAGTCTGCACTTGAGTGAGCTGCTTGGTTCTTAAGCGAAGAGTGGCCAGATGCATGGCCAGGGACAGGTGGGGTGAGCTAAAAGATGCCTCGTGAACCCAGAGGCCAACAAGGTTGCCTGGCAACCCAGAACCACAAGAGGGCTTCAGATCGATTCACAGCATCAGATGCTGCTAAATTCAGATTATTCAAGCCAGGACCAATCAGGAGATCCTCTTTTTTCACCATACTCATTTATAGTGTGAGTCACTGTATAAGAAATAAAGGGTTTTGCATTTCACAAATATTTAGTTATGCTAACCAGAACTTCCTTAAACAGGACTAGAGTCTATCTTTTCATAGATCTTTGCACAGTTCCTTTGAAATTTTGATAACTCTAGGCTCAACAGCATCGGGACAGGATTTAATACAATTTACCACCTTTTCCTGCTCTTGAACAGTACCATATTTTATAGTAGGTACTCCAATCTGGTGCCCTCAAGATGTTTTGGACTACAGCTCCCAGCTTTCCTGATCATTGGTCATGCTTGCTGGGGCTGAAGGATGCTGAAGTCCCAAACCTCCTTCCAAACCAGGTGGAGGAAGGATGTTCTATAGGAACCAAACCACATCTGGGTTTTAATACACAAGAAACAGAAAAGGAGGATCTAGTCCAAAAGGGATGTTCTTCCCTGCTCTGAATGTCCCCAGCTGCTACTTCCCCCAACAATCTCAAGCTTGTGACTTGATATGCTTCTTTTCAAGTTACGTTCTGCAACAATGAGTTTGTGGACTATACCTATAGGCAGAGTGCATTTGCCTGTGGCATTCAATTCCTCAAGCAGGATCGTCATGATGGGGATCAACTTTTGTTTGCTCTCATCGTTGGAAATGAAGCTACTCTCAAGCTAGGAAAGAACAAAGCCTTCAATCAGCTTCAAACAAAACCTTAAATGCGCCATCAGCAGTATGGAATGAGTGTTTACCACACTTTAAGAGAATTAAATGACTTCATGGAAAATATGTGTGTATATATTTTCACAGCATCAACTAACCTGCTTATATGGCAATGGAAGCAACCTCTCTGTTCCTGCTACTATGGCATCTGCACCAATCCTGCAAGAGTTGTGTGATACTGGTACACAAATGTAATGGGGAGTGGGCAGAAGCCTAGAACCTTCCCTGTAAGGGAGCAGCTTTGAAGCAAGATAGAAGACTGTTTGACTCTTTAAACAAATCTGCACTAGCTGGGAAGACGGAGTAAATCTACAGCACTGAAAATGTGTGTGTGTGTTGTTGTTGTTGTTTAATAAGGAAAGGTTCTTGAAATGGCAAGACACGGTTGCAGGAAGCAAGCTGGCTGCATTCTTTTTTTTTAACAGACCACAAGGGTACCTGTGGGCTAAAGCAGATGAACACCCACAGTTGTCCTATTTAAAAATAATTACAAAACTGCATGTACAAGGGACAGCAGGAATGCTTTGCCTGGCCACCAATGATGACACTACAGGTCCAACAGGGACTTCTGGCAGTCACATCTATCATAATAGTACCGATTACATGCTTGGGCAGTCATTTCCAAAGTTTATCAGGTGCCACCCAATGTCTCATTAAAATTCTGAAAAATCTGGCTTACCACTGATCATGACACAACAGAAGAAATGTGGGGAGACTAGGGAGCTTCCACATTACCACACATAATCTATACACAACTTTGGGCAAAGACACATGAGACAGAGTATTTATGCTTGATCTAACCTCTAGAGTAGTAAGATAACCTGCTAATTTCTTCACAATTGGTTCCAGTGCACACGTCTTAGCTTGAGCATTGCAAACGAAGCCAAGGTTGAAAAGCAGGGCATTCCGGCGGTACTTCTTATGTTCTATACAAACTGGGCAACCGATTAGCTTTTTCTCCATAGCTGTGCTGTTAGAAATAACATAAAACCATAAGTAATACTTTTATGCCACTTGGCAGCATTCAACGTGCTGTGTAACAGTATGCCATTTATCAAGCAACCATCCACTCTTGCCATGCATTAGTTTTGCAGAAGCTACCCAACTAGTTTTATGCACTGAGGATCCCTCCCAAAAAGAAGAAGAAAGAAGACGATGCAAGGGCAAAAGGTTCTTTTTGGATCCAGAAGCAATGTGCGCACAGGTGAATTAAAGTCTAAAAATGTTATTCTAAAACAGACACTACAATGTAAACAGACATAATAACATGAAAAAGGAAATACAATACCAAGTAAGCTGGCTTCCCTCTATCGGCCGTTGCGCCCCCCCCCCCCCGCCCAACAAGGAAAAAGCCCTAGTTCTTGTCACCTTCCTTGCTCGGCTAGATCTCACACTGGAACTTGCTCAGGCTGGGTCACACGGCTTCTCTCTCTACCCTAAATCTAAGAGTCAAAACAGTTAACTGGCCACATCTGCTGTTCCCGGCTCTCATGGTGAAAAGCTCCACTGTTTACCTTCCTGCATTCCAGTGCTGTACCATCCTAATTAGCAAGAGGTTTCCTTTGCATGCCGAAGGGCCTCAACTGAATCTCCACAGGTGAGGCAGGAATAGAAGGCAATTGTGTTACACCACCTATCTCCTTGGTATATAATAGTCTTCCGGAAATGTTCCTCTACAGACGACAGCCCTGCTTGATCGAGTAACCCAAACCTTTGTTCCCAATCTGGCTATGGGTCAGGCACACACAGCAGCAAGTGTCTACATGGCCATCCTTAACTGGATGAGAAAGAGGAGGTGCACATGTGGGTGGTACAAATGTGCTGCTGCGTTCAATCCAGCAGTCGGGGCTGGGCATACAGAGATCTTCTGGACTTGGGGGTGGATTAGCCCTTCCCAGCTGGTCAGCCAATTGCAAATTACCTGACAGGACTGCATGTGCTCAGCACCCTGGCTGCTAACTGTACACAGGCTGACAGGGGCATGGCTTTTTTTGAGTGCATCAGCTCAGGGGAGATTTGCTCACTTCCAGTTGGTAGAGTTTTCTTACTGTCATGGACTGGAACTTGCTTCCTATTGGTCTTGTTTTCATTATGCTAGCACATTTCAAATTACACAATATGTCCTTGTGGTTGGCTTTAGATCTTTAATTTTAACTTCATGCAGTTTACTAAACTGACTACATGGCAAACCTCCAAACTCATTCCCTCACGGCCCAGCTCTATTAGAAAGAAGTTCGCAGAAGTCAACAGAATTTTCCGTCTCCAAAATGATGGTATATAACAATGGAGGACAGAGTATTTGATTTCTAATAGGAGAAGTGAAGGCTCAGTGAAGTAGTACTTATTTATATTTATGCACATTTTTATATGCTGCCTAAAACTGCAAAAAGGCCTTCCTAGGCAGCTTACAACCTCATAAACATATTAAAACAACATATTAAACATATATATAAATAACAACATGTTAAAATTAATCTTAAAAATTAAAAGATTAAAACAGCAATATAACAATAATATAAAAAGGCCACCAGCATTCACAGGGCTAAGTATTTAAAAAAATAAAGGTACTTACACTGTAATAAGCTTGTTTTGCAGTTCAGGTTTGGTGATTATATATACCTGAACTGTATCAAAGAGCTCTCGGGAGATGAAATCCTCTGGTACCTGTAGGGTAAAAAGAGATAACTGCAAATTAATAAAAAGACAAAATGCAGATTTGCTGATTCCAGGGAAAGACCAGGTTCTACACAGATGCAATATTGCCGAGAATGCTTTTATAGGCCTGTTTCCCTCTCATCTGAAGAAACTTCTTTTATTTTTTTATCCATACTTTCTGTAGTAGTAATACTTTGTTTGACCCCTGTGTATAGGTATAGTGGCTTGGCTGCTCAGGAAAAAGCCACACTACAGGGAAAATCATAGGTAGCAGCTTGGATTTTTAAACACGCTCTGGCACTGCAAAAGTATACAGTTTAATGTTAAAGAAGAGTGATTTTCTTTTTAATTGGAGGGGATAGGTTCAGAAAAAGGAGCCACTTTGATGTGCTTTGGAAGGATACCTCACCCACGGAAGGATCAAGCAACAGTGGGAGAGCACAGTCTTTGCATGCAGAACCCCAGGTATCTCCATAAACAGTACAATAAGCAGGGAATGGGCATGACCTCCTGCTCGATATCTTAGAGCCATTGCTAGACAGAGTGCTCTGTACTGAGCTAGATACACAAACAGTCTGACCTGGTGCAGGCAAATTCTTCAGTGCCCCACAGCAGTACCTATACCATCCAGTTTATAAGAAAAATATTAGTACTACTGACCTGATATGTTATTTTAGGCCCAAGTGTTGGGTGAAATTCACTGAAAAAGATACACTCAATTCTGCTGTTGACATCCATGGTGATACCTGCAAAAGATCCAATACACTGAAGTCAAAGGTAGAAACAGGGTCAAACAATGCAGAAAACTGACAGCACAAGCTCATCTTGAAGAAGTTGATCAGTCCCTGGGGTGAAAGTTCAGCCCCATGGGAAAGTTCAGATTTCCCTGGCTGAGGTCAGAGACCCATTCCTCCCTTCCTTGCAGCTGGCACAGAGAGAAATACACTGGCTGTCTCCTCATGGTCTGACACTCAGCCTTAGAAAGGAGGTCAAGGTGGCATTCTAGTGGGTGAAGACAGGGGGATACAATTTGTCCATGCCTCCCTTTCTCCCTGCTGGAGAAAGCTTGCTAGAAGGTGAAGAAAATTCTGCCTAGAAGCAAGCAAAAAACAGATATCAGGGAAGCAAAGACTGCATCAGTTGCTTCTCCTGTCCTGCTCATTTCAGTCTGACAGAGCCCAGGAATCTCAAAAGCCTCCAGAGCATCTTCAGAATTGTTCCACTGTGGCATCTGTTTTCTGGGTTGGCTGGGAGCAATCTGGTGTGGTAACTTTCACAAAAACAAATAAATAGACAAATAAAACCCCTTTCAGCCAACACTTCCATATTGCATACCTCTGATATACACCTCTAACTTTAAGTTGGAGCAGCCCAGCTTAGAAAATGGGTTTTGATTAATTTGAAGTGAAATCATTCAATTAATTCCCTACCACCAGTAACTACTAGTAGTAAAGGTAGATTCCTCACCATCTCCATTCTTAGACCTGAATAAGGGGTCCTGGTGGAGAAACTCTACCCCTCTAAATATTTATTCTTAAGTCATTTTGAGAACATCCTTACAAAATCACTGGTAATTACTCATCAAGAAAGTCTGGTGCTTTGTGACTGTTCCCTCATTTATAACATAAACTTGTACAAGTGAGACCTGCAAACAGAATGCAAGTACAACCTCCAGATGTTTGCACAACTCCCAGCATTCCTGCCCATGCATTGCCCCTTCTGGCTGGGGCTGCTGGAAGTCAAAGTCTAGAGGGCATCAAGCCGGTGCAAGCTACAGTAACAGAGCTTGCCCCTGTTTGGGTCTTTAGAAAACTTATTTTGTAATTCTAATAACTTGGGAGTTCTCCCAGGCATACCAATACCCTTCTCTTTTTTCTGGTCTGTTGTGGCTGAAATCATACCATCATCTGAATTTAAGACCTACGAAAAGCTTCCTTTCAGTCAACTAGGCATATGCTGCACCAAAATACTCTTCTTCACCCCACCTCCCCATTCCCCACGGGTTTTCCTCCCCTCCACCAAGTGACAACCAGTACTCTGCGGCTACTCAGCATGTTCATTCCTCATTGGACTTGCTTGCGGTAGGTTTGTTTAGACTTTGTTTCTGAAGACTTCTTGTACTTCTGCGAACCTCAATATCCCCGCACCACCGAGTCTCCTGACAGCCCTGCCTTGCCCTCTGCGGCCCTACTTTGGCTACATGGTCAGCCGCATTCACATCTGAGTTCACTATTAAGAGCGAGTAAAGAGTCCCCTAGCCAGCTTTAGTGACCAGCTCTTCACGCACCTGTCGAGCCGGGCATAGCTTAGTCTTTAATTAAGGTGCCACAAGACTCTGTTGCAACGGACTAAGCACCCGCCTTGGACCAGCCTCAGAGAAGCTCCCTGACCCTGACGGTCTCGCTCGCGTGCGGGTATTAACCTATTAAAGCTCCGCTCCCTCCTCCCAAGCAGCTAAACGCATCACTGGAGGAGAAGCTCACTCACCTACTGGCAGGAGATGAGCTCCAAGAACACACGCATGCGCAAGCTTCTCTGGAAGGCAGCATGGGGTGCTTTTTTTTCCGCTGTGCAAGGGGTTAGGGGTCAGCAGATTGACGGCGCATGCGTGTGTCATTTCTCGGCTGGCCTACTTTGAAGACGGCCCTTCCGCGGACATGCACCCGCGTACCTCTATCGCTTTTTCACCGCTTCATTTGACAGGTTTTCCCTTGTGATGGACAGCATGGCTCATCCTCTCAGACGCTGGGCCTGGTAGGAGGGGTAGGTGGGAACCATGACGAGACGGACCGCCTTTAGCCAATCAGAAGGCGACATTTGCTTCCTTTGCTTTTATCGGAGTTGACGCTCCCTTGCGATACTGCTGTTCCCAGAGCTGGTGAGTGAAGTCCGCCTTCCTCCGGCATGGGCGGAACTGGGAAACCTCGAAGGACACCGCGCGAATGCTGGCGGGGAGGACGGTGGGGGCTTCCGTGCAGATCTCTCTGCTCCAGGGCTGGCTGGCTGGGGATATTCCTCTATCCCAGCCTTCACCAACTTGGTGCCCTTTAGATAGGTTGGACTTCAATCCCCATCACTCCCAGTGTGCATTCGTCATGTGGGCTGGGGTTGATGGGAGTTGCGGGTCAGTACATCTGGAGAGTTCGAGTTTGGGGAAGTCTGTTGTATCCCGTATCCTTGCTTGGAATGCGATGAGTCCAGGCAACAGGGAAGCCTTCCAGCGCTTTAAACTCAAAAGTCTGCCACTGATAATCTCGGATTAATGTAAGGATAAGGTGTGGGGCTGACTCATCCGAAGGCAATGTATCTTATTTTGCTGCCAGGATAGGAATACTCCCCGGGCAGTAGGAAATATCAGAACTTCCTCCTGCAACTGGCTCTAAAGGATAGGCACTCTCCTTCGATGGAGCACTGAAGGAGCTCTTTGCTATTTGGCCGTATTTGTATCTTCCACCCCTCCCAACTCAAATAAGTTTGTAGCAAAATTGAGCGTGTAGTAAGCCAAATGATCTTGCCCTCCCATGCGTAGTATTCAGAGAAGGAGAAGTTGATCAGGCATTGAAACAATAGACGGCGAGATTGGAGGGAAGGGGAGGTGAAGGAGGGATGGCTTCCGTCCACCCCTTCGCCCATTTATTGTTTCCTGATTTTGAGCAGTAGGCTGTGCAGTTTAGGAAAGGACTGAACTTTCTTCCTCTGAATAGGTGTTTGGCTGAGAGTGTAATTCTGTATATGAGTGTCCTCATTTTCCCCCAGGTGGATCAGAACCTCATTGTGACCCAACTCCTTAGCATGTATCAATTCCATTCTCATTCTTTCGTTAATCCTGCAATGGTACCAAGGGGCCACCTGCGGTATGGAATTCGCTTGTAGTGATGAGGGAACAGGTGATTGCAGCATTTCACAGAAGATAAGGCTATCAGCTAAATGCTACCTCCAATATCAGCGGCAGTATGTCTCTGAATGCCAATTTCTGGGGAATTTGGGACAGTGCAAGTGGATTCCCCTAGACATAGAAGAATAGAATTTGTTTATTATTTAATGCATTTTATAACACACCATAGCTGAGGTTCTCTGTGAGGTTAACAAAATTTAAAATTAAGCAAAAGTTAAAAGGTGTGTGCATACACACACGCACACACACTAATTTAAAAGAATAAAGCCATGATTGCAGTTGTTATTATTCAGCACAGAAACATAGCAGAGGTGCATAATGGAATGTGGAATTTGACCAGACTTCTGTCTAATCCATTACAGCTCTTATATTCTTAAGAGCGATCTGGTGAGTACAAAGGAATGAAGTTCAATTTGGTTTTTTACTCAGAGTCACTTCATCTGTTAAAAAAATCCCTATGCTGGTCAAAGTGGGTGTGCAACCCATGTGATAGCAGTTGTCTGAATATTGCTACCTTTATACATAGTGGGAACCTACAGTTGGCCACAAGTTTGTGCACAGACAGTGAAATGCATGCAAATATGATCACGATATGTGATTGGTCTCTATTCAGGATGCACACTTGCAATTCAGTGGTTGGAACCCTGAACAGAAGCACTCTACACTGGGATATTGTGTTGCAGACTCGTATCATAACATTATGAGTACAGCTGTTGCAGTTAGACTGAGGGCTGGAAGGTGGAAAAGACGTGTGGGCATGAAAGTAACATGGACATGAAGGAAGAGTTCAGCTGCCGAAAGCCATTGACTTTTTGGACAGACTGCTGAGGCACTGATGTGGTAATTCTGAAGTGCGAGAATGACCTCTCCTGGTAGATTTTTCTTTGGTTTGCTCTTAAGCCATCTGTGAAATGTTTGTGGGTTTGTGTTGTTTCTTGACAGCTTTTACTGAGTAACTGCTTTTCAAAATATTCTCTTTTCCTCCCCGCACAACCCTACCAGAGGACTTACAAAAACGTGAGAGGAGATAGAAGAGTTTTGTTCTAAGGTAAAAGGACTCTTTCGATTTCCCTTGCCTTAATGTGCTGGGAAAGCTGATCCAGTGCAGCAAACGGCGTCAAGAAACCAGAACTGCTGGACAGTGGAAGGCCAACCTCTTGTAAAGTGTACTAAAGAAGACATGGCTCTGACGGTTGAAATGGAATCACGGATATATCATTCCCTTAGGGCCATCTTTGGTGCCACTGCACACTTTGTCTCCCTCGGATTTACCATCTTTGTAGCTGTACTTGCCAGACCTGGATCAAGTAAGTAGGGAATGTGGTAAATGTATGGATAGATACTCTCTTATAGTAGTAGATAAGACTGAGAAAATGAAGGCACAAGCAGGAATCTTTGAAGGAAGGTACCAATACCAAATTCTGTCTTGCATATGCATAAAATTCAACAATTCACTAAGAAATTCAATAGGACTTACATTCCAGTCTTATCAAGAGTTGATTTCAGGGGACTTAAATCTGTGCAGGGTCTAGCTGTTCGGCTTTTGAAGCATTTGGGCTCTGTCTTGAATAGAATTGGGAGAAGTGGCAGGTTCTAAACAGGTGGGCAGCTTGTGGCCCTTCAGCTGTTCTCCTGCAATCCCTCACCACTGGCTGTGCTAGCCGAAGCAGATGGAAGTTGCAGTCCAACCACATTGGGAGGGTCACAAGTTGCCACTACCTGGCTTAAACTGATAGGAATGGCTACTGCCAGGCATTAGATATCGGATGGCTGACCCAGTCCATTGAAAGAACCCTGATGCACCTACCCATCCTAACACTCTTCCAAAAAGACTTTGATGCAGACAAGGACCTCCAGAGCTACCAGTTGTGTTAAGGTAAATCATAAGGTTAACTGTGGCTAGATTTGAGCCATTGGAAGGAATTGGGCCAGTATATTTTTGTGCCAATTGGTGTTTCATTTCTGTTGTTCCATTACCAAATGCAATATGTGAGCTTTGCGATAGTAAGTTGATCCTTCACCTGCAACATTTCCAGAGATCTGGTTACCAGCCTGAATGCTTCAGAGGAATAAACTTGCAGCCTCTCACAATGAAATAAGAGTCTTGAATGCAAGCAGTGGCTATAGATGAGATCGCCTGCCCCATTTTCAATAGTGACTTAGGAACTTTGGCACAAGGCAATGTATACACTGTTGTAAACTCACAGGACACACTTGCTCAAAATAATAATTTGTCTTTCAATGTAGGTGTGGTCAGTGTTATATCTAATTTTAGAAACAATGATTGGTCTCGTAGCACCTTAAAAAGATTTAGGATTGGATCCAGGAAGACCCCTCCATATCTGCTTTTTAGGGATCCCCCCCCACACACACACCATTGTTCAGTCCATTCAGTAGGTTCTCCTGGCTCTCTGTAGCATTTTCAGGGGACTGACACGGCTATGTGAAGGAGGGGTGGGAAGGCCTGGTTCCGTCAGCATAATTGATCCAGCTTTAATCTTGATGCAATGCTATTGTGTGGCATAAGCTTTCATGATCTACAAACAGTTTAAGCCACTATCAACGGGTAGCTTTAAGGTGCCATGCGCTGTTTTGTTGATTTTACTGCAACCAATGAATTTGGCCATCTTTTTGGAATTGATATAATTTGATTGGAGTGGGTTATTCCCCCCAGTATTTGTGATCTTATAGTTACTTCATTATGTTTATTTTTGGGAGTCCATGTTTTGTTTCTTTCTCAATTTAGTGTGTGAGATGAGGCACCCAGTAAATGAGGAGGGCTTCCAGACAAGTTTTTCAGTGTGCAGTTGCCCTGCCACAAACACAAAATTATGTAGTGGGTCCAGATATTGTCATCTTCCATTTCTAGCCCTCTTGTGTTCTCCTGCTGTTGTTTCCATCTTTTTTCTGACTTGACACACAGACACACGCATGCATGCGCATGTAGTGTTGAAGAGGGAAAGACGGAAGAGCTGCACAAAGTGTCCTAATCAGCAGTGTTAGGAACCTTCTGCCTGGCGGCATCCTTAATGGCACTGTGTCTCTGTTCAGCACCAACAGTGATGTGTGATTTTGGTCAATTTCGGATTGCCCTGCTTGTGGGCTTCTGACAGGCATCTGGTCAGCTGCTGGGTAGGGTGGGAGTTGGGAGCAGAAGGGCTAGACTAGATGAGCCTTTGGCCTGACCCTGGAGGGGGTAGCCCCGTGTTCTTAAGTCACACATGGATTACACCTAAGACTTAAAAAGGCATATCCCATTTGAAGGGGAGGCAGTAAATTTTCAGGTTTGTGTTAGTGGAGCAGACTGCATGGACTCATTTTGCTCTCCTTTCTTTCCAGGTTTGTTCTCCTGGCATCCTCTCCTAATGTCTCTTGCGGTAAGCCAAGCCAAAAGCATTCTCTGCCACCATCTTCCCAAATTACTAACCATAACCCCTTATCTGATCTGTATTGGGAGTTGTTCAGTTCAGTGATCATTCTGGGAAACAAAGTGGCTTTGTTAGGTTATTGCAGAGTCTGAAGATGACTTGGGCACAGAGGAGCTGGGAAATGAAGAGGGGATGCAGCTGTTCCTGCCTGTTTATGGGTCTGGAATTCAGGGTTCCTGGCTAGTAGCTTTCAGGTTCAACACTAAACTTAAAGCGTGCAATGCTTACCCCTAGCAGCTCCTAATCTTATGGATGGGGTTCACTGTAATGGTTTTGTGGCTCCTTGAGAGAACGGAGGTGCCCATTGTCAGAACAATGTCTGGTCGAGTGCCTGGCGGAACTCTCCAACTCACTTAAACTCTTTAAATGGGGAAGTCTTTTTTGGTTTCCTTGGGAACAAAAGCTCTTTTTAGTGTTCACTTCAAGCTGGCAAGCCATGGCAATCAGCTTTCTTCTTACTCTTCCCAGTTTTCCTTCTTGATGACAGAAGCCCTGCTGACTTTCTCTCCAGAAAGTTCCCTGCTCCGGTCCTTCTCCCGGAAAGCCAAGGTCCGCTTCCACTGGGCTTTGCAGGTGCTCTCCCTCATCTGTGCCGTGCTGGGCCTGGCCATCATCAGCTATAACAAGTACCTCAATGGGAAGGACCACTTTGTCACCTGGCATGGCCAGACGGGCTTGTTGACAGTGCTGTACGCCAGCATGCAGTGCCTGGGTGGGCTGGCTCTGCTGTACCCCAAGCTGCTGAAGAACTGGACCCTGAGCAAGCTCAAGCTTTACCACGCCACATCAGGGCTGATAGGGTACCTCCTTGGCTGTGCCAGTTTGATGCTGGGGATGTGCTCCCTCTGGTTCACCACATCGCTGACTGGAGCCGCCTGGTATCTGTCTTTCCTGTGTCCTGTCCTCACCAGCCTGGTTATCATGAACCAAGTGAGCAACGCTTACCTCTACCGCAAAAGGATCCAGCCCTGAAAGCCTGCCTGGTATAGACAGTGTGTGGGATCCTTGAAGAGAGTTCCAGAATTCTCATTAAAGCCCTCTGGGATGGAACCATCTCTTTTTACCTGCCTATGACTTTGTACGGCATTTTAAAATCTCACGGACTTTCCCCACCCCACTGTTTACATCCCAGAGATGCTTCTATTGTTGAACCAGTTTCCTCGTCGTGCCAGTGCCCGGGCAGCGTTCCATGTGAATGTCTCTGGAAGTTCGTCTTTGCTGGTGCTGCACAGTGGTCCCGCTGCAGCCTGCTGATGCTGCCTTGCAAAAGAACAACAGACGTATCGCTTCGCCTTTTCTGGATCCAGCCAGCTGCTGGAGATGAAGGAATCCCAACCTAAGCACAGGCAAAACTCCCTTTGGTCCTGCAGCCTTCCTTTTGGTTGAATCTTTGGTCTGCGGAAGTGATGTGGATGGACTTGGCGAACAGTGAGACATTTTCTAGCATTCCACCTGAAGGTGGAAAGGGCTAGCCTCTCCTCAAAACAAAATTGTTATTTTTTAAGCAAAGGCCAGAGCTTCACCTTAAACGCACTAGCAGACAAACCATATGAAGCAAGCAGCATCAGGTGTGGCCATGTAATGTCCTGGTTCACATGACATGACAGCTTTTTGTGGCTTAATTTACTCTCAGGGGGTGTTGTGTCAGGCTGGTTGCCCATGTCCACCATTCTTGCATGGTGCCGAACTTGTGAACCCAAGGGGCAGGGTTGTTTGGGGGTTAACCCACAAATAATCTGTGGCTTGCTTTGGGGCTATTTGAGGGTCCACAAACAACATAAGCTGTCTGAGTCTGCATGACGTGGCAAGCCAGGTGCCGTGCATGGCACAACACCCCCACGGGTAAATTAAGTCATACCAAGCTGTCATTATGCACAAATAGCACAATGAATATGTATCAGTCAGGGGCTAATACCATGTCATATGCTTTTTAAAGAAATATAAGCTGCTTTGTGCAAGGGAGGCAAAATATGGAAGAAAAAGTGGCAGAAGATGATGGGGGCACTGGATGCTTCCCTCAGCCATTGCTTTTCTAGGTTTCAAACGCACACGAAGTAACCTTCCCCACCTGGGTGCCTTCTGGATGTGTTGAACAGCACCTCTAAGCATGTGCCAGCCAGCCATGCTTAGCATGAGACTCTAATACATTCGGAAGGCACAGGCCTGGGGAAGGCTGATGCAGGCCTTGTTCCTCTCCATCTCCTGCAATATAACGGGTGCCATTTTAAAGAGATTGCACAGTGGCACCCCAAACATTTTACTTCGAAGAGGTTAAGCTTGCCCCTGCCTTTCTTAGTTGCAAAGTATGTGTGTCAGGGAGCATTTAGCAATGGCTTTCCAGTTTGCTATGTTCTAATGCTTCTAAAATGATGACAGAGTAAACCAGTAACAGTCTGCTGGGAGGACAAAGCGATGAACAAGAACTTTTTGCACAAATAGTTTGATGGATTCTGGACAGAATAGCAGTTGCAAGAAAGATAAGAGTTACAATTCCTTTTTTTATTGCATAATGTATAAGAAGTTTGTGGCCAGTATTTTGGATGGTACGCTTTAATGCACATAGCCCACCTCACCAGCTGGGGGCCAAATCCCTTTCTCTGTGCTTTTTCCAGCTCCCCGCTCCTCATGCCTATTCTTTCTGTTGTACATCTTTCCCCACTCTGTTTCTCTGGCATTTTTGCCTTCCTCTGTCATATGCCATTAGAGACACTTACAGGGCAATCCTATACATTTTAAGGTCGTTCCACCATTCCATATATATGTCCCACTGAGGTCAGTGCAGTTTATTCCCATTTAATTTAGACAGACTTGACTGGTTACTTGTTTACTTCTGTCTGCCTTGGGTTCCACCTGGGACTGGAAAAAAATGGATACAAACCATTTGTCTCTTGCTGTGGCAGATTTAGATATTGCCAAGCAAAAAAAGATGACTTTTGGAAGTAGTAGCACACCTCCTCATAAGAAGAGGGGGAGAGTTTCTTCTCATTTTCCCTGTTGGAAAGTATGTGAAATGGGCAGAAGTTGTGATCTTGTGCAGATACATGAACATAGGCCCCACTGCCCTCAGTTGTACATTGGGAGACAATGTCTTTTGGATCTAGTCTCTCGTTGCCCTCTTTATGCTGCTCATCTCTGACTGCTTCCTACTGGATTGACACTTCTTGTTCATGGTGAGGCTTCACTGCCATAGGTGTAAAGCTTGGTAAGATTAGGACCTCCTCTCTGAATGCCTTCCATGATCGTATGTGGAATTTGGAAGGAGCTCACTGGCCTGTTATAATTTCTCGTGCTATGTGAAGACCTCAAAGGCTTGCTGAATCTGTTCCCTGAGATTTTGCACAGTTAAGCAGAACAGGGACCCCAGGATCACACATGCTGAGCCCTTCCACAAGGGAAAAGATTTGCTCAATTGTTTCTTTTGGAGGGTTCCAGAGTCCTTGAATGCTGACAGTCACCTTTATGTGAGAGGTGAAAGTTGGCTTCATTTTACAGCTTGGTAAATAGGGCTGGTGTTCAACGGTCGCTCCCTGAACCAAGCACAAAGGTTAGAATACTACCTGCACATGTGTCGTCCTGCTGCAGGCCAAAGCTCCCATCACTGAATTGATTGTGTCTCCTGGTACTAGTAAATAGGCAAGGCCTTGCAGCCATGTTCATAGAAGCACAGCACTAAGGACAGAGGCGGGCTCTCCTTTTCCTCACAGCCTCGGGACTGCTCCATGGAACAGATTTTTCCTAACTGGGTGCTTTCCAGATGTATTGGACTACAACTCCCAATAGTTCAGATGATGGCAAAGGATGGAAATCGCAGTCCAAAACAGCTGGACAGCACTAGGTTGGGCAAGAAGGGGACAGAACATGCTATGCCACCAAGGTGTAATGAGTACGCATGCAGCAAAATACATGTGTATGACTGAGATGTGCATTTATCTGCGCACTTAATTCCTACATAGGACTTTCTGCATAGGTATGGCAAGAGTCATGAATGGTCCTTCAGAGCAGCACGGGTAAGTTTCTGTGGTCTGTGCAGACTAAGTCAGCCTTCCCCAACCTTGTGTCTTCCAGACACATTTGGACTGCAGTACCCAGAGTTCCCAGTCAATGACCCTCATAGATGGGAATTTTGGGAGTTGTGGTCTAAATGCCTGTGAAGGCCACCAGGTTGGGGGTTACCGCGCTTGTTTTTCCAAGGCAAGAACCAATACCTTCTCTTTTAAAATAATAAAGTTATCATTACCTATCATGTTAATGACAGCTTACCTCCCAACTTAAGTTTTGTTTATAGCAAATTGAAGCTTCTTCAGTAACAGTGAATGTGAAGATTTCTACCAGCCATGGCTTGTCAATGAGAGTTGTCTCTATTTTACTCTCATTCTCTAGTGAAAGCAAGTGAGAACTACCTTTGTAAGACAGGAGTCAAATAGGAAAACCTAAGGCCCTTGGTTAAAAGGAGAGGATGCCAAGACCATAGTTGCATGAAAGTTGAGTCATGAAGCTCTGACCCAGCTAAAGTTGTGATTAATTTTGTTGACTCTAGTGAAATAGTAGTGGACTTAAGTCTCATTATTTTCAAGGGGACTTATTTTGACATGGACTGTAGCTTCTTTCCTCAGACTGAAACCTGCTTATTTGGTTGCAGGAGGGAAGACTGATGCCTATGTACAGAGTAGCTTTGGATATGTCACCAAACAGCAGTACAGAGGGTCTAGGGGATCAGCATTTAAGGGTGCAATCTTATGCATGTTTAGATAGTAGTCCTACAATTTCCAGCAAGTCCTGACTAGCATGGCTGGCTGGAGAATGCTTGAAGTTGTAGGACTTTTTTCTGTCTAATCCTGCATAGGATTGTGCCTTAATTACCTACGGTTTCCAGTAGTATGTGCCTTAGATATCCCATGCAATGTAATTTGCTTCAGCGTATACTTTTCCATGCAGTATTATGGTTTCTTCCAAAAATTAAAAGGTTACTTAGCGATCTTTACTATGGAAAGACTCCCCACCATTTCTTTGTGTGTGAAACCAGTTCTCCAACACCTGCAATGGGCATCATCTCATCTGAGATGCTTACTTCACCCTCATTGTATATATAGCAATTAATCTGTCTGAAATAACCACTGCCTCCTCCTGTCAGACATACTGTCATGCAAATTTTGTAGTTTCAGAAACATTGTGTCCTGCACCGAAGCTGAGGCTGCCCAGACAAAATGTTTTCCATGCCGTTGGTGTGATGGCCTTCTCTGAAGGTGGACCCCTCCTTGAGTCTGATCTAGGAAAGATAATCTGTACTCAAGAGTGCTCTATCAAATAAAGCTTTCACACAGCTGTAGTGGCTCTGGAGTGTTTCCACCTGGTTCATTTTATTCCCTCCTGATCCACTTGCCACCGTTGCTCAGTTATGGAGGGATGTCATGTCGGCAGTCAGAAGGGGGTGTCTAGCCCTTGTGAAAGCAGGGCTATCAGCCAGTCATTGCCACTCACCATACTTCCTTTAATTATTCAGGAATCCGGTCTTCAACTCGCTTGGAGAAGTAGCGTTTTAAGAAACTTTTCATGGAGTGCTTTCAAGCTATCAGGTGGTAATTTAGCAGTCAGAATGGCCATGAGCATAACTTGTGCCTGCTCCTCACAGTCAATGTATATCGGCTCCCCACGCTTGTATGCAGGATAAGCAGAGGTAGGGTTGCCATCTGTCATCAGTTTTTTGATTATCTGGTATTTTGTGTTTCAAATGTGAGACATGAGGGTTTTACACTTGTTATCCCCAGCCACAAAAATGTACCTGCTCCTGACCAATCAAAAGTCATCCCAAACCTAAAACTTTAGGTAAGCCTAGGAAACCTGAAATTAAATGTATTAAAAACTTCTTCAAAAACATAGAGGAAGGAAAGAGGGAATTATCTGTTCTTGACTTGATTTCATCCAATATGAAAGTTAGTTAATAAGATTAAAGCAGCAGGAACTTTTGGGGAAGTGACCTCATAATGTTGGAATCCATGTACCTTAGATTTCCAGCAATATGACATCAATAATAGTCAAAGAATTGCTAGCAGGATTCCGTGGCTACGTGCACTAGTAGGGAAAGGAGTCTAAAATTTATGACAGTTACTGACTGTAAGAGGTTCAAGCACGAACAATTCCAATGAGAATGAAAAATAGGATATATCTAAACACATGCAAGTGCACACACATGGGGCTGCAAAAATTGATTGTAAAGAGCAAAAAGTAAAAAGACAACATGTTTAAGTGACTAGGGATGTGTACCGATGAATAGTTCACAGTTGTACAGAGAGTATCTGGAAAGCTAAAGGTTAGAATGAACCATTGCAAGTGATAGTAAGAACAAGAAAAAGGCTGTTTGGGTATGTTCAAAACATAAGGAACAGTAAGTTCACTGCTCTGTAGGTATTGCGAAATAAACACGTGGCATCAGGAAGGGGAGCTTCATCTCCTAAAAAAAGGAAATGTGTGCAGCCTTCTATAGTGTGACTTGTGGGGTTAGGATTGTAGCTCAAGACTGGTAAGGAGCTGATCACAAAATAACTTAGTTATCTTAAGTTAGTTCAAGTCTTCAGGGTCATCTTATGGTAATAAGGAAGCGGTCCTGTGGCCCTTAAGATACTGTCTGAAAGGCCACAGGAGAATGGGGATTCTCCCCTTGAGACAATGCTCCAACTGTTGAAGGGAGAGTCAGAGATGTCTCCCCCTGCCTCCTCACAGCTGGTGTGCGGAGAACCATGCTGGCTGGCCCCCAAGGTTGGAAAAAATACATTGGAGAGTGAGGAAAGGATCATTCCAGTGGGCAGGAAGCTGATATCAGAAAGGCCATGTTATAATTTAACTTGAACTTCTCCACCCGCTCCCTTTCCTCCTCTGAAACACCATCACTAGACATAAAAAAGCCCCCACTTCCCTATCCCCCACTCCAGGATCTATTTGTCAAGCCTACATCCTACTAGACTAGCCCTCTCTCTCCTTTTAATTGCATTATCAGAGACTTGTAAGAATGTTGTGCAAGTGATTCATCCTGACTTCACCAAATCATTTAACAAAGCTCCCCCCAGTACCTTTCTTGGGCCCAGTACACCATTATCAATGATTCTGATGGAAGGAATACTTTTCAGATCTGAAGATGACAAAACATGGTAACACTTCGGAAGATGCTGAGAGAACGCAAACCAAGCTGTAATTGTTGAAATGAAATTCAACAGAGGCAAATGACTTCTTGTTTTATAGTTAGGGGGAAAAATGAAATGTAAAAGTTGAGTAGTATCTGCCTTGGCAGTGATACATCTGAAAAAAGTTTTCAATATTTTAGCCAATCCCAAGCTAAGCACCAGTTGGCAATGTGATGCAGCTGCAGGGGGGAAAAGCAATTTTAAGCTGCACTAATAGGACCACAATTTCTAAGTTATGACTAATGGGGAGGAATAAAAGTCCAATAAACAAACAAGTTCTAACTGCATATTGTTGCACTAGACAGACCTTATCAAGAATATTTTGTCCAGTTTCGGGTGAGTGACTTTGAGGAAATAAACTGGAATTTCCAGAGTTCAGAGCAGGAAAGCAAAGATACTCAGTGGTATGGAAAGCAAGTTGTATGAGGGAATGAATGAATTTTGTATACTTGGACTGGAGAAGGTTGCAGGGAAACATGAAAGCACTCATCCAATATCTGAAGGTCTGCTCTCACACAGATGAGAGGTAAAACTTCTCTGCTGCCCCAGAGGACAAGGCCAGATGTAATGGACTTAAAAGATATGGGCAAGCAGATTTTGACTAAACACTAGAGAAAACTTCTTAACAGTAGAACAGTCTGACAGTGTTCTCAATTATCCAGAGTGGAGAGGCTCTCCAGAGATACCTAGTAGGCTGCTGTGGAAAACACATTGCTGGATGAGATGGGCCTTCGAGCTGATCTAGCAGGGCACTTTTCATGTCCTTTTGAGGTTTTCAAGAGGAAATTGATCTGCTGGGTATGTCCTGGCCCTGGTTTTCCTGCACAGAACAGATGGCCTACAAGGTCAAAAAGACAATGGGAAAGACAATGGAAAGGTTTATAATAGGAAATGCTCTGGGGTCCCTAGATAGGGAAGGGAGGTTGGTGGCCACACAACACGGTTTCCGCAAAAACAGGTTCTGCCAGATGAACCTTGTGGAATTCTATGACAAGGTTTCAAGGTGGCTAGACAGAGGGGATGCCGTGGATGTGGTTTACCTGGATTTCAGCAAGGCCTTAGACAAAGTGCGGCATGATATCCTGGTTGAGAAATTGAGTTCTGGGATAGACCGATGCACTGTCCAATGGATTAGGGCATGGCCGATGGACAGAAAGCAGAGGGTTACTATTAGTGGGGAAACATCTGGATGGCGGACAGTGATAAGTGGGATCCCCTGGGGCCCAGTCCTGGGACTGATCCTGTTCAATCTTTCCATCAATGACCTGGAGAAGGGGGTGACAAGTCTGCAGATCAAATTTGCGATGATACTAAATGGGGGTGGCGGCTAGAACTGAGGAGCAGGTACACTGGATTCAAAAGGATCTGGACAGACTATGGAAGTGGACAGGGGACAACAGGATGGTGTTCAATGTAGGCAAGTGCAAGGTTTTGCACTTGGGGTGTAGAAATGGGTGTCCAAAGTACAGGTTAGGGGACAAGTGGCTGGAGAGCAGCACTTGTGGAAAGGATCTCGGGGTGCTGGTCAACTACAGGCTAAACATGAGCCACCAGTGTGATGTGGCAGTCAAGAGGGCAAACGCCACCCTTAGATGCATAGCCAGAAGCGTGGGTTCTAGATTGAGAGATCCTTTTCTGTCATTCTATATGACACTGGAGCATTGTGTTCAATTCTGGGCCCCTCATTACAAGAGGGATATAGCAAGGTTGGAATCAGTGCAGCAACGGGCCACTAGGACGGTGGGTGGTTTGCAGGGTAAGCCATGTGAGAGACTGAGAGAACTGGGTCTTTTCAACCTTGAGAGGAGACTCAGAGGGGACCTGTTAGCAACACAGAGGTATGTGAGGGGGTGCCACAGAGGTGGGTCATGACCTTTTTTCTCTGCAGTAGAGGTCAGGACATGTTCCAATGGAGCAAAGCTCAGGGAATCAAGATTTAGGGTGGATGCCAGAAAGTACTTCCTGACGGTTACTTCCCTTAGGGTATGGAATGGGCTTCCATGAGAGGTGGTTGAAGCCCCATTTGTGAGGGTGTTTAAGAATAGGCTGAACATGCAAATGGTAGGCATGTCATGAGCGGAGCTGGCCAGAGCTGAGGGATAGGCTAGATGGCCCAGGAGGCCCCTTCTGACTCTGTTTCTGTTTTCCCTGTTTCTAAGATCTAGAACTCTGATTCTGTGAATGTATCTGTTGATCTACTAATAGTTTTCTCCAGTAGTAATCATCATGCCAAATATTACCAATAGATGGCACTGCAACAGTGTTAGTAGAGAACTACATTATTTTTAGCATTGTGTATAAAACAACCATACTGGGAAGAGTGTAAAATTCTCCTATGCCTTCAAGAATACTCCATTGTATATGATGTGCTTGAAATAGGATAATAAAATAAGAATAGCCTATTTGCTATTAGAAGCATTCACAAACACAGAAGGTTTCAATACCATGAAAGTTCTTGCTTTTTATTAAGGAATGGGAAGCTTCTAAGGTGGAAGTAAATGGTGAGGAGACACTGGCCAGTTTGAAGTATCTGCTGGTACTGAAATCTTTCCATTCTCAGAAGTCCAAAATTTTGTTTACATGACAAAGCAAGCAGAATTTCTTTCTGTGATTTTACTAGAGCCTTTTGGTTTTTGCCAAGGAAAGATCAAATGGAACAGTGAGAATACTGCTGACCCATAGGAGCCAATGCAGTACCTACTATTCAAACATCCTATAGAACCTACTCGTATGAACTGAATTTCATCCATAATATAAAGACATAAGGTAGTAAAAATGGAGGGTTTTCCATATATATTCTCCTCCTATTGAAACATATTAGAAAAACATTAAATGATGCCTTATCTCTTCAGTGAAAACTGAGAGAATTTAGATAAACAGGCAGATTTTCCCTTCCTTATTTAGAACAACCGTACAGAAAATTTTCAAATACAACTACTTAGAGCTGCACCAAGGCACATGCTCAGCAAGGCTCAGCAATGTGAGCAAGATGCTTCAGGCAGCAACAAGCTATTGGAGGAACATGTTGTGGACCAACAGGCCTGCCCTGCACCTCCAAAGATGGCTCATTGCCTTCTGGTGTTGGGAAGGATGCTGCACCATTGCCAATCTTGGAGAAAGATTCAACTGCTTGCATTAAGGAGATGTATATTAAACCCTGAGACATTTAAGGGCCAAGAAGTTATCTGTTGGGAGCCAGTATATTAGGTAGCATTGAACTTGGTTCAGGGACACTTTGGTCCTCCATTCAGCCTTGGGTGAATTTGGGGTAGTCAGCAGCTTTCAGCCTAACTTGCGTACCTTACAAGGTTCACCATCCTGAATTCCTTGAACAAAGGAGGTTCGAAATAAAATGAGTAAACATTATCTGAAAAGAAGTCTAGAAACTTCTGAATTGAAGCAATTTCAATCTTTTTGCCATTAAATCTACTCCTTCTCTACCCGTTCCCCTTTCAGCCTTATTTCTCACTTCTCCAGTAGAAGTCTAGACATTTTTTAAAAACATTGAAATGTAATGAATTCAACAAAAGAAAGGAAGATCCCAACATCCAGAAGTTTTAAGAGGAGACTACAAATTTAAAACTTTGTTACTGCAACTCAACATCCTCTTATATTAAAAATGCTGACTGCTATTAAAAGTGGTTTGGGATTCCTATCTAGGAGTTATTATGATAAAAGGGGGGTTACAAAACCAGTCAAGAGGCACTCTTTGAAAGACTGTTTATTGATACTGAAATTTGTGTATTTCCTGGTTGACAAAAACCTTCTCATGTGGTCCTTTAAAAAAAATTATCACAACACTGTGTCACACTTTTTCCCATTCTGCTGTGTCCCCCACCCAGTCCCCCAACTGGGAGAGGAATACCATTTGGAGGCTAGGTGTCAAGGCGAAACATCTTAGGGCTCGTTGCCCCACAAAGAAGCATCTCAGCCCATAGGAGAGGAAGAGGATAATGATCTAACCAAAGAGAAAAAGCAGGCATCAGAGGAGTTGTCAAGAGGCCCACAAGAAGCACCTTTAAAAATAAAACTGAACTAGAAACATATATTCTACTGTAGGAAAAAAGTTCATTCTGAAAGCCCCTGAATGCGCTGACACCCCACCTAAGACAGAAGCTGCTTTACCACTTGAATCACTGCAAAGGGAAACAAAGAAAAAAGTCAAGGAATAACAAAATTAATTCCCTCTAGGAGTCCTATGTAAAGTCTCAGATGATGCTTTTTCACGTGGTAGTTCACATACTAGAAACAAGCTGTTTTCTATTCCCAAAATCTTCATTTTCAAAAATTCAAGGGGTGAACCTAAGTGGTTACAATGTGATTACAAGGATTTCAACTGCTGGTTCTGTAAGAACACAATCCAGCAGCTGGTTTTGGCAGGGCTCACCAAGGTTACTAAACTTTTTTGGAGCAGGGAGGGGAAAGGTAAATACAATCAAAGGTTTGTTGTTTTTTTTTTTTTTAAAAGCAGTGCATGCTCATTTAATCAATAACAAAACTATGGAAGGAAAAGGCTATAGTTATTTTTTGACAACGATTGCTACTAAAATAAAATGAAATTAGGAGGGAAAGTGTCATATCACTTGCTGAGCTTGCTCTTTGTTACCTTGGTTGGGCTGATGTAATAGCCTGGCCCTTGAAGTTCAAAAGGATGAGTGGACCCAACAGGACAGGGCCCTATTTAGATTAACCAGAACTGCCGTCAAAAGGAGCTACACACAGAACAGACATGTGTTAATAGCCACAATGGCAGCTACTGGTTGGGGTGATTTCGCAGGATTTTTTATTCAGATGGGATGCTCCATACTGAACTGAAGCGATGTGGATTCTTCTTCCTTCCCTGCCAATTCTAAGTTTCAGTTCCAGGCACCTCTCTGAAGAGAACCAACAAAATCCCAGGTCTGTGTAACAGTTCACAGTTTTCACCGGGGAGTTCTGAGACCTGGCATCAGCCACATGTGGCTAATAAATGTCGAAAGGGAGGAGGTAGCCTCCAAGGGCTGGCAGGCTTAGTGTTTCACTCCCTGCAAAACAGGCAGCACTGTGAGGGAGAGCACAGAAAGGGTCATTAGCAGCTCTGACATACAGGAACAGGCAGAAAGGGAGAGCAGGTGCTTCATGGTCACAACTGAGAGGGGGCATCTTCAAAGGTAATGATGCTGGATTCCTGGCCAGTTGCTTTTCCTGCAGTGGCAAAGTCCCGACTCTTCTCTGGTAGCAATGGAGTGTCAGCCTTGGTACTTTCCTCTTCATCATCCTCCATGCTAGGCCATGCTGACTGATCTTCCACACGCTTCAACCGCTCATTCAGTGCCTTTAGGGCCAGTTGTCTATAGAATGAGGAAATGACCAAAAATGAATGCACGTTAGCTTGACTGTTTGTGGCAAGTTTCACAGAAGATGTCTAGTACTAGTCACCAAAACAATCTAGTTCCTCTCTAAGGATGAGAGTAGCAAAACAACTTCAAAACTTCATGGCTACTGATCCCTGGCCATTACAGTACTCCCCCAACCCCATAATCTTATCTGTTCACTGCAGGAGTAGTTATTTACCACCAGAGAGAGTTAAAAATGTTCAGTGCATCCACAGATAGAATCTCAGATCCTCAACAGCACTGAAAGTTTCTAATCTACCGTTTTCCTAATTCACTGAAATATTAATTAAATGAGGAAAGGAAACAGAAACTAATTTAAGGGAAGGGGGAGTGCAAGGAGAGAGGATTCCAAACACAGTGGCACAGTGTAGTTTTTTTTTCTCTTTGTAATAATTTGTCAAAATACTCCAACTTATTTGTTGCATACTAAATTATAGATTCATAGATAGACTGCCCACTTGTTATTTATGCTTCTAATGCCTGTTAAAAAGATATTCAAACTGCAAAATCTGATGACGCTTCTGTCCATTCTATCCTTGCTGGCAACTTCTGTTTTCTAAATAAGCTATGACTAATGACAAAGGCATAGATGTAAGAATGCAGAAAAGGCGGTGCAGGAAATAAATGAAAGCAAATACCAATCAACAGGATTCAAAATTTTCAGCTGGATATTCTCAACACACTGATGACATTCTCAGATGCAAAGTGAAGATGGTATGGGGAAAGGCAGTATGTGAATGCAGAGTCTTCCTGGAGGAAAAGGCTGGAGGGAGAAATGTGTGCTTTGGGGTGTCCTGTGCTCTTCCAGGCTGCAGTGTCCAGCGCTCCCCTCCCACCTGAGCTTTCTGAAGGAAAAGATAACAGCTCCCAGCACTTCCTTCCTTTTGCTCTGAAGCAGAAGAGGCCAGCAAGGGGTAGTGGTTGCCAGCTGCCCAGCCATCCCAACCTTCCTCTGAACTTTGGAGGAGAGTAGCTGGCAGGGATCACTGCACAGTTGCCCGGCTGGCCAGCCCTCCTCTGCAGCGTCAGAGCTGGGAGGAAGGTAGCCACGCTGCAAGCTTGTCGGAGGGCAGCACCGCGCTCACCCCAGCGAGAGCATTTGTTGCAGCCTGACCAATCAATATTTTAGCTTGTTCAGCTGTAAACTTAGCTCATTGTTCTCTCTGATGGTTTGGAAGAAGAGAAGATAACCCAGAACACCATAATGATGGTGGGGTGGTAAAACAGAAAAAACAATGAATGATAGAAGCAACATGACTAACATGAAATCCAAGGGAGAAAAACTTGGGGTGAGGAGAGTGAAACAAAACTAGCAACTGGAAGGATCTAGTTTGATGATTCAGAAGCCTTCTACAAATGGGAAAACTAGAAACATACACATTAAGGTAAAATCTCTATTATGTACTTTTATTTATTTGAAAAATTTATATCATGTCCTTTCTGGCGAACGGCTCAAGACGGCTTACAATGATTTAAAATGCTTACAATAATTTAATAATTAAAATGGTAAATATTAAATCAGTATAAAATATTTCATAAAACTAAGGGAAAGAGAGAAAGAAAGAGTAGAATAGAAAATGTGACTGTGAAAAAAAAGATCTTAACACATTTTAAAACCTTAGTTATTAAAATGATGGTTGAATAAAAAGGTCTTTACCTGGCGCAGGAGAGTATAAAGTTGGCGCCAGGCGGACCTCTCTGGGGAGCACATTTCATAGTCTGGGCGCCACTGCAGAGAAGGTCCTCCTCTGGGTAGACTCCCTGCATACCTCCTTCAAAGAGGGTTCCCGGAGCAAGGCCTCCCCTGCTGATCTTAAGGGGCATGAGGGCATATAGGGAAGGAGGCGGTTCTTCAGGTATTCTGGTCCCAAGCCATTTAGGGCTTTATAAGTTAATACCAGCACCCTGAACTGGGCCTGGACTTCAACTGGAAGCCAGTGTACCTGATAGAGAACTCGCGTTATATGAGAATAACGACCGGTCCCTATCAGCAACCTGGCAACTCTATTTTGTACCAATTGAAGTATCTCTTTATATCCTTTTTTCACAGCAGATACTCAGTAATCTCAACCCTGAATGCAGGTATAAAAACTTCTGGTTTAGATTGCTAAGTAATAAAGATATGTGTCTCTTATTGTAAGTTTGTTTGACCAGTGATGGTAACAGCACAGGATATATTGCCCTATCCCTGCAAACGTTCATTTTGGATCTTCTTGTTGTTTAGTTGCAAAGTCATGCCCGATCCATCACGACCCCATGGACAACATTCCTCCAGGCTCTCCTGTCCTCTACCATCTCTTGAAGTCCACCCAAGCTCACGCCCACTGCCCCAGAGCCTCCATCTAGTCACCTCATCCTCTGCCATCCCCTTCTTTTGCTATCTATTGTTCCCAGCATTAGGCTCTTCTCCAGGGAGTCCTTCCTTCTCATTAGGTGGCCAAAGTATTTGAGTTTCATCTTCAGTATCTGGCCTTCTAAAGAGCAGTCAGGGTTGATTTCCTTTCAGAATGACTGGTTTGCTCTCTTTGCATCATTCTGGATCTGCACTCCAAATATATTCAGTTTCAGAAATTGTGTGTGCATGCAACAGCTTTCTGTACCAAAGCACGCACAAGCTCTCTAGTTAATGCAATTTGATACACTGGGCCAGTCTGCATGATTAAATAAGCCACCATGTGTTGTGGTGTGTGTTGGTAGCCAATACAAATATTGAAGATGTGGCTTGTCATGTTGCCTGAACGCAAGTAGTGTGAGAGGGTTAAACATGACTTGCACAATCCATGGCTTGTTCCAGAGTTACGTGAGGCTTTTTAAACCCTAGCACAACCTCTGCTGTCCAGGCTCAGGTGACATGACAAGTCGTGGCCTAAAGATTCATGCTGGAACCCATCCTGCTGGGTTGTGGTGATCATGTGGCATATACAGAGAAACAGGCATAGCAAGTCTCTTTTCCCAGCTGTACAGCACTATTCCCACTACCCTCCCTGCTCTTCCAAACCTGTGACACCATCTGCTCTGGGTGGTAGTTCTAGGAACATCAACATTTAATTGTCAGTGAAACAAGCACCATCAGCAATCCAACTTTTAGCTTCAGCCCAAAAAACATTAAACAGAATTATATGACTGAAATCAATAGATTTACTATAATGTGGCCAATCCCAATGATAAATAAGGAATTTAAAGCACTGTATTTATTTAGAACTCAGATATCTTTTTTCTCCTGTTAAGAATAGCACTCAAGGTGGCGCAATTCATACTTAGAAACAAAACTTTGAGTGTGTGATAACCTCCCTGGAAATGTTATCTGCAGTGTGGGTAAAATTCCTCTCTGAGTAACAGACCAAAAGGCACAGCAGGGGGATGTGTCCCTCCTCCATTCCAGAGGGCACTAAGGACAACAGGATGACAGTGGCATGAAGTTGGCCCCTTACAGCTGTGATCTACTTCCCTGTCCAGAGCTCCTGCACATGCCAGTAAAGTGGGATTGCTTATGACCAATCCCACTTTCTTGGCATCCGCAAGAATGCCAGGTGGGGAAGGCATGCGGCAAGAAGACAAGGGCTGAGTCATGCTGGGTTGGAAGACCAGAATGAAGCAACCTGCTGTTCAACTGCAGAATCCCACTGCTAAGCAACACGGCAACTGCTCTGTCTGTCTTCCTCAAAAGCAAGGTAAGTGCAGCAGCGGGGCTCTTCCATTTTCCCAGTGGGAAAATGAGGTAGGGAGCATTCCATTGTCTGTGCATCTCCTTCTTTCCAAAGAAGAGGAACATGGCACATGCAGCACTGGTGCTTGGCTGCAGCACCTTCCAAGCCCCAGTCTGGGCTCAAGAAGGGGTGTGGGCTGAATTCCACCTTCTGCTATAGCACTGATGGCAGTCAGGAACAAGGCCACCTGCTTGCCTTTCTCAAGAAGGAAAAAAGAGAGCTTTGGCTCTGGGACGGTACAGAAATGACATAAACAAAAAACAAAAAGGGAGAGCATCCTTTCTCCTTGCCTGCCCCACGTGTCTCCTCTTTTCCCCCAACCCACCCATTCTCTGATGGCACAGAACCCATAGGAGCAAGTGGGGAGAGTTGGTGTCTGCCATGCAACCTTTCCCAAGCCCCATTTGGGACTTGGGAAGCTGGTGTAAGATGGGCACCAATGCTACCTGTCCAGTTTTTCCATGGATAGAAGATGGAATGGGACTGGAGATGCTAAGGTGCTCTGTTTATCTTCCTTCAGAGTAAGGCAAGCAAAGTACAGTGATGCCTTGTAGTTCAAATGACTCAAACTTTGAACGATCCAGAGTTCGAACGTTAGCATTGTGATAAAATCTCTCCACAGTCTGATGATGCTTCTAAGATCAAACTGCAAGTGAAGTGAAAAAAAAGTGATTGCAGCGAAAGCATCATTGGTTGTGCATCCAAGGCAGGAAAGAAAATATTACAGTAAAAGACACATTGCC